>NC_089510.1:75204581-75508377 GCF_036850995.1 Saccopteryx leptura | reverse complement strand
CCCTTTTCTCCCAGGAATCTGCAGTGGGCTGGCTGGTGCCAAAGAGTAAAGCCAACACATGATTTAATGCTTTTTAAATGTTCCTTTGTGATTTCTCCCCATTTTCTAGAGGAGAAAGCTTAGTGCCAAGTTCATTAGTGCCTTTTGAGTATCTTTACTCTTGCTGAGGGGACTAGGACATCAAATGACTTCAGCTGTTTTAGCTGACTCTCACGGCACCCCCAGTGACATCACTAAAACTAGTACTCTGCCCTAAGGTCATATTTAGTTACAAATCACAAGGGAGGATATTTTCTTTCCTGATTTATATATTAAATTCTTTGCTTTAAGCATCAAAGTAAATAAATTACACAGATAACAAAGAAATAAAGTAATCCTAACAGAAATTAGGCAAGAGATAAAAAGCTATGCCCTGGCAGTTCAGTTGGTTAGAGCGTTGTCCAACTACGTTTAGTTTTGGGTTTGATCCCCAGTCAGGGCACAAATAAGACACAAACAACAACAACATGAATGAGACAACAAGTTGCTGTTTCTCTCTGTGGCCATCTCTCTCCTTTCCTCTCTCTAATAATCAATAAAAATTTTTAAAAAGATGAAAAGCTGCTCCAAAAAAAAAGACTAGTTTTATGTGTTTGTTAAATAACAATTGAATAATAACTTTAAATAAATACTACAAGAACAAAATAATAATAACACCATGTGCTGTTAGATTCAGGGAGTACTGGAGCTGCCAAAGAGTGTAACTATTGCAGGAACAGTAAGTGCTGATATGGCTCCTGTGAGGCTGGGAACAAAGAAGGTCAGAGACCCTTATCAGAAGTTTAGGTTTGAAATTAGCCCCTGTTGCTATGCCGGCCCCTGTTGCTATGCTGCGTGTGACCTCCCTAGCCAATAGCTAAACTGCCACATCTGCTTCTGTCTATGCTTGCTCACTTAGGATATATAAGGGCCTGGCTGTAAGCTCCAGGCGCGGCTCCCATTTGCAGCTCCTTGTGGGCAAGGTGTCTCCGGACATCTCGGGAGTTCGCCCCTGCGCAGGTTAAACTGGCCAATAAAGTAACATCTTAACTCCTGAAAGTCTCCAACATTTGTTCTCGTACCCGGTGGATGCTACATTTTGGGGGCTGGCCCGGGATTCTCCCTTGGCGGAGTTTTGGGTTGGAGACCGGAAGGACAGCTCGAGCTGAGTAAGTATTCACGGAGGATCCTCATTTGGTTTGGTTTTGGGCTCCGGAGCATATAAACCTGAGGTAGTAGGTGGGACGCCGCTGGTAACCTACCCAGGGCTTTCAGAAGCGGGACGCCGCTCTCTGAAATTTGGATATTTGGATTTGTTAACTTTGGAGTGACCGGTCACATTAGAATCCGTTTTGCGCTGCGCTGCGCTGCGTTTTGTCTGAGCTCAAATGACTGAGTTGAGTGTGAGAGAGACAAGTGTGTTCCTTGTGTTAATAGTGTGTGTTGCCTGTATCCTACCCTTTCTCATTATTCCTGATTCATCTAGGATGGGACAACAGGAGTCTGTGCCAGGATCCCTGCTTGAGTGCCTGTTGAAGAATTTTTCTGATTTCCAGAAGAGGGCTCAGGGGTACGGAGGTCCGCAGCCAAGTCCAGGTTTCCTCCCGACCTTGAGCCAGCTGGAATAGCCTGCATTTAATGTAGGACGGCCCACAGAGGGCACTTTTGACCTTCCAATTTTGTTTGCTGTCAGAGCCATGGTCTATAGGGCTCCCCACCCAGACCAATACCTGTATATGGATGTGTGGGTAGATACAGCCATTTTGTCTCCTCCTCCGGGAGGGCAGCCATTTTGTCTCCTCCTCCGGGAGGGCAGCCATTTTGTCTCCTCCTCCGGGAGGGCAGCCATTTTGCCTCCTCCTCCAGGAGGCGCAGCTATTTTGCCTCTCTGGGAGGCACCGCTGGCACCAGATGCTGGCCCACGGGCACCTCCTCGCCTCATCTATGTGCCTTTTTCCACTAGTGATTTATACAATTAGAAACATCAGAATCCCCCATTTTCCGAGAAACCTCAGGGACTAATATCTCTCCTTGAGACCATTTTTAGGACCCATCAGCCCACATGGGATGATTGTCAGCAGATTTTACAAACCCTCTTCACTTCTGAAGAAAGGGACAGAATAATGAGAGAAGCTGCTAAGGCGGTATTAGAAGAAGAAAGGGAAACTTAGGAGAAGAAAGGGAAACTTAGGAGGGACGAAGGGAAATAGAAGACGTTCTCCCATCTCAACCTCCTACCTGGGACCCTAATACCACTGGGGGAAGGGACGTGCTCCTCCAGTATCGCTGGGCTCTGTTGGGGGGGCTCAAGGCAGCAGCTAGAAAGTCAATCAACTTTAGCAAGGTAAGTGAAGTCATCCAGGGAAGAGAGGAATTCCCAGCAGCCTTTCTAGAGAGACTCATAGGGGCTTATAGAGTATATACCCCTCTAGATCCTGAGGCAGAAGAGAACAGGAGACTAGTAAATATAGCCTTTGTGACTCAGGCCGCTTCAGATATTAGGAAAAAGCTTCAGAAGATTGAGGGGTTCGAGGGAGAGAATAGAAGCAAGCTATTAGAGATAGCCCAGAAGATGTATGTCAATAGGGATGATCCGGAGGTTGGCAGGGCGAAGGAAGTTGCCAAAATTCTGATTGCTGCTTCCTGTCCAGAAACCGGGGAGCCAAGACTATCGTCCGGTCCAGGACTTGCGGGAGGTGAATGCACAGGTAGAGACTATTCATCCCACGGTGCCCAACCCGTATACCTTACTGAGCTCATTGCCTCCAACTCATACCTATTATTCTGCCCTGGATTTAAAGGATGCCTTCTTTTGTATTCCCCTGGCACTCAGAGCCAAGGGATCTTTGCCTTTGAATAGAATGACCCAGATAATAGACTGGTAGGGCAGTTCACTTGGACCAGACTACCACAAGGGTTTAAGAATTCCCCCACCATTTTTAATGAAGCCCTCAGCAAAGATCTGCAGGCTTTCCACTTCTCCCATCCGTCAATCGTACTGCTCCAGTATGTGGATGACATCCTCATAGCTGCCAAGGATAAAGGAGAGTATGAGGAAGCTACCTTGGACCTGCTACAAGATCTCGGGCGAATGGAGTATCGAGGCTCCGCCAAGAAGGCCGAGATTGTGACGCAAACTGTAAGTTATTTGGGTTATAACTTACAGGGAGGGCAAAGGACATTATCCAGCCAGTGAATTCAGATGGTCTTGCAGATCCCCGAGGCTACTAACAAGAGACAGGTACGAGAATTCCTGGGTGCAGTAGGATACTGTCGATTGTAGATATTAGGCTTTGCAGAACTAGCTGAACCCCTGCACGAACTGACCAGGGGTAAGGAAGAGCAGTTCACATGGACAGATAAGAAGAAGCAAGCGTTCCAAGCGCTGAAAGAGGCCCTGGCGGCTGCCCCGGCTTTGGCCCTGCCAGATCTGGCCAAACCCTTTCAGCTATTTATAGCAGAAAAGGGAGGGGTAGCCTTAGGAGTACTGAGCCAGGAACTTGGGCTGTAGAAGAGGCCTGTTGCCTATCTGTCCAAGAGACTTGATCCTGGAGCCTCGGGATGGCCAACATGTCTGAGGGCTCTTGCTGCCACCTCCATACTAGTCAAGGAGGCTGGTAAATTAACTTTAGGGCAGGACATCAAAGTCATTGAGGAGCACTACGTAGAGCAAGTGCTGCGAGCACCTCCTGACTGGTGGCTATCTAATGTGCGGCTAATGCAGTATCAGGCTCAGCTGCTGAACCCTCCATCTGTTCAGTTCCTCAAAACTGCTGCCCTGAACCCAGCGACTCCACTTTGGTCCACAGTTGCAAACAAATCCTTGACACAGTGACTGGCTCCCGCCCGGAATTAAGGATCAAGTATATGGGAAGGCAGACCTGACCCTCTTTACTGACAGGAGCAGTTTTATTAAGGATGGACAGCGACATGCAGGGGCAGCAGTGGCCATGGAAAATAAGGTCCTGTGGCAGAAAGCACTGCCCGCAGGAACATCTGCACAAAGGGCAGAGCTAATAGGACTAACCTGAGCCTTACAGATAGCAGAGGGAAAAGTTGCCAACATCTATACTGACAGCCGGTATGCATTCGCCACTGCCCATGTCCATGGAGCCATATACAAGGAGAGAGGCTTACAGACAGCAGGGGGAAAGACATTAAAAATCGCAATGAAATTCTTGCCCTCCTAAACGCCATTTGGCTACCTACCAAAGTTGCAATCATCCACTGCAAAGGACACCAGAGAGGGGCAGCCACTAGGCCACAAGAAAGCCTTCTGCCATTGCTGCCTAAGCCAACGCTACCTCCGGATCCTAGATATTCCCCAGAAGAAGAGCAGGAAGGGATGCAGTTGAAAGGGAAAAAAAATCAGCAGGGAGAGATAGAGCTTCCAGACTCCCGGCTCTATTTACCCCAGGGAATAGTAAGAGAAATAGTAGGAAGTATTATGTAGGGCCCAACATCAGAGATATTGTCCACTCCATTGTCTCGAGGTGCAGTATCTGTGCCAGAGTAAACGCACAGAATAAGAAGCTACCCCCCTTTATGAGGTATTGGGGAAAAGCTCCGGGAGAACTGTAGGAAATAGATTTCACAGATATGACCCCTGGGAAGTCAGGTTATAAGTATCTACTAGTATTATTAGACACCTCAGGATAGGTGGAAGCATTCCCCACGTGAGGAGAGGCTGCTTCCACAGTCTACAAAGTCTTATTAAGGGAAATCATACCTAGACATGGCATTCCCCTAGCCCTAGGATCAGACAATGGACCTGCATTCATATCAAGGATATCTCAAGAATTAGCCACTAAGTTAGGTATTAATTGGAAATTGCATTGCATTTATAGGCCCCAAAGTTCAGCACAGGTAGAAAGAATGAACAGGATTCTGAAGGAAACTATAATTAAGCTGAAAGGGGAGACCGGCGAAAACTAGGTTGAGCTCCTCCCTTTCGCCCTTTTTAGAACCAGATGTACCCCCTATCTCAATAAATAGACCCCTTATGAAATCTTATTTGGGCAACCTGTGCCCCTTGTACCTCGATTGACCAGAGGGGAACTAGAGATTTCTAATCATAATTTCCTCAAGTCCTTGCAGGCCCTGCTCCAGAGTAGAAAGAAAGGTCATTGAACTGAAAGCCTGCCAGGCTTCCCGGCCCCATCAAGTGATACATCTGTGCTGTAGAAAGTAAGACATAAGAAGGTTTTACAGGTTACTCAGCAAACTGTTCAAAGACTGTCCAAGAGGCACTTCTAGAAGTACACCACCCAAGGACTGATTCCCACGTAGACGGGTCCACACACCATGATCCTGAGCACCCCCACTATTGCCAAGGTAGAAGGCATACCCGCCTGGGTCCACCGCAGCCGGCTGAAGCTTGCAGTCCCAGCAGAGACACCTTTGTGGACAGCGAAGACTGACCCTGCCAACCCTTGTAAGCTGACCCTGAGAAGGACAGCATGCCCTGCTTCAGCCACAAACCAGAAGTTAACTGGTCCACGCATGGCTAATGCCTAGAGGAACTAACTAAGGACTCTTAATCAGGCTTTAGGAAAAGGGAAACTAGAATAAAAAGAAAGTCAACTTAATTGTTACTAAAAGTTAAAGATTTTTAAATCAAGAGTTTTGACTAGAAAAAAATTGTATAGTTTTAATAATAGAAAGTATAAAGTATAGAGATACTTTTGAAAAAAAAAGGGAAAAGCAAGTTGTTATGAAGGCCAGTTATTTCTGGATAAGAAAGTGCATAAAAGTTGAAGGTTTATGTAAGTTGCAGAAGGTTTATGTAAATTGCAGAAGGTTTGTGTAAGTTGCAGAAGGTTTGTGCAAGTTGTAAGAAGTTAATACAAAGAAGAAAAATACAAGGCAGGACACGTTCCTTGTGTATCAGCCCTGCCGATATTGCAGGAAAGTATCAATAGTTTATTATCTTAAAACAGTGTGTACTTGTATACTTTTGCAAAGATATTGTACAAATGTGCTGAAAACATTGTAACCTTGTAGGTTTCGCCTATAAATACCCCTCTCCCCCTGAGCTCATCGCTGACCATTGTGAGAGGCGTAGTAGGCTAATCACTAGCCAATGTATAAGACCCAATTAGCTTATAGCTACAGCTAAAGTAGAAAATTCTCATAAGCCCCAGCCTTATACCATTCTCCCCAATGATAAAGAATCAAGGGTTTGATTTATGCCCAAAAGAAATGGGGGAATGTTAGATTCAGGGAGTACTGGAGCTGCCAAAGAGTGTAACTATTGCAGGAACAGTAAGTGCTGATATGGCTCCTGTGAGGCTGGGAACAAAGAAGGTCAGAGACCCTTATCAGAAGTTTAGGTTTGAAATTAGCCCCTGTTGCTATGCCGGCCCCTGTTGCTATGCTGCGTGTGACCTCCCTAGCCAATAGCTAAACTGCCACATCTGCTTCTGTCTATGCTTGCTCACTTAGGATATATAAGGGCCTGGCTGTAAGCTCCAGGCGCGGCTCCCATTTGCAGCTCCTTGTGGGCAAGGTGTCTCCGGACATCTCGGGAGTTCGCCCCTGCGCAGGTTAAACTGGCCAATAAAGTAACATCTTAACTCCTGAAAGTCTCCAACATTTGTTCTCGTACCCGGTGGATGCTACATGTGCCAGGCACTGTGTATTGCCTCATTTAATCCTTACAACAGACCTGTGAGGTAGGTAGAATAAGATGCAACTATCCAATAAGGAAATTGAGACTCTGAGATTAAGTAACTTTCCAAGAATACACAGTAGTAACTGTAAGTTATTTCCCCACTGAGGAAGAAAGAAGGGCATAGGCACCAAGTGTGGAATAGCAAAAGCTTTATTCAGAGTGCATCCCTGGTGAAGTTCTCTGGTCCGTGAGACAGCCAGAGAAGTCACGCATTTTCTTCCACCTGGGGGGGGGGGGGGGGATAATTTATAGCGTTGGTAGGGTGGTCGGGTTGATATGACGTGGAGAAATTTCATTGGCTGACAGACAGTCGTTTTTTTTCAAAGTGCTCCTGGTAAGTTTCTTTTGGTGCTGCGCATGGGTGTGGGCGGTTCCAGCCGAAGTTCCGGCCTGGTTCCTTATGTGACCTTCCCCCATTGCCAACCGACCTCACAGTAACCACAACTAAAATTCAAATCCAGGTTTTTCCTGACCCCAGAGCTTATTCTCCTCATCCCTATGACTACTCAAAATTAATTAAATAAAATGAAAACTTGTTATGAATAAATATTGATTAAATAAAACTATAGTGTGGCATAAATCTGTTAGCCTTGACATTTTGGATTGCCCATTTTGTAAAGCAAATGTTCTGTAGACCCCTTTCCCTTTTTATTTGTCATCATTTTGTCTGGGGACCTCTGTCAGAAGTTAGGGAGGCAGGGAGAACATGAGCAGCCTATACATACTACATACAAAGGGTTTTTTCCACCAGTCTCCTAAGAACCTCCGTGGTCCACGGTGGTACACAGGAAAAAAAGGGACATGTCTTCTTTCCCAAACAGTCTGAAATATGCCAACAGTCCTACATCCTGAGTATACAAAGCTTCAAAAGCCTGGACAATAATTACAGTTGACCCTTGAACCACAGGGGTTAGAGGCGCCAACCCTGGTGCAGTCCAAAATCCACTTAGAACTTTTGACTCCCCAAGAAATGAGTCGGCCCTCAGTATCTGGGGGGACTGGTTCCAGGACCCTGGTGGATACCCAGATCCACCAGTGCTCATGCCCCTCATACACAGTGATGTAGAACCATACATGCAGTCGGCCCTCAGTATCTGGGGGGACTGGTTCCAGGACCCTGGTGGATACCCAGATCCACCAGTGCTCATGCCCCTCATACACAGTGATGTAGAACCATACATGCAGTCGGCCCTCAGTATCTGGGGGGACTGGTTCCAGGACCCTGGTGGATACCCAGATCCACCAGTGCTCATGCCCCTCATACACAGTGATGTAGAACCATACATGCAGTCGGCCCTCAGTATCTGGGGGGACTGGTTCCAGGACCCTGGTAGATACCCAGATCCACCAGTGCTCATGCCCCTCATACACAGTGATGTAGAACCATACATGCAGTCGGCCCTCAGTATCTGGGGGGACTGGTTCCAGGACCCTGGTAGATACCCAGATCCACCAGTGCTCATGCCCCTCATACACAGTGATGTAGAACCATACATGCAGTCGGCCCTCAGTATCTGGGGGGACTGGTTCCAGGACCCTGGTGGATACTCAGATCCACCAGTGCTCATGCCCCTCATACACAGTGATGTAGAACCATACATGCAGTCGGCCCTCCACATCCAGAACTCCCACCTGTGGATGGAGAATGCTGTCTTCAAACTGCAGCTGGTTGAATCTGCAGACATGAAACCTGCAGCTACAGAGGGCTGACTGTATATTTATTGAAAAACAATCTGTGTGTAAGTGGACCCAAGCAAGTCAAACCCATGTTGTTCAAAGGCCTATTGTAATAATTACAAAAACAAGGCAAAAGGGGAAAAGTAAAGAGAGAAATAGACATAAACATACACAGCTACAAAGCAGGCACCTGGATCACGTCAAGGATCAAACCTGAATATAGCGGAATCATGTTGACAAAGCCACGTTTCCCATGATTGCCTGAACCTCTTCTCACCCTGGCTTGTTATAGAGAACTGGTGCTTGCACAAAAGCCCTCATGTCCTACTTTCCTCTTTTGGTCCCCACAGGTATTAAAATTTTCAGTCAGGGAGATGAGATGCTTGGGGAGAACTTATTTCAACATGATCACAAGCACTTTGCCTGGCACCTTACATGTACTACTTCATTTAATCCTTACAACAACTCTTGGGTGGATGTATTTATCTCTATTCCTAAAATGAGGAAACAGAGGCCCAGTGTGGTTAAGTAATTTGCCCAACATCACACAGCTAGCAAATGAGCCTATCACTGTCCAACATAATACAATATGAGCTATATTTGTAATTCAAATTTTTCTGGTTGCCACATTTTAAAAATTAAAAAAGAGACAGGTGAAAATAATTTTAACAATATATTTTGCTTAAACCAATATATCCAAAATATTATCATTTCAACATGTAACCAATACAAAAACTATTAATAAGATAATTTATAGACTTTCTCATACTGTCTTTGGAATACAGTATGCATTTCATATTTCTAACACATCTCAATAAGGCTGCTAAATTTTCAGTGGTTAAAGTGAAATATAATCCTATCAAAGTTATGAAGTTATGTTTAAAAGAAAAATATTTTACACTGCTTCATTTTTTATTTAAATTCAAACATTAAAATTCAATTAAAAATCCAGTTAATTGCATTCATATATTTCAAATGCTCAATACAGTAACCACACAGGGCTGGTGGCTGCTACACCAGACGGTGTAGATCTGGCCCAAACCCCTAGACTTACAAAGAAACTGAAGCCCAGAGAGGCTGTGACTGGCTCAGTATTGTTGTCAGTTGGTAGCTGAGCCAGAACCCAAACTTCCTAACACAGATCCTTAAGCCACATCATGGGTGGTGAGACTTGACTGAACTGATGGTCTGTGAGGTGGATTTGCTGGCATTTTGGGGGGTTATCCCTCAAACTAACCACATTGTTATCCTAGCCCTACCTCTGCTCGCATGAGTTCACCATGGAGATGCCTGCTTCCTCACCATGACACGCTCTAAACCTCAACCACTGAGTGTCCCCCAAAGCCAATCCCACATATCCCTGGTTCTGTAAACAAACAAACAAACAAACAAACAAACTAGAAGTATGGATAGAGTTTTTTTAAAACTATGACTTAATGACTCCAAGTTGTCATTTTTATACTATTTATTTTCAAGGACAATTTAATATTACATGCTTAGAATTTTTAAGCATATCTCCATCCAACAGGAAGAATGTGGTAAATTTCTTTTATGATTTTATTGATTTTTAGAGAGAGAAAATCATCTATTTGTTGTTCCCCTTATTTATGCATTCATTGGTTGTACTTGTATGTGCCCTGACGGGATTGAATCCACAACTTTGGCAGATTGGGACAATGCTCTAACCCAGTGGTCCCCAACCTTTTTTGGGCCACGGACCGGTTTAATGTCAGAAACTATTTTCGTGGACTGGCCTTTAGGGTGGGACAAATAAATGTATCACATGACCGAGACAAGTGTCAAGAGTGAGTCTTAGATAGATGTTACAGAGGGAATCTGGTCATTTTTTAAAAAATAAAACATTGTTCAGACTTAAATATAAATAAAACAGAAATAATGTATATTATTTATTCTTTCTCTGCGGACCAGTACCAAATGGCCCACGGACCTGTACCGGTCCACAGCCTGGGGTTTGGGGACCACCGCTCTAACCTACTGAGCTTTTCAACTAGAACCCATAAATTCCTCCTTGTAACCTGATTTTATGAATAGGAAAAATTGAGATGCTACCAATTTGGCAGCATACCTGAGATTATATTTATATAAGAAATTGGAAGAAGACTTCAGTTGGAACACTTTCTAATCCTGCTTTGGGTCTATATCTCTTAGTCATAGCCCTTCTCTTAAACTACTTGCATTTTCCAAATATGGGATAAGGTCTGAATTTAAAGTAGAAAAGATTGATGTGTAATAATAGCCCAATAATTATCATGTTATAATCCAAACATAAATCAAGGTAAAACTAATATTTTTAAGCCAAGATACAGCACATATTAATAACAAGGTAATGCACAAATAACACCAAGGACAACACACAGTGCTGAATATATAGACTGACTTTTTATAGCCTTTTGTGAGGCACCCTTAGCAACATGCTTAGGTGTTTAGGTGATCTTGAAATTGGTTTATGTCTTACCACATGTCTTATGTCTCAGATCTCATTTTAAAAAAAATTATTTTCCACTGATTTAAGAGAATGAATGAGAGAAAGAGAGAAAAGCATCAACTTGTTTCACTTAGTTGTTCCATTTAGTTGTATACTCATTGAAAGCTTCTCTATGTGACCTAACTGGGGTTGAACATCCAACCTCTGGCACTCCAGTGGACACTTTATCCACTGAGCCATGTGGCCAGGGCTTTAGATCTCTTTTTCTTTTCTTTTCTTTTTTTTCCTGAAGTGAGAATCTAGGAGGCAAAGAGACAGACTCCCGCATGCGCCCAACCGAGATCCACTCGGCAAGCCCACCAGGGGGCGATGCTCTGCCCATCTGGGGTGCTGCTCTGTTGCAACCAGAGCCATTCTAGCACCTGAGGCAGAGGCCATGGAGCCATCCTCAGTGTCCAGGTCAACTTTGCTCCAATGGAGCCTTGGCTGCGGGAGGGGAAGAGAGAGAGAGAAAAAGGAGAGGGGGAAGGGTAGAGAAGCACATGGGTACTTCTCCTGTGTGCCCTGACCAGGAATCAAACCCAGGACTTCCACACACCAGGCCGATGCTGTACCACTGAGCCAACCAGCCAGGGCTTAGATCTCATTTTTATAGAAAAAGTTAAAAATATATGTTACTCTTGACTGACTATAGCCATGGAATCCAAAACTTTGAAATACGTAAACAAGGACCCAGAGAGAATTGTCATTCCCCAAAAAGCAGATATGCTGATAGAGAGCTGGAGTTTTCTTACTGAATCAGGAAAACTTACAGTAAACCCTGAAGAAAACAAAGGAATGAGTAAAAGGGGGGAAGTGAGATGTCTCGTTAAAATGCTCTGGAAAAAATAAAACCAGAAAAGGAATAAAACTTCTTCCTCTTCTTGTTTTGGTTTTACGATCAAGTTGTTTATCTGTTGATACGTGACAAAAATCTACTCATAAGAGACATCCACACAGGGTCTGAATTTAGCTCTTCTGCTGCCACAGGTTATACCTCTAGGGCAGTGGTTCTCAAACTTTTTGAAGTTGGGGCACATTTAAAATCCTACAAATAATTGTAGACACACTATATACAAATTTCTGAGAAATATGTTATAATAATTAAGTCAAATATTAAAGAAAAAATATATAAAATCCAAGCATGCTTTTATGATAATTAAACAAAAGAAATATGACAAAATTAAATTTATTCTGACATTAAAAAACATTTTTATGTTACATTCTTTGAGTTATGCTTTTTAGAATTCGTAAAAAGGAGGGATTAAAAAATAAAAAAGCGACAAAAAAGTTATCTTTATATATATATATAGATACCTTCTTAGTAAGATTTAGTAAATTCGGCAGGTCCCGGCATAAATGTGTTAAGTTTTTCATTCTTGTGTTTATGAGAAACATGAGCCTGATGTGTCCTAGCAATTTCTTCAATGTTTGGGCATATATTTGAAAGGCAAACTCTTATTTCCTCATCAATACATTGAAGAATTCCTCTCTTTTTACTCTTAATTGTGTTGAGTGCAGGAAATCCCCACCATACATATCATCTTAACTTTACACCAAACAAAGGATAGACGAAACTTGCCTCCAGTCTTTCTGGGGAACATGGGGGGTAGTGTAAACAATCCAGCACCACAGCTTAACAGCCTTTTGCAACCTAATCAGGCAAGTGAGGTGGGGGGTTGGACAGACTGTCAGTTTACAGCCAATTCCCCACACCTCTGTCCCCCAAAAATCTAAACTCCAAAAACCCTGCTGGTTTTTTGGTCCCCGACAGGCACATGTTTCTCTGGAATACCATAGGGTGCACCAGTGTGCCCTGGTGCACACTTGGATTACCTAGAGGTAATCAAACACAGCAACACTGTCTGTCTCCTACCAAAGACTTCTCCTTGTCCAGGTTAATCATCCTCAGTTCCTTCAACTCTTCTTCATAAGGCTGACACATGCTTTCAACCAACATAACTGTTCTCCAGGACACCAGGGGATGGGCACTGAGAACGGAAGGACACTGGCGCTGCCCTACCCACACACTTGCTGCATCGGAGCTTATTGCCAACAGGCAAAAAGTGCTGCAAATAGTATATATTGATTTGCAAGGAATTAAACTATAATTCCAAATAAACTGTGTTGAAACAATGTTTACCCTTTGCATACATTTTAAGAACCTTTTGTTTACAAGGCCTATATTAGGAATGTGCAAGTCAGAGGATCCTAAAAAAATAGGAGAGGGAAAAAGGAGTTTAACGCATTGCAAAATTCTAACCAGGACTGAGCATTATTTTAAAATAACAAAACATAACTGTTGAGGTTTCAGTTCTCTGGGTTGAAATGTTCAGATGTAGAAACTGTCAGTCATCACATTGCAGAGTGAACCCATCAGCTCTTTTAAAACACGCAGAAACGCTCCAGCAGCTTCTTCATTAGAAACTGCAATTAACTTTCTCCTACTTTCCTCCCTATCCTCCAATTTATCTTTATTTAGAGGAAGGGAAGATGCACTTCTCCAGGGAATTGTGTCAGAACATCCCCTTCTCCTTTGGCTCATTTCCAAGTAAACATTAGTTTCCAGATGAACTCATGGGTATAATGGAAATTTAACTGTCTCCAAAGCACTGATTAAAGGGGACTCACCAGTTCAGGGGATTTATGAGACCATGTTCTGCTTACTGCCTCTAGGTAATAATTAACTGGAGGGCTTCCCCAAGCAGTGGACCTTTGATGTCCTCAAATGGTCTCCTGATAACAGCTAGGCGGAAGTGGTCCTTCCTGCGTCCTCTCTTGATGTCACTTACTCAAATCTTACCCAAGTTTCTTGCCCAGCCTCAAGGGCAGCAACTTCTTAAACTGCTGGAGGTAACATCTGAAAAGCAGAACTGACTGGACACACACACATACACACACAATAACTTAACATGCATTTGGCATTTTTCTAAAAGTTTGGATATAACTAGTACTCCACACTCTGTCAACATCTATCTATATTATTCCTGAAAAGAAAAGCAGGCCAAATCGTTGAGAAAAAGACATACAGTCCAATTTTAAAACGAGTAAGACTTGAAAAGATGCTTCACAAAACAAGAAATCCAAATTGCCAATGAAAAGGTACTAAATCTCATTAGTCATCATGAAAATGCAAATTCCAACCACAATGATATATACTGTACTGGCACCAGAAGTACTCAGGAAAAAAAGTATTGCTAAACATGCAGAGCAACTGGGATTCTCATACATTAACGGTGAGGTTGTAAGTCAGTACAACCACTTTAGAAAAAAATCTTGGTAGGATCTAATTAAGTTGGATATACCTACCTAGTGATGTGGCCATTGTGGTCCTGGGCATACATGTTAGAAAAGCATGTTCATATACACCAGAACACATATATAAAAATGTACATTGGAAGCAATCATTTTCAGTAGAATGGCTAAAATATATAATATATTTATGCAGAAATAAAACCCAGCAACAAAATTAATGAATTTCAACTACATGCAACAATTGAGTAATTTACAACATAATTTGAGCAAAAAGAAAAAGATGCAAAATAATGTAGTTCACAGTATAATTTACATGAAGTTCTAAAACAATCAAAAACAACACAATATTGTTTAAGGATACTGCACACATCAAACACACATGTAGTATACTAAAAG
Source organism: Saccopteryx leptura (assembly GCF_036850995.1). Lineage (NCBI taxonomy): Eukaryota > Metazoa > Chordata > Mammalia > Chiroptera > Emballonuridae > Saccopteryx > Saccopteryx leptura. The sequence continues at coordinate 75,493,873 of NC_089510.1, read as the reverse complement.
AAGAGCAAAATATTACTATCTAAAAAGAAGGATAACAGTTACCGCTGGGGAGGGGACAGAGGTTGGGATTAGAAATAGATACACAGGTTGGGAGGAAGTACTCACAGTGTTTAATTTCTCTATCTGAGTACCAGTTACATGGGCGTTTGCTTTATAAATATTTCTTAAGTTGGATGAATAAGTTAATGCACATTTCTGAACAAATGTGCAATATTTTACAATAAAAATATTTTTAAAGGGGTGCAGGGTATGGCAAGCTAAATAACATCTCCCTCAGCCTTACAAATGAACCATGCATTTATATAGATGTTTCTTACTTAAAATACCATTTCTGTGTGTGTGTGTATGTGTGTGTGACAGAGAGAGAGTCAGAGAGAGGAACAGATAGGAGAGGGATAGATAGGGACAGACAGGAAGGGAGAGATGACAAGCATCAGTTCTTTGTTGCAGCACCTTAGTTGTTCATTGATTGCTTTCTTATATATGCCTTGATCAGGGGGCTACAGCAGACCAAGTGACCCCTTGCTCGAGCCAGCGACCTTGGGTTTAAGTTGGTGAGCCTTGCTCAAACCAGATGAGCCCATGCTCAAGCCCGTGACCTCAGGGTTTTGAACCTGGGTCCTCTGCATCCCAGTCTGACGCTCTATCCACTGCACCACCGCCTGGTCAGGTAAAATTACTATTTCTTGAATGGGAAGTGCTTTCTTTGAGAGGAATTAAGAAATTTAGAAGTGATCTTTATCTAGTAGATTTCTATACATGAAAGAAAAACAAAAGAAACGAGGTCTTAGCAAAATATTTTTGTTTTTTACATAGAATTTTTAAAAAAGAATTAACTCTACCACTGTAAAGACTACATATTCTAATGCTAATTTCACTGCAAAGTCTGTAACATAGAGATCCCTGAGTATCCATGACTAGGCAGGAAGGGAAAACAACAATTGCCTTACTCTCCAACATGGGGAAGGAACACTTGCAAGTGAAGCAGCCACAGTACAGCTTCATTCATATTTTATATAATACAAACAAGCAAAATGATTTTATAAAACAGGAATCCATGCTGACCTATGGTGGCACAGTGGGTCGAGTGCTCACCAGGAACACTGAGGTGGCTGGTTCAAAACCCTGGGCTTGCCCAGTCAAAGCACATACAACAAACAAGCAGTAAGCAGCTAGAGTGAAGCAACTACTTCTTGCTCCCCCTCCCTCCTCTCTCTGTAAAATCAATAAATAAAATCCTTAGAAAAATGAAAAATAAAGGAAATCATGAAGAAAAAACGTGCAAAACAAAATCTCATGTTGAAAATTTTATTACTCATTTATATCAAGAATGCCAATAAACTATTATTCATTCATTCATTATTTGTTGAGCCTTCACTACTGTTAGGCATCATGGGAACTGAGTAAGACATGATGATGTGGCTGCTGTCCTGAAAGAGCGTATAACCAAGGAAAGCAGAAAACATCTGTATAAACTTCTTTAGTTTGCTCCCAATTGTTGAAATTTAACCAGTGCCAAAACTATATGCTAAATCATTATTACCTCATCTCATTCTCATCAACAATCCTTCAAGGAGGATCACAGATGCAGTAACTGACTCAGAGATTAAGCAATTTACCCAAGGGAAAATACCCTGGCTAGAATCTGGACTTGTCTATCCCATCCCACAGCCCATGCTCTTTATACACGGTATATGTACAGCTTTTCCGTTTGCAGAACACAAGAGAGGATAAGCTAATGCTACAACACAAACCAGATATTGAACAATGTTTGGTTCCTTAGCATTGCAATTTGTTACCAAAACATGTAATATTTATGTAATTTTTAATTTAAAAAAAACTGTAATACTTTTGGATGTTGGGAAAACTTCAGTTTAGATTACCTTAACCTAAGACTTAAATAATTTTTCAAAATTTTAATTTAGAAACATTTACAGTGGGGAGATAAATTCAACCAAAATAATCTTTGTATTCTCAAGTTTTCATAAAAGGTAAAATTTGGGACCATACAATTGCATATGCATCATACTTCAACTATTCTTTCTGGCACCTGAGTAAGGTTTTGTATTCTTGCTTCCCCTCTAAGAAGTCTAATCCCAGAATTAACACATGACTAAAGACAAGTAATTAGGTCCCCCTTGAACTTTATACCATCACCTGGAAAGAGCCCTTCACACTGAGTGATGGAAGAGGACCCTCCAGGCAAAACAATCTGAGGGGCAGTCTGAGGGCTGCCCACAGCCTCCTCCAGCCAGCTGCAGGGCCACCTCACAGGCCAGCGACAGAGGCATGGAGGATTCCCAGCTCAGGAATGGTTTCAATGTGCCTGCTGTCACACTCACTTGAAAAAAAAGGAGGGGGAGCTTTTCCAAGTTGACATCTGGAATTTTCATTCACTCACTCCCAGCTTTCTCTTGCCCCAAGTGTGTTCCAGTTGGGTCAATGTGACCTTGATGGTCAGCTTCAAGATGCAAACTCTTCAACATATCAACCTTCTTACAAACAGCTTACGAAATACAAAAAATACAGATATATCTTCAACTCTTCCCTCTCTCTCCATAAAAAGAAATATTGATTATATTTTGCAATAATTAAGAAGGCCATGTAGGGAATTAGAAGGTGGGGGGAGCCAAGATTTTTCCCATATTCTAACATAACTAAGCACTAGAAGATAAAGCAGCCCTGGCTGTTTGGCTCAGTGGTACAGCATTGGCCCAGTGTGTGGATGTTCTGGATGTGATTCCTGGTCAGGGCACACAGGAGAGGCCACCTCTGCTTCTCCACCCCTCCCCTTCTCCTTCTCTCTATCTTCTCTTCCTCTCCCACATCATGGCTTTGTTGGAGCAAGTTGGCCTCGGGTGCTGAAGATGGCTCCATGCCCTTGCCTCAGGCACTAAAATAGCTTTGTTGCGAGTAACGGAGGAATGGCCCCAAATGGGCAAAGCACTGACTGGTAGGGGGCTTGCTGGGTGGATCCCAGTTGGAGCACATGCAGAAGTCTGTCTCTCTGCCTCCTTGTTTCTCACTTAAGGGGGAAAAAAAAAGAAGATTAAGCAAAAATATTATGGAAACTGAGGTGGGCAGAGATGGAAAAGGAGGCATTTATTTTATTTGAATTGTTTTTTTTATTGAACTCGTTGAGGTGACACTGGTTAATAAAACTATATAGATTTCATGTGTACAGTTTACAACACATCATCTGTTCACTGTACTGTGTGCTCACCACCCCAGTCAAGTCTCCTTCCTCCCCATTTATCCCCCTTTACCCTCTCCTACATCCCCCTCTTTTCCCCTTCCCTCCGGTAATCACCATACTGTCGTCTGGGTCTATGTGGGGTTTTTGTTTAGGTCTGGTTGGGAGGGGCTTTTTTCCTTAATCCTTTCACCTTTTCCACCCAGCCCCACCACTTGGACTTTTGAATATAGGGATGGCAGGTGGCAGGGAGGGAGAGTGGGGCATTAGAAGAGGAAAGGGAGGTGCAAGGCTTGTTGGAAATACCTTGAAAAGTTCAGTTTGGCTGTCACGTAGTACTGTACAGGGAAGAGAATAAAAGGAAATAAAACTGAAGCTTGAACAGAGGAGAAGCCCTAATGGTAGATAATTGTGAAAAATAGGCTAAGGCACTCAAACACTCAAAAGGTCATTTTTTAAGTGTACAATACAATGGCTCTACTCAAAAAGTTGAGCAGTCATCACTACAATCAATTTTAAGACATTTTCATTATGCTATAAAAAAACCCCGCACCCCTAACCATCACCTCCTCAATAACTTTTCCTCCTCCAGCCCCAGACAACCACTAATCCACCTGCCATCTCCATAGAACTGCCTATTTTGGACATTTCAGATAAATGAAATCATACAATATATGGTCATTTGGAACTGGCTTCTTCCTCTTAGCATTAAGTTTTTGAAGAGTTCACCCCATGTTGTAGCATGTATCAGTACATCATTTCTTTTTATTGATGAATAATGTTTCATTGTGTGGCTCTACCACATTTTATTCATCCATGATGGATATTTGGATTGTTTCCACATTTTGGCTTTTATGAATCAGCTTCTCTGAACATTTAGGTACAAGTTTTTGTGTGGATGTAGGTCTTCAATTCTCTCAGGTGAAAGTGAAATTGCTGCAGCATATGGCTCCATGTTTAAATTTTCTCTCTTTTTAGTGCCCTGACTAGGGATCAAATCACAACCTTTGCGTATCAGGATGATGCTCTAACCAACTGAGCTACCAACAACAGCTCCATGTTAACTTTTAGAGGAACTGTCAGACAATTTCCCAAAGCTATTGCACTATTTTCCATTCCTACCAGCAATACATAAGGGTTCCAATTGCTCCACATCTTTACCAACAGTTGTCATTATCTTTTTTATTATAGCCATGCATTTGGGTGTGAAGTGATATTTCATTGTGGCTTCGATTTTCATTTCCCTGAAGACTAATGTTGTTGAGTATCTTTTCATGTGCTTCTTGGCCATGGTCTATCTTCTTTGGAGAAATGTCTCTTCCTTTGCCTACTTTAAGTTTGTGTATTGTCTTTATAAACTCTAAATACAAGTTTCTTATCAGATGTATATTTGAAAAAACTTTCTTCCAATCTGTGTTAAACTAAGAATCATTTGAAGCACAAGTTTTTCACTTTAATGATGCCCAATTTATCTATTGTTTTCTTTTATTCCTTATACTTTTGTGTCATATCTAAGAAACCATCATCTAACCCAAGGACAGAAAGTTTACTGCAATGTTTTCTTCTAATAATTGTACAAGTTTCTCTCTTACATATAAGTCTCTGATCCATTTTGAATTAATTGTTGTACATAGTGTGAAGAAGATCATTTTTAATCTTTAATTTTTTAAACTCATCAAAATGGCCTTTAAAGAGATGAACTTATCAGGAATATGTAGGAAAGATTAGCTTGATAAGAGAATGACTGAAGGAGTGCCCCGGCTGGATAGCTCAGTTAGTTAGAGCATTGTCTGGAAGCACAGAGGTTGCTGGTTTGATCCCCAACAGGGCACATACAGAAACAGATCAATGTTCCTGCCTTGCTAAAATCAATAACAATTAAAAAAAATAAAGGTGGGGAGGCTACTATTAAAGTCAAAACACATGCAGTTGAAAAGGGAGATTAAACTCCTAGAGGTAGGGACATAGGCATCAATTATTTTTTAAAGCTCACAGATATTTAGTCAGCTCTTAGAGGAAGAAAAGGGAAAAGACATTGCAAAATAACAAATGATAGGCAAATTCAAGAGCATCCTTCTAAGGCAGGGGTCCCCAAACTTTTACACAGGGGGCCAGTTCACTGTCCCTCAGACCATTGGAGGGCCGGACTATAAAAAAAACTATGAACAAATCCCTATGCACACTGCACATATCTTATTTTAAAGTAAAAAAACCAAAACGTGAACAAATATAACATTTAAAATAAAGAACAAGTAAATTTTGCCTGACCTGTGGTGGCACAGTGGATAAAGCATCGGCGTGGAAATGCTGAGGTCGCCGGTTCAAAACCCTGGGCTTGCCTGGTCAAGGCACATATGGGAGTTGATGCTTCCAGCTCCTCCCCCCTTCTCTCTCTCTGTCTCTCCCTCTCCTCTCTAAAATGAATAAATAAAAAATTAAAAAAAAAAAGAACAAGTAAATTTAAATCAACAAACTGACCAGTATTTCAATGGGAACTATGCTCCTCTCACTGACCACCAATGAAAGAGGTGCCCCTTCCTGAAGTGCGGTGGGGGCCGGATAAATGGCCTCAGGGAGCTGCATGTGGCCCGCGGGCCATAGTTTGGGGACCCCTGTTCTAAGGGGTTGTGTCTCAGCAGGGTTAGTCCTGTGGTCACTCTACTCTGGACTGACTGTACTCCCAGGAAAAAAAACAAGGTGCAGAGGACCTCTAAGAGAAGGGCTGGCAATGCCCGTCAGTGAGTGAGCATAGGCTAATATTATTTTAGGAAAAAAATACCCAGAATTTAATAAGTTTGAGTGCCTGCTATAAATTACCTGTGTAGCACAATTATCTCTTTTGTAGTAGGTAAAAGTGCTTGTTTTGGAAACTATCTTCATTTCATAAACTTACAGGTGATTATCTCCACACATTCCCATCAATTCCCTCTATCAGTACACTGATTCTCAACTTGGGGGACCTAGTCATGGAAATTCACCTGATGACACAACTATATTTAATTTAGAAGTTCAATCTCGAAGAAAAAATGTCTTCTGGGAAATGCTTTCTCCATTCACAAGCAGGATACTGATTATAAGAAACACCTTGAGTTAATTAGTATTTCCACCTTGCAGAAGCTCGGAAAAGTTTCAGCTGAACTAGGTTAACCAAACCATGTATAGTCGTTAGTCCTAGAAAGTCTAATTTAAAAGAACACACTATATATTAGGTGATCTCAATCCTGGCCCATCATTAGAACTACTTGTTGAGTTGTCTTTATTTTATTTTTTTAATTTTTATGAGATTATTTGAGCCAAACTGATGACAACTGTCAGGACACAAGGTCCCAAATAGTCCTTTTTCTTTTCTTTTCTTTTCTTTTTTGCATTCTTCCGAAGGAAATGGGGAGGCAGTCAGAAAGACTCCCGCATGTGCCCAACCAGGATCCACCCGGCATGCCCACCAGGGGGCGATGCTCTGCCCATCTGGAGGGTTGCTCTGTTGCATCCAGAGCCATTCCAGCGCCTGAGGCAGAGGCCACAGAGCCATCCTCAGCGCCCGGGCCAACTTTGCTCCAATGGAATCTGGGCTGCGGGAGGGGAAGAGAGAGACAGAGAGGAAGGAGAGGGGGAGGGGTGGAGAAGCAGATGGGCGCTTCTTCTGTGTGCCCTGGCCAGGAATCGAACCCGTGACTCCTGCAAGCCAGGCCGACGCTCTACCACTGAGCCAACCGGCCAGGGTCTTTCTTTTCTTTTTAATGCTCATTCCCTGGCCTTATCCCAGAGCTCCTCAATGAGTTATATTTGGGGAAGGTCTCAGGCATCTGTATATTTAGAAAGTTCCCCAAGTGATCTATGCCAACCAGGATTTAGAATCAGGAATAGAGCTGGAATGAAGAAAGCTGGTTCTAACCCAGGTCTGCCATAACTAGCTACTTTAATCTTGAGCAATTCCCAGAAACCTGGCCTGAGCATGGGGTCACCAGCTTGAGCGTGGGATCAGATATGATCCCAAGGTCACTGGCCTGAGCCCAAGGTCATTAGCTTTAGCAAGGGATCACTGACTTGGCTGGAGCCCCCTGGTCAAAGCACTTATGAGAAGCAATCAATGAACTAAAGTGCCGCAACTACCAGTTGATGCTTCTTATCTCTCTCCCTTCCTGTCTCTGTCTCTGTCTCTCTCTCGCTAAAAAAAAATAATTATACTCAATGAATGAATGCATAAGTAGAACAAGAGATCAATGTTTCTCTTCCTTTCTCTCTCTAAAAGCAATAAAATTTTTAAAAAGATATAACTGACAATAATTATATTAATTTCAGGTGTACAACATAATGATTCAATGTATACATATATAGTGAACTAATCTTCACAATAAGTCTAGTTAACATCCATCACCAGACATAGTTACAAATTTCTTTTGTGATAATAACTTTTATCTCTTAGCAACTTTTAAATATACAATACAGTAGTATTAACTATAGTCACCATGCTGTACATCACATCCTCAGAGCTTACAACAGGAATTTTATGCCTTTTTATGCACCTTCATGCATCTGCCCACCCTCAGTATCCTCATATGTAAAGAAAAAAATAATAATTAATATTCCATAGGGTTATTGAGAGGTTTAAATGAGTACAGTGATTAGCATCTAATAGATGCATAATAATGCTATTACTAATAAATAATTTTTGCAGAACTTGCAGATTTATGAAACAAAATCAGGTTTTAGAAATATTTAATGCATGTGAGAATTATCTGGGAAACTTTTTAAATATGTTGATAACTAGACTTCACCCATCAGATCCAGATTTACTTAGTCTAGAGCCTCGGCTTTTTAAAAATTTTATTTTTCCTTTTTAAATGTTTATTTTATTGATTTTAGAGAAGGAATTAGGAAGAAGAGAGAGAAACAGGAACATTGATCTGTTCCTATATGTGCCCTGACTGGGATTGAACCGGCAACCTGTGTATTTCAGGACAATGCTCTAACCAAACAAGCTATCTGGCCAGAATTTAATTTTATTTTTCAATTAGAGTTTATAGTCAATATTATTTTGTTTCAGTTTCAGGTGTACAGGATAGTGGTTAGAAAATAAGCATCTTGAACAGAATTTTTGTACATGATTGATTAAAGCAGATTCCTTTGTAATAGTCCCAAACTAGAAAAAGAAAAAAGTTAAATGTCCTGCAATGCATAAATGATTGAACAATCTATAGTACCTCCATACCATGAAATACCACTGAGCAATAGAAATGTTGATACATGCAACAACTTGGATGGATTTCATGGACATTATATTGAACGGGGGGAAATACAAATCTCAACTCTGCTTAGCTTCCAGGATCTAAGGAGATTGGGCACATTCAGTGTGGGGTGGCCGTAGACTGCAAATGCAAATCTTAAAAGGTTATATATGCATAATTCCATTTATGACATTCTGTGTATGTGTGTGTGCGCGCACATGTGCTTTTGGGGGTGTTGTCTTCTTTTTTTTTTTTTATTTTTACTTTTTTATATGACATTCTTGAAATGACAAAGTTATAGAGATGGAAAACAGATTAATGATTGCCATGGGTTAGATGGGGTGGGAGAGGGAAGGGAATGGGTATGACTGTAAAAGGTAAGTCAGAAATCTTTGTGGTGATTGGAATAGTTCTGAATCTTGATTGTGGTGTTGGTCACATGAATCTCCATGCATAAAACTATACGCAGGCATAAACACACACAAATGAGTGCACATATGACTGGTGAAATCTGAATAAGGTCTATAGCGTGTACCAGTGTCCGCTTCCTGGTTTTGATATGTACTATAGTTATCTTAAGATGGTACCACTGGGGAAAACTGGGTGAAAGGTACACAGGGGTTCTCTGTACTGTTTTTGCAATATTCTGTGAATCTTTAATTATTTCCAAATAAAAAGTGGGGGGGGGGGGAAGCAACAATTGCTGAATGCAACAACTTGGCTCAATCCCAAGGGCATTATGCAGAGTAAGGAAAGCCAGTCTCAAAAGGCCACATACTGTATGATTTAATTCATATAACATTCACAAAATGACAAAAATGTGGAGATGCAACAAAGATTAGTGGTTGTCGAAAAAAGAAGAACAGATTAGTTGTTGTCAGAGGTAAAATGGTAATTGGGGTAGAGAGACACATGTGGTGATAAAGGGAGCAGCATAGAGAGCTTTGTGGAGACAGAATAGTTTTGTATTATATTTTGATTGCAGTTATGCTTACAGGAATCTCCACAGGTGGTAGAATGGCATAGGACTACACAAATACATTGTACCAGCATCAATGTCCAGGTTTTGATACTGTACTAAAGTTACACAAAACGTAAGCATTGGGGGGAAACCGTGGGAAAGGTGCACAGGATTCCTCTGTATTGTTTTGCTAGTTTTGTGAATTTAAAACTATTTGAAACAAAAAAAGTTTAAAAAAGAAGAACCCCAAGTGATTTATATGCACACAAATTTTTGAGAAACACTGACTGATAACTCAGTCACAAACATTAATAAGGAAGAAGGGAATTATGATTCATTTGCTCAGATAGTCCCCTGGCAAGCTAAAAACAACTTTTTAAAAAAATTTTAAATTTATTTTAGAGAGAGAGGAAGGTAGAGAGAGAGAGAGAGAAAAGAACATTGATCTGTTCCTGTATGTGCCCCAACCAGGGATGGAACCAGCAATCTCTGAGCCTCTGGATGACGTTCCAACCAACCGAGCTATCTGGCCAGGGCACAACTTTTTTTCTTTAAACTTAGATTCTAATTAACTAAATTCTATTCTGACACAATGATTCTCAGATTCTGGAGCCTGAAATTCTGCATTTCTAACAAAATCTTAGGTAAATAACAAAAACTAACTCCTGCCAAGAAAGGATGTGGCATCCCGCGTCGGTGTTTTAGTTAACATGTATAAGAAAACTAGTCACTAATCTAGTTGTTTTCTTTTTTTTACCAAAATAGTAATAACAACTGTTACTACTAGAAAGCATTATGAGGTTCCAAGTTGTTCTGAAAAGTAAAATACTTGCAAATACAAGCAAATAAAATCTTTATTTGCATATATTTCCATAACTACTAAGTACATCTACGTTGGGAGGAAGGGTTCTAAAGACCCTACCCTCACAGATACAGAAGAGAGCCACTGAGCAAAAAGTGTAAGTCATGACTGACCAGGTGGTGGCGCAGTGGATAGAGCGTCGAACTGGGATGCGGAGGACCCAGGTTCGAGACCCCGAGGTCGCCAGCTTGAGCGCTGGCTCATCTGGTTTGAGCAAGGCTCACCAGCTTGGACCCAAGGTCGCTGGCTCGAGCAAGGGGTTACTTGGTCTGCTGTAGCCCCACAGTCAAGGCACATATGAGAAAGCAATCAATGAACAACTAAGGTGTTGCAATGAAAAACCAGTAATTGATGCTTCTCATCTCTCTCCGTTCCTGTCTATCTGTCCCTATCTATCCCTCTCTCTATCTCTCTATCTCTGTAAAAAAAAAAAGTGTAAGTCATTCTTATACCAACTGAAGTTGAGAGGAAAAAATCATTTGTTCTCAATTAGCGAAGCTATGGGAATCATGAGTCCAGAACTGCTAGGCGCCATCCCGAACTAGGATGTGTCTGCTAGAAGCCCACCCTTCCCAAGGTCCTCCACTCCACCAAGGACCAACAACTCTGACCCATAGTGAGGGAAAATGAAAGCAGAGGCACAGACAGACACAGGAGAGAGAAGAGCAAGGTTTCAGGGTTCCAGTTGTTTTCATTTATCTACCTTCCTTTCTTGGTTATGATTATTTTTTCATTTTTGTTTATTGATTTTAGAGAGACAGGGGAAGAGGGGCAGAGAGAGAGAAGCATAGATCTGTGTTGCTCTATCCACCTATGTATTTATTGGTTGATTCTTGTATGTGCCTCGATTTAACCTGATTGAACTGCAACTTTGGAGTATTGGGATGATGCTCTAACTAACTGAGCTACCCAGCCAGGGCAGTTATGATTTTTAAAATAATGTTTCACTTATATCAAAGTAGTATATATACATAGTTTAAATTAAATCATTTTATTAGGGTTCTAATATACAACAGCAACCTCTTGCTACACCCAGCTGTCTTTTGTGTCCTCACATGGTGGAAGGACAAGGGATTTCTCTGGGTCTCTTTTATAAGGGCACTCCCTAATCTCAAACATGAGGGGTTATATATTATATAAAGGGTTAGGATTTCATAACATATGAATTTTGGGGAAACAATCAGTCCATAACAAGGCCTAACTTCTTTCTTATGCATATTTTTATTTTCACATAGAATTTCTTAAATTTTCAGTCAAACTCATACCAATGCCTGTTTTGTCTAATTTGGGTCTTTCCAGGATACTGTGTGAATATCATCTTGCTTCTTGGAGTAAGCCTCTTACATTTAGTTAGGTCTGAGAAAATGAAAATCAGCCCTGCTGGTAATCTGTAATATTCCTAACAGAACATAAACAATGTTTCCAAGGGACATGGACAAGGTCACATAAACAGTATTTTTATACAAGGCCAAACCACAGCTGCAGAAGTGACTAAGAATCTTCCCTTCTATGTGATTGCTACTTCGTTGATAATGACATCCCCAGTCTGGTTCTATTTCTTCAGTGTCTCCCCCCAAAAATGATTTCTGAGATATCCGATGCTGAAATTCACCCATTTCTCAACCATATCCCATCCAGAGATGATATACTGCTTTCCTAATCTTTCCTTAAACTCATGTAACACAACCTAGCCCTTTAAGAATTCCTTCTCAATTCTCCTTTACTGAGATGCTTCCAAGATTCCCTGGGGTATGTTATCCCTTGCTTCAGAAAACTAAGTAGACATAACTTTGTTTAGCTCCAGGTGTGTTCCTGGCAATCTCTCACTGCTGAATGTTGACAGAATTCAGCTTCCTGTGGTCTGTTAGGTTAGTTCACTCTTGTATACCTATCTACTTTCCAGTTCTGCATATTGTTGACCCCTTTCTCCGAGGTTGCCACAAACTGTATTCTCTTTCCCTGTTGCTGTGAACCAATACTCTATTGCCTAAAGTTGTTCAAATTGGATTTCTATCACTTGCAAAAGGTTCTTGACAATGTTAATGGCAGGAAATACACTGTAAAAAGAATGAATGAATGAATGAATGAATGAATGGGTCTAATATAGCTTCTCCTAAGCTAGGCATATAAGTGATAACATTTGGATGCTGACCATATATGCATATTCCCAGACCCAGTCTCTTCTACACGTTGTTAGACCTGCCTACCAAACTCCAATTGTATTTCGTTAAATTCAAAAAGACCAAAACTTAATTCATCCTCTTTTGCCACCAGACTTGCTCCCCTCCTGCAGTCCCTATGCCAGTTACTCTGTCTCTTATCAATTCACCCAAGCCAGACACTGGGAATTCTTTCTAAGCTGTTCGCTCTCCTTCACCTCCAAACATCTGATTATCACAAAGTTCTGACAATTTTACCTCCTAAATATTTCTTGAATTTATCCTGCTTCTCTGTCCTTAACATTAACTGTCCTGTTTCAAAGTTGTTATTGCCTGTCACCTATAAAAATGCAATAGCTTCTAATTCTTCTACCTTCAGGGAAGCATCCATACTGTTGCTGCTAGAAGTCACAATTAAAATACAAATCTGATGTTTATGCCACTACTTATCACTGGCTTCCTGCTGGTACAGAAAAAAGTCTAAGCTCCTCAGTAAGACAAACAAAATCCTCATAGACCTGGTCCCTGTCCATTTCTCCAGTCCAAAATACATCCAACTTCATTTATAACTATTTCTTCCAGAAATACCAAAACATGTTTGCTTCTCATTTCCTTTGTTTATGCATGTCCTCTGGCCAACAATTTTATTTGTCACATAGTTGATTCTTACTATCTTCCAAAAAAGCAATTCCTACCCTGCACTCTCCAGCTCAGGTAACAGTTGTCTAACCCACGAGACTATCAGATTCTCAGCAGTAGGGATTTTCTTTTACTCATTTTATATTTCTCAGTAAGTAGCATAAATATAGGACACAGTATACATTTTATAAATAATTGTTATCGGGCACAGAGTATGCATTTTATAAATAATTGTTATCAAGCCCCAGTCACTTGGCTTAGCAGTAGAGTGTGGGCCTGGCATGTAGAAGTCCCGGGTTCGACTCCTGGCCAGGGCACATAGGAGAAGCGCCCATCTGCTTCTCCACCCTTCCCCTGCTCCTTTCTCTCTATCTCTCTCTTCCCCTCCCACAGCCAAGGCTCCATTGGAGCAAGGTTGGCCCAAGCGCTGATGATGGCTCCATGGCCTCTGCTTCAGGTGCTAAAAAAATGGCTCTGGTTGCAACAGAGCAACGTCCCAGATGGGCAGAGCATCACCCCCTGATAGGCTTGCCAGGTGGATCCTGGTTGGGCGCATGCGGGAGTCTGTTTCTCTGTCTCCCTGCTTCTCACTTCAGAAAAAATACAAAAATAAACAAACAAAAAAATAATAATATTAATTGTTATCAGATGGCATAACTTATATGATGTTTTATGATATTCTAAGCTTCACGGTAACTGCAAAGGAAAAACCTACAGTAGATATACAAAAAGTTAAGATAAAGGAGTCAAAGCATGCTGCTATAAAAACTCATTAAATCACAGTGAAAGGCAGCAAGAGGGAGAGAAAGGAACAAAGGATCTATCTACAAAACAGCCAGAAAACATTTAACAATATGTAAATAGTAAGTCCTTACCTGTCAATAATTGCTTTAAATAGAAATTGATTAAATTATCCAATCCAAAGACACAGATTGATGAATGGCATTTTAAAAAGCCAATGACAAGCTGCCTATAAGAAACTCACTTTAGCTTTAAAAACACACAAGGGCTGAGAGTGAAGGGATGAAAAAAGATATTCCAAGCAAATAATAACAACAACAAAAAATCAAGAATAGACTTTAGTTAAAATAAACTTTTCCCTGGCTGGTGGCTCAGTGGATAGAGCATTGGCCTGGTGTACGGACATCCTGGATTCAATTCCTGGTCAGAGCACACAGGAGAAGTGACCATCTGCTTCTTCCTCCCTTTCTCTCACCCTTCTCTACCTATTCCCTTCCCACAGCCAGTGGCTCAGTTGGTTCAAGTGTGGCCCCAGGTGCTGAGGAGAACTTGGTTGGTCCTAGCATGTCAGCCTCAGGTGCTAAAAATAGCTCAGTACTCAAGCATTGGCCCAAGATGGAGTTACAGGGTAGATCCTGGTCGGGACACATATGGGAGTCTGCCTCACTATCTCCCAGAGGCGGATTAAGGTCAGTTGAGGCCCTGGGCACAGAAGAAAATATTGGGGCCCTTAAAAAAAAGAGAGAGGGAACATAAAAATACATGTTAACCATATTTTTAAATAAATAAAATATATCATATACTATTAATGTTAAAATTGCACACATGAAACAAAACTTGGTGTCATTAGAAAAAAGTGTCAAGTTGGGGTTTTGCGGGGCCCTTCAGAAGTCGGAATCCAGGGCATGCACCTGGTGCATCTGCCGTTAAATCCGCCTCTGCTATCTCCCCTTCTCTCACCTAAAAAAAATAAAATAAACTTTATGCTAAAAATTATTACAAGAAACAAGGATGGTCATTATATAATAATAAAGGGGTAAATTTGTTAAAAAAGATGTAACAATTATAAACCTTTATGCATCCAATATTGGAGGACCTAAATATACCTACATTATTGTGGAAATGGCTTTTTTCATAACAGTGACTCTCCTTGGATTATTTTAGTTAGTGAGAACAGGTACTAATGTTAAGCCTTTCATAAAGGCTTAACATAACAAAACTTTCAGAAATCAGGGTATACTCTGCCTTATGTGATTTCAGCTTTAAAAAGTTCTATAGGAACTCTCTACTTTCAGACAGTTGGGGAAACTGATATAAAGCAAACACTAACTGAACTAAAATGAAAACTAAAAAGCAATTCAGTAGTATTTGGAGACTTTAATACCCCACCCTCAACAAGGGAATATCTAGATAGAAAATCTATGAGAAAATAGCATATTTGAACAATATTATAGGTCACCTAGACCTAACAGGTATAAATAGAACATTCCATCCAGTGGGAGCAGAAAACCCATTCTTTCCAAGTGCACATGAAACATTTGCAAGGATAGATCATATGTTAGGCCACAAAACAAGTCCCAACAAATTCAAGAAGATAGAAATTATGTCAAGTACCTTTTCCAAATACAATGGTATGAAATTATAAGTTAGTAACAGGAGGAAAGCTGGAAAAGTCACAAATATGTGGAAATTATACAACACATAAACTCCTGAATAACCAATGGATCAAAAAAAATCAAAAGAGAAATTAAAAAATATCTTGAGACAAAGGAAAATGAAAAACATAATACTGTATAACGTATGGGATCCAACAAAAGCAGTTCTAAAAGGAAAGTTTATAGTTATCAATGCCTACATTAAAAAAATAAATCTCAAATAAACAACCTAACATTATGCCTCAAAGAACTAGAAAAAGAACAAACCAAGCCCAAAACTGGCAGAAGAAAGGCAATAAAGATTAGAGCAGAAATAAATGAAATAGAAAATAGGAAAACAATATAAAAGATGAACAAAACTAAGAGTTGGTTCTTTAAAAGATAAACAAAATTGACAAACTGTTAGCTAAACTATACACTAAAAATGAACTACCTGAAAAACGAAGAAAATAATCACCCCCGAAATGAAAACAATTTCATTTACCATAGCATTAAAAATAATATAACACTTAGGAATAAATTTAAGGAGGTGAAAGACCTGTACACTGAAAACTATAAGGCACTGATGAAAGAAATTGAAGAAGACTCAAATAATTGGAACAATGTTTCATGTTCATGGATCAGAAGAATTAATGTTGTTAAAATATCCATACTGCCTGAAACTACCTATAAAGTCAATGCAATCCCTATCAAAATTTCAGTGGCATTCTTTTTTACATAAATAGAAAAAACAATGCTAAAATTTGCACGGAACCACAAAACATACCAAATAGCCAAAGCAATCTTTAAAGAGAAGAACAAAGCTGAGGGCATTATACTTACTGACTTCAAATAACATTACAAAGCTATAGTAATCAAAACACTATGGAACTGGCATAAAAACAGACACATAAACCAATGGACCACAGTTAAGAGCCCAGAAATAAACCAATGTATTGACAGTCAACTAATATTTGACAAGGCAGCTAAGAATAGTTACTAGAGAAAAGATAGTCTCTTTAATAAATGGTGTTGAGAAAACTCTATATCCACATGCAACTGGACCCCCATCTTGTTTCATTTACAAAATTAACTCATAATGGATTACAACTTACTTGTAAGACTTGCAACCATAAAACTTTCAGAAAAAAACATAGGGAGGTCCTGGCCAGATAGTCTTGTTGGTTAGAGTGTAGTCCCAATACACAAAGGTTATGGCTTCAATCCCTGGTCAGGACACATACAGGAACAGATTGATGTTTCTATCTGTCTCTTTGTCTCTCCTTCTCCCTTCCTCTCTCTCTAAAATAAATAAATACACTTTAAAACAACATAGGAGGAAGTTCACCCATGTTGTTGCAATTGTAGGATGTCCTTATCTTTTTACTGAATTTTACTTATTTAATTATGAAATTATACATATGTAACTTATATATATATAATTTTTCTAGTATTGTCCAAATCTCCCCCAGTGGTTGTATCATTTGCATTCAAGAAATTGCCTGTTTCATTGCAACTTTTCAAAAAACTCTATTGTCAGATTTTTGGACTCATGCCTGATAGTGAGAAATTATAGCTCCAGGTAGTTTTAATTTGTATTTATGTTATTGAGTTAACTCGAGCATTTTTTCAAATGTTTAAGGACCATCTCTATTTCTTTCTGGGTTTTTTTGTCTTTTTCTTTTTATTAGCGAGAAAGATAGACAGAGATAGAGACAGAGACAAGAAAAGAGAGAGATGAAAAGCATCAACTGGTAGTTGCGGCAACTTAGTTGTTCATTGATTTCTTCTCATATGTGTCTTGACTGGGGGGCTCCAGCCAAGCCAGTAACCCCTTGCTCAAGCCAGCAACCTTAAGCTGCAAGCCAGTGACCATGGGCTCATGTCAATGATCCCATACTGAAGCTGGTGGCCCACGCTCAAACTATTGAACCCATGCTCAAACTGGTGATTTCAGGGTTTTGAACCTGGGACCTCAGCACCCCAGGTTGACACTCCACTGTGCTGAGAGGAGAAACCAGAAAAATGCAGAAGAGGGGGGCCTGCAATTTCTGTATCTTATGCTCAAGCCAGTGACCTCAGTGTTTAAGACTGAGGAAGAAAGGGCAGACTGAGATAAGTTTGAAAAATAACACACCACAGCTGGTCCTTTGCTTGTTATAAGTTCATTGAAATAAACTCGCAGCACCAGCAAGAAGAATGAGTAATATGATTATCAAGGACAGACTCTCCAGCTTCCTCTCTTACCTCCCTCCCCCAAGACACAAAAGTCACGTAGGTCTGCAAACAAGTCATAGAAATCAGGCATTTGTCACCTGAAAGCTAAAGCTGTTAAGGTATATAAGATGTAACAAATTGAACTTCAGGGAGCTCATATCTTGGTGCTGCTAACTTCACGGGCTCCCCCGGCTACAGATAAATCCTTCTTCCTTCATCAAGTTGTCTGGGTGTCTTATCCTCCACTTGCAGCTAATTCCTGCAACAGCACCACAACTGGTCAGGCTTTTCTTCATTTTTTAAAGGACTTTCCTCCTATCCCTTCATAACTACCTCTGCCTCCATCTCATTGTCCAGAGCTCTGATTTACCATTACCTCTTTTTGCAAAGGAGGCTCGGAAAACATATTTTTAAAGATAGACACATTTTAGTCTTCAGGCAAGTCAGGATATGGTTCATAAAGAAGGTAAGATATATGCTAGATAGGAAATTGGAAGTCACAATATCAACAATTTATCTTGATTTTCGTATAACCTTTCATTTTCAGAGGTCCTTATACAACCAAAAATGAAGAAGCCAAAGAAGCAACAAATGTTAATAGTGATAAACTTGGAAAATGTGACTGAAGTACTTATGTTATACTTAGTACTCAAATAAATTCGTAAAAAACAATAATTTCTGTTGTTGGGAGGTGCAGGTGTTATATTGAGCGGGACACTTGAATCCATGTTAATAGAATAAATTAAAAATTTTAATAAGAAAAAATAAAATAATAATTTTTAAAAAGAGTAATTTCCCCACCCCCCCTTAAAACTGGTTATTTTGTTTTGAAACTCTACAAGCTTTTTGTAAACTAGCAGAGACTAACAGATGCAAGATTCCTCAAAGTATAACTCTCCAGAGTTCTGTTTGTAACAAAATTTAAAATATTTGAAAGTAAGAAATTCAAATGGAAAAAGGGAGAGGGATTTTCAAGCTTAATTGAGACTAAAAAGACATGAAAAATAGGTTTCATGATAAAACTTTGATTTTTTTTTATTTATTCATTTTAGAGAAGAGAGAGAGAGAGAGAAAGGGGGGAGGAGCAGGAAGCATCAACAATCATATGTGCCTTGACCAGGCAAGTGCAGGTTTTCGAACCGGTGACCTCATTGTTCCAGGTTGATGACGCTTTATCCACTGCGCCACCACAAGTCAGGCTGATCTTTTTTTATATTATTAATTTTAATCTATTGTGTTAATATAGATTCAAGGGTTCCACTCAATATAACTCCTTCACCCCCACCCCCTTATTCCCTAGTACACCCTCTTTGCTCCCCTCCCCCAAATTCCCTCCCCCCTTCCCTCTGGGATTTGCTGTCCAGTCATCTGTATCTCTGTGTTATATATATATAATTTCACTAATCCCTTCACCTTCTCTGATCCCATTCCCTCATCCCCCTTCCCTCTGACAGCTGTCTCTCTGCTCCCTGTGATCCTGCCTCTGTCTCTATTCCGTTCCTCAGTTCACTTTGTTCATTAGATTCCACATATAAGTGAGATCATATGATATTTGTCTTTTTCTGCCTGGCTGATTTCACTTAGCATAATATTTTCCAGGTCCCTCCATGCCATCACAAAAGGTAAGATTTCCTTCTTTTTTGTGGCTGTGTAGTATTACATTGTGTATATGTACCACAGCTTTTTAATCTACTCATCCACTGATGAATAAATAAGAAACAAGTAAAAAAAATGTGAAATTTGTGTCTGTGATGATATGAAAAGAATTAATTCTTTTTGTTAGGTGTAAAAGTGAAATTGTATTTCTTAAAAAAAAAAAAGTCTATATTTTATACAGAATAGGAGTAAAATGACCTGGAATTTTCTTAAAATGCTTGAGAAAAAGGAAAGAGCCCGACCAGGTGGTGGCGCAGTGGCTAGAGCATCGGACTGGGATGCAGAGGACCTGGGTTCGAGACCCCGAGGTCGCCAGCTAGAGCAAGGGGTTACTCAGTCTGGTGAAGGCCCACGGTCAAGGCACATATGAGAAAGCAATCAATGAACAACTAAGGTGTCGCAACGAAAAACTAATGATTGATGCTTCTCATCTCTCTCTGTTCCTGTCAGTCTATCCCTCTCTCTGACTCTCCCTCTGTCCCTGTAAAAAAAAAAAAGATAAAAAGAGAGAGAAAGAAGATAGGAAGGAAGGAAGGTGGGTGAGAGAAACAAAGGAAAAAAAGAAAAAATAAATCAAGTATGGCTTAATAATTATTGAAAATGAAGTAATAAGTATAAGAGAGTTCATTTATGATTCTCTTTATTCTTGTGTCTGTTTGAAAAGTTTACAAAAGCCACGGAAGCTCTAACCAAGTTGCTTGGTGGTTAGAGCATCGTCCCGATACACAAAGGTTGTGGGTTTAATGCCTGGTCAGGGCACATACAGGAACAGATCAATGTTTCTGTCTGTCTGTCTCTTCCTGTATTGTCTGTCTCTCTCTTCCTGTATTTCTAAGATCAAGCAATAAATTTAAAAAATAAATAAATAAAAAATAAAAGACATGAAAAAATACACAAAAGGCATGCAGAATAAAAATGAAAACAAATTTAGTGAGATTATCACCCAAATAAACTATCCTTTGAATAATATACCAATGATATAATATCCATTTAAAAAGCCTTAAACAAAGAGATTTTACATCTGTGAAAGGCAGAAAAATCAAAACCTGTATTCCTTATGATGTTCCTCCTTAAGTCTTTTTTCTTTCAAAACACCTGAAAATCCTGCAGTTCTAAGGATAACTAAGCTAAGCTTGCTTTGATGTTACCCTCCCCCTTAAGCCTCCACATCAATCTTCCTATTTCAGAACAGATTTCACTAGTGCAGGACCACAAATGATCCCAGAGAAGCTGGGGGGAGCCCAGGGAGAGTTCTCTTTTCTTTGTGAAGGGCAGGGTGTCCTAGAATGGATTCACCCTGTGCCATGAGGTAAAAAAAGGAAAAAAAGATTTCACATTTCAAAAGATATTAAGGGGAGAAAATTAAAAATGAGAAGGAATGCATACTAAGTAAATCTTTGTGATTAATCATACTCTGAACACACAAAATGGACTAAACATTGTAGAAATATTTACACTGTACCTATGTACCCTGTATGTATTTGCACAAATATTGTAGAAATTTCTTGCATACTTTCCTTTGGCCCTTCATTCATACAATAAATATGAGATGATTACTCTGGGTCAGGACTGTGCTAGGCTTTGGGGATTAGCAGTCAATAAGGCAGACTCATTTCTTACCTTCACAAAGAATACAGTCTCCTGAGGAAGACACCGCAGAGTCCCTATGCACCAGTTTTTACTGTGATTAGCAAGCATTACAGATAATGATGATGTCAACATAAGAAACATCCAAACCTGTAGAGAATTTTTATAAGAGCTCATTTGAGCCAAACTGCCATCATATGCTGAGGAGCAAGATCTCAAATGCTCAGGACAATAACAGTCTCTTTCATGCATGTGAAATTGGGAAAACTGAGGAAGATCACATAGAGGTGGGGGAAAGCCAAATGGGGACTGGATTACAGGAGAGTTAACACGATTATGTGTTCTCCTTGGGGTGTCTAGGGCTTATTTCAAAGGTGTGTTAGCCTGGGTGCATAGAAACAATGGACAGAGCTTGCTTAAGATAAAGATAACCCTTTCGCTAAAAAGTTATACACCTGGAATGTGACTACCCACTGTGACCTGCCCAGTTTGGAATGTATGATCAGATCACCCTGTGAGGTTATTTTCCAGAGAACTCCTTTTTTTTCTGTCCAGAATGACTTTCCATTTTTGACTCCTGTGGCCTGAAACAGGAAGAGTAATATTACTCATTTTGAGCTAGTCAAAGTTTGGAAAAGGTGAATTCTGCATATGCCTGATCATCAAAGCAGCTCCCATGGTAACCAACGAGTATGTGGCACCACTTGGTGTAAGACATGAGAACTGCCACATGCAAATACTACAGAAAATTACAGTTGTAACAGATTTACACAGATTTTTCAGTGTAGCCAGTAAGACTGCCATAAAAGTAACAGGACACATATTTTGGTATCATCTCATCCATAGTGGCTAGCACAGTTACCTTGCAGCTGCTTCATCTCTGAGTCAGGAGCACGTCACCCAGTCAAGTCTGTACTAGTGTCAGCAGGCTAGATGTCAGAAAAGTGTTTATCAATTCATTCTACAAAGTGAATACCTACCCTCTTTACCTGCCCCATCCTCCTTACACCAAGCTAGGCTGCCCATCATGTGCTTCCGTAACACCCTTTATTTACCTTCTATCAATTTATCATCACACTCTAGTGCTGTTTAATTGCCTATCTTGTTTAGCCTACTGTAATGACCAGCAGAGCAAAGACCATGTCTATTTTGCTCACACTATGTTCCCAGTACCTAGTACAGTGCTAAACATTGTGTAAACATGCAATAAATATTTTACTTAAAAAATGAATGAGGCTCTATGTAAGTCATTGTATAAGCAGGGAGATGGAATGGGTTGGACTAGAATAAAACCTGAATTCAAAGTCAGTGGAGACACAGTAGAATATACCGGGGTGGAGCCAAATTTTGTGAGTACAAAAGCTTATACAAATTGAGGGGATCAACTTAAAAAGAAGAATATAAAATTATAAATACAAAATTAAGTCCATCATCTTGAAAGAGGTTCATGCAATTGAGGGACTTGAAGCTGTCTGGGGGTCAGTGGTCTCATGTACCAAGTATTGTGACATCTCTGAAGAGCAATTTGAGATCTCTGCTGGGATGCCTGACCAGGTGGTGGCGCAGTGGATAGAGCGTCGGACTGGGATGCGGAGATCTCTGCTGGGGAAAATCAAAGATTTCATAGAAGAGATACATTGTAAACTCGATTTTATAGGAACAAAGGAAAGGCAGAGGCAGATTTAATGGTGGGCACACCAGGCGTGCACCCTGTCCCCTGACTTCTGAAGGGCCCCACAAAACCCCAACTTTACAATTTTTTCTAATGACACCAAATTTGGTTTCATATGTGCAATTTTAACATTAATAGTACATAATATTTTTTATATATTGAAAAATATGGTTAACATGTATTTTTATTTTCCCTGTGTCTCTCTTTTTTTTTAAAAGGCCCATTATTTCCTTCTGCCCGGGGCCTCAACCGACCTTAATCTGCCCCTGAGCAGAGGGGTTGCCAGTAGAAGACACATGCTGAAACCCACAGGGGAGAGAAAGCTAGAGCCTGTCCATCAAATAGTAATAAGTGTTTTTTGGCTAGTGTGAGGCTGGGTGGGGAAAGCCTTAGGATACTGGTTCTCCTGCCCAAACACATCCAATTAGAAACTCTATAGATACAGCAGAAAAGTCCATATTTTATCTAGCCCTTCCAGTGATTCTGATGCAGTTAAAGTTTGAAAATCAATGCTAGAAAGTTACCTGAGCATGCGATGAAGCTATTTTGGTATTATAAATTTAATTTCATGCTATTACAGAATTGAAGGGAAATAAGAAAAAGGGATTGTAATAGAAAGAGAGCATGTTCCTCATCTCATACTGCAAAATAAATAATAGATAAACTGAAAAGTTAAAATAAAGAATGGATGGAAGATTATTTTAGCATAAGGTCAACAACAGAACTTGAAAGGAAAAGATTAATAGCCTTGTTTTTGCAACAATTTAAAACATTTGTAAAATACATAAATAATAAAATGTATGTAATATTAAAAAATTAAAAAGGAAACAAATTAGAAGGAAATATATGCAACATATATCTCAGATAAAAAACTAAACAGTTAACTGAAAAAATAACCTGTAGAAAAATGGGCAAAGGACATAATTTAAAAATTCACAAAATATAATACAATAGCTGATAAACACATGTGAAAATATTCAAGTTTACAAAAAATAATAAATACAAATTAAAATAGAATAGTGTATTGTACTTACCAGATGGAAACTTAATTGTTCACTATTAGAATTCCAAGTTGCTATTAGCATTAAGAGCATCAAGAATATTAATGCTATATGAAATGGGGAGGGGAGGAGAAACTGTTACAAAATAACATAAATCAATAATATTCTAATTTTGAAAAAAACACAATTCTGTATGTATATGGATATAAAAATAAGGAAAAGATATTGAGCAAAATGTTACCAATGGTTAGCTCTGGGTTGTGGGACTGAAACATTTTTTTCCTGTTCTTTATATACCTTTTTGTTGTTCTGCATATACTTCTATTGTCTCCATTATGTGATAAACATGTATTCCTTTTCTTAGTTTTTTTCTTTCTTTATGTATTTTATTTATTTATTTATTTTCCAAATGAGAGGAGGGAGATAAAGAAACAGACTCCTGGCCCTGGCCCGTTGGCTCAGTGGTAGAGCATCGGCCTGGCGTGCAGGAGTCCTGGGTTCGATTCCCGGCCAGGGCACACAGGAGAAGCACCCATCTGCTTCTCCACCCCTCCCCCTCTCCTTCCTCTCTGTCTCTCTCTTCCCCTCCAGCAGCCAAGGCTCCATTGGAGCAAATATGGCCCGGGCGCTGGGGATGGCTCCATGTCCTCTGCCTCAGGCGCTAGAATGGCTCTGGTTGCAACAGAGCGACGCTCCGGATGGGCAGTGCATCACCCCCTGGTGGGCATGCCGAGTGGATCCCGGTTGGGCGCATGCAAGAGTCTGTCTGACTGCCTCCCCGTTTCCAGCTTCAGAAAAATATAAATAAATAAATAAATAAATAAATAAATAAATAACAGACTCCTGCATATGCCCTGACCAGGATCCACCCCACAACCACTGTCTGGGGCTGATGCTCTGCCCATGTGGTGCCATGCTCTGCAACAGAGCTATTTTTAGCACCTGAGGCAGAGGCTCTACAAAGCCATACTCACCACCTAGCCCCCTGAACCAATTGAGCCATGGCTGCAAGAGGGGAAGAGAGAGAAAGAAGCTGATAGAGAGGTGGAGAAACAGATGGTCGGTTCTCCTGTGTGTCCTGACCAGGAATTAAACCTGGGACATCCACATGCTGGGCCAGCTCTCTACCACTGAGCCAGCCAGCCAAGGCCTTCTTAGTTTTTTTGTTTTGTTTTGTTTTGTATTTTGTATTTTTCTCAAGTTGGAAACGGGGAGGCAGTCAGACAGACTCTCGCATGCACCCAACCAGGATCCACCAGGCATGCCCACCAGGGGGCGATGCTCTGCCCATCAGGGGCGTCGCTCTGTTGCAACCAGGGCCATTCTAGCGCCTGAAGCAAAGACTATAGAGCCATCCTCAACGCCTGGGCCAACTTTTGCTCACATGGAGCCTTGGCTGCAGGAAGGGAAGAGAGAGACAGAGAGGAAGGAGAGGGGGAGGGGTGGAGAAGCAGATGGGCGCTTCTCCTGTGTGCCCTGGCCGGGAATTGAACCCAGGACTCCTGCACGCCAGGCTGACGCTCTACCACTGAGCCAACAGGCCAGGTCCTTCTTAGTTTTTTCTAATTAGGAAAATACTAAGCCATGCCAAAGTGTGGCCAAAAGTTGGAAGAATGATGCTTCAATATCCCATCACTCAAAATTAGAATATAACAAACCATAGAACTTGGTAATCTTGAGATTTGAGGGTTTCATCCTCACAGCTACCACCCTCAAGAGGAAAGAGAGGAAAGGGAGATGCAAAAATAAAACTGGAAAAAGTACTCCAGCTAATCAAAGAATCTCAAGTTTCTTCTAATTTGATTGTTAAGTAACATGTAAACATTGAGCTGCTCTTATTTGTTGAGTAAGTGCCAATAGTGTGGGTTTGTTTGTTTAAGTAATATGGGGGGGCGGTGTTCACGCTTCCTACAAAATGTATGTTTTGCACTAAAACTTCAGCCTATAATGTGAAGGCTTTGTTTGGCACAAGGCTAGGAGCAAAACAGTAATTTAAAATGGTCCCATAACACCCCCTTGTGGCTTCCCCTGTATCAGATTGGGCAACAGCCTAACCAGCCCAGAGGAGAGAGATACACTGCTCTTAATAAATTCAACAAATATGTGTAGATTCTCTATTCTGTGCCAGTTACTAACTATACTAGGACAAAATGCCACTAAATCCCGTCGCAGTTTATTCAGGCCATATTAGCATTCCTAAATATTCACTTTTTTAGGCTGACCATACATAAAAGTTATGAGATCATAAAAGTTGAGCTTCACAAACTACTGTCTTTCAAATATGGCTTCATCTCCTGGAAGATAGTTGAAGGGATTCTGGAGTAATCTGTGATTGTTACTATTCAGATGTTGGTTGATAAGTATCGATAATCAGAAAAAGCACTGCTGATGTGGATTAATAGACACAGATTGTAGCCTTTACTACCCGAGTACCCTTGAGCACGTGTAATCCACATGGGAATCATTCATCCACTTAACAATCACTTAAACTTGGTGCTGAGGCTACATATATGAGTAAGACCTAGTCTCTAGCGCCTCATAAACTCGCTTTACTAATTTGTAAATTAGGACTAACTAGCTCAACTCTAGTCAAAAAGATTAAACATATGACTGCTCTCGGACAGAAATTTTCATTTTTGAAACTGGGTCCACGGGTTTAAGCTTATTTAATATGCTATATCTACTCATAAACACTCAAGGTTGGAAAAGGAATCAAATCATCTTGCAATCCCTATACTTAGACATTAATTCCACCAAGATTTCTGGAGTCAAGGAATCCGGGTGAAGCTTAATAATGACGCATGGTCTTCAACAGCTTCGCCCTCCTACCCGTGGACAGTATCCAAGCCCTGTGTGGTTCTCTGGCCGACGACAGTGAAACCATGACGTGGGGGTTGCCCTTTCCGTGGTACACTGCAGGCTGCAGCCACGCGGAGGGGTTTGAAATGCTGTTATCTGCCCAGCCTACCTCGTGCAAGGCCATTCTCGCACGTCGGCTGGAAGAGGCGGGGGGAACAGGGGCTGCTGGCACGAGGAGCTTCTCCCACTTCTCCCGGGAGGGAGGAAAGGCTGGGAGCAGGTTGGGGTAATTTTCTCCGCGGCCCCGCCTCAGGCTTTCTAAGGGTGGAATCACCCGCTCGGCTCGGAAGGGGCGGTATCCTGCGCGGAAGGCGCTGCGGCGGCGCAGAGGCGCCGGCAGGGAAAGCGGGCCGCCGGCCCACCCCCGGGACAGAGGTCGGTGGTCCCTCCCAGGCCGTGAGTGCCGCGGGCCCGCGCAGCCCGGTCCCTGCCCCCACTCTCCCCGTCACCTCTCCGCCCTCCCGGCGGGCCCTGAGCTGCGCGGCGCAGGCGCGGAGCGAGGCGGTGAGTGTGGTCTCCGACTCCGGGCCTGGAGCCCGGCCGGCCGGGTGCAGGGCGCGCGGGAGGGAGAGGGGCTGGCCCGGCCGAGCGTGTGGGAGCGCGAGGGCCCGGCGGGCGGCCCGCCTCCGCTCCGTGCGCCCGCGGACGGGGCTGCGCTGCCTCTCCGCTCGCGGCCGCCGCCTCGGAGCTGCCTGGGCCGGCCCGCGGCCCCCGGGGACCGGTGCGTGTGCAGGCGGGGCGGGCGTGCGGGGCTGTTGCCCACCGCAGAGGGCTGCAGGGACGGATGGCGTCTTTCAAACCAAAACGCTGCCTCCGTTTCCTGGCGGGATGGCGGCTCCCTCCCCCATCCCGAACTGTTCCACCCCCGGTGGCAGACGCCGCGGCCCCGGCTCTCCTTGCCCCTGCTGCTCTTTCCTTGTGACCGTTTACCGTCCGTGGGTCGGGAGTCCCCGCTAGCCTCCGCGCCCGGGGGGAGCCGTGCTGGCACGGGGTGCAGGCGGCTGGGGCCGGGCGTGCCCGTCGGTGCCGCGCTGGCCCGCAGGCCCCTCGGGCGGCGCATCCCCGTGCTCGCGCCTCGCGCCGCGGCCGGCCTGCCAGCCTGTGCCAGGCTAAGCGCTCCGTAGGGCGTCGTGCTGTACGTACGTCCCTTGTGCTTTCGTTTATTCTGTGCAGCTCAGGGACACGAATAATTTGAAGCAGTTTATCTCTGCAAAGAGCTCAAAATTTGTAGTTCTGCAAAGACGGACACTAGTGGGTTCTAATTCAAGCTCTCCAACATTTTTGTATTGAAATTCTTTTAACATCTGGAAACCGTGCGTATTTTTAAATGAGGGCGGAAAAGAACGTGCTTTTAAAACTTTAAAATAAAAATCTAGCTTTTTATTGTAGATGCTTGTCTTATTTTTATACCATTCAGGAAGAAAATATTTGCATGAAAGGTCTTTCCGTTTGAAAGTAAGTGCCTATTATGTGTACTCTGTGTTTTTTACATAGACATGCTTATTGTTGAGAAAGAAACAGGTGGAACGATACTGAACATGTGTTTTTTAAGTTGCTTTTTAACATTAATGTTTCTTGTGGCATGATACTAATTTTTGTAATTGTAAAATGTAAATAAATATACCTTGGCATAGGAAAATTTTAGAAGTGTATACCCTAGAATGTTAGTAGTGATTTTTTTTGCGAGTGAATAAATTCTAGGTGATTTGACTAATTTTAAAATGTTTTTTGATTTTCTTGTAGTGACATGTATTGCATCTGTTTTTTGCTCTTTTTAAAAAAAAAAAATGTTGTCACTTTTGTTTCTTGATTGATTTTAAGAGAGGGAGAGAGAAACATCAGTTTGTTTCTACCCATTTATTTGTGTGCTCATTGGTTGATTCCTGTATTCATTGGTTGATTCCAGCATATGCCCTGATGAGATTGAACCCACAACTTTGGGGTATCTGGAGTTTGCTCTAACCAACTGAGCTACAGGGCCAGGGCCATCTGGAGTTTGCCTTTAAGTGGGGAAGAGGGGTAAGTGATTCAGAATCTTCCCCATGAGAGGAAATGCTTATATGACATCTAAGTAAAAGCCAAACTCCTTCATCTGGGCAGTTATGCATACAAAAAGCACATGAAAACATTTGCTGAAATAAAGGTTGGGTTAGCATTTTGGGTCTTGAATGGGCGATTTACCATCTTGCTGAAAAGGAGGTCCAACAAGCATTTGGATATTGTTTAGCCCTGAGTAGGAGTCAAACTGTTTTCTTATCAGGGTGACCCTATTTCTTTCACCTGACAATATGAATCCAGACCAGCTTGCCACATTAATTTTAATGCCATGCTTGGTTTTCTTTTCTTATTCCTCATGTTGGAAAGAATTTGAAGTGTATTCTGAAGTAAAAAGAGGCTACTTGAACATGCTCAGTTTTCAGTGTCCCTGATACCTATAGCGCAGTTAGAACATGAAGGGTAAAGCTTTTGGCTGCATAAATTCTGGAAGTGTACAAAAGCTGTATCAGGAATAAGTCTTAGAATTTTGCTTTATTACATAAATAGGAAACTTTCTTTTTTTGATTTTTTAATGTACTTAATTGGGATGGGCTCAAGAAATGCTATTTGTTTTGTTAGCTGAGGCATTACATGTATTGACATCATTTCTGTGTATCTCATGGTTGTCAGTTCTTTGGGTGATTCCCCTCTCCTCCTCCCAGTTGGTGGCTGAGTAAGAACTGGAAGCAAGATGTAACTTGCTGGTAAATGAAGATTTACTCACACAGTTAGCTGATCAAAATCCAGGAGTCAGAAGACATGCTTTTTAATCTCTGGTTCTGCCACTTTGTTGACTTTTACTGAGTCGTTTTCCTCATCAGTAATGTTGGTTGGGTTTGATATAATAGCTCCTCTATGTACCTCACAGGATTGTTGTGAAGGTCAAGTAAAATAAGGGTTAGGAAAATACTCACTAAACTAAAAAGCACTGTTTTATTTATCATGTGATCACATCACCTGGAGCACTAAATAGTGAAGCACTTAGTAAAGCAACAAAAATATGTGCATCTCAGTTCCTTACCACTAAAAATGAAATGGTCTTAGTAATGATGCAAAGTCCTACCTGCTCTGTATATCACTTTGTTGATAAGAAAAGCAGCATGTAAAATGGGTGGAGAAAACCTCTTTTTCTAACATCTTTTACTTGCCCACTGCTACAGTGGAAAGAATACTGAAATGGAAGAGGCAATTCTGATTCTGACACTAATCTTTTACTTGAATTAAGGAGATCACTTCATCTCTCTATTTATTTCCAAGGCTTGGACTTTAAAGATAATTAGATCTTCATTCACCTCCCAATCCTACCACTTACTACTGACTTTACTATGCCTCAGTTTCCACATCAACAAGGGGTAAATAATGAATTTGAGAGTGTATTGGATTTTTTTTTTTCTGAAGTTGGAAACGGGGAGGCAGTCAGACAGACTCCTGCATGTGCCCAACCGGGATCCACCCAGCACGCCCACCAGGGGGCGATGCTCTGCCCATCTGGGGCGTTGCTCTGTTGCAACCAGAGCCATTCTAGCGCCTGAGGCAGAGGCCACAGAGCCAACCTCAGCGCCCGGGCCAACTTTGCTCCAATGGAGCCTTGGCTGCGAGAGGGGAAGAGAGAGACAGAGAGGAAGGAGAGGAGGAGGGGTGGAAAGGCAGATGGGCGCTTCTCCTGTGTTCCCTGGCTGGGAATCGAACCCAGGACTCTTGCACACCAGGCTGATGCTCTACCACTGAGCCAACCGGCCAGAGCCTGAGAGTGTATTGGATTTTGCATCACAGGATATGTAAGATAATGCATAGTCTGGCACATAATTGGTGCTCAGTAAGTAATCATTATTATTTTTATTTATTTACTTTTAATTCAGCAAGAGGAAGGGAAGCAGAGAGACAGATTCCTGCATGCGCCCCAACCAGAATCCATCTGGCCAGCCCACTAGGGGGCGATGCTCTGCCCATCTGGGGCATTGCTCTGTTGCAACTGGAGCCATTCTACCACCTGAGGCTGAGGCCATGGAGCCATCCTCAGTGCCCAGAGCCAACTCCCTCCAATAGAGCCATGGTTGCAAGAATGGGAGGAGGAGAGAGAGTGGGAGAGAAGTGAGAGGAGGGAGGGGTAGAGAAGCAGATGAATGCTTCTCCTGTGTGCCCTGACCAGAACGAATCTGGGATATTCACACACTGGGCAGATGCTCTACCACTGAGCCAATAACTAATCATTATTATTCTAATGTTAAATAACCTATAAGGACTTTACTAATTAAAAGTCTGTGATTTGCCTGACCAGGTGGTGGCGCAGTGGATAGAGGGTCGGACTGGGACATGAAGGACCCAGGTTCGAGACCCTGAGGTCTCCAGCTTGAGTGCGGGCTCATCTGGTTTGAGCAAAAAGCTCACCAGCTTGGACCCAAGGTCTCTGGCTCGAGCAAGGGATTTCTCGGTCTGCTAAAGGCCCTTGGTCAAGGCACATATGAGAAAGCAATCAATGAACAACTAAGGTGTCACAATGAAAAACTGATGATTGATGCTTCTCATCTCTCTCCATTCCTGTCTGTCCCTGTCTATACCTCTCTCTCTGTGTCTGTAAAAATTAAAAAAAAAAAAAAAGTCTGTGATTTGATGTTTGCTTTCCATTACATATGCTTTCATTATGGCTGAATAAATTCGTGCAAAATTACAGTCCTATTTTGGTGTTAAGATATAGCTATAGAAAGTAAATTCACTCAAAGAAATATGCATATTTACATATACTTACATATTTATCAGTATATACAATATTGAGTACTTAATACAGTATATTCAAAAGAATATTATACTTGAGTTAATTCTGTATAACTTTCCAGTTGATCAAAGATCTTGGTACTATTGTATTCTTGAGTCTGAGAAATGAACTACATTTTGACTTCTGTTATGTTTTTCCTACAGGTAATTTTTACCATCTGAAAACTTTCGTGTAATTCGTTTTTTCTCATTTCTATATTAAGAATTATAACAAGTAAGTGGAATGTGGTGAAACAAATGAGTCAATTTTTGTAACCGTACATGAGAATTTAATCATACTTGGGTTGTTGCCATAGCTGTTTTGTTCTCTATAGCAGTGGTCCCCAACCTTTTTTGGGCACAGACTGGTTTAATGTCAGAAAATATTTTCACAGACCGGCCTTTAGGGTGGGATGGATAAATGTATCACATGACCGAGACAAGCGTCAAGAGTGAGTCTTAGACGGATGTAACAGGGAATCTGGTCATTTTTTAAAAATAAAACATCGTATTGGCCAAGAGTTTGCTTAAAGGCTTTTAATCACTGTAAAAAAAAATAGAGGACTGGATGAAGAAGATGGGGCATATATACACCATGGTATACACGGTTCAGCTGGGAGAGGTGATGACATCGGATCACTAACAGCGGAATGGTGGAGTCTTGGTAGCATTGTGCGAGGTGAAATAAGCGAATCGGAAAAGAACAGGAACTGCAGGATTCCATACATTGGTGGGACATAGAAGCGAGACTGAGAGGCATGGACAGAAGTGTGGTGGTTGCGGGGGGGGGGGGGAGGGAGGGAGAGGGTGAGGGGTACAGAGAGAACTGGATGGAGGGTGGTGGAGGATAGTCTCTCTTCGGGTGATGGGTATGCGGCAGGACTGGATGACAGGATGGCCTGGAGATGTTTTCTTTGAGTGTATGTACCCTGGTTTGTTGATGTCACCCCATTAAAATAAAAATTTGTTTATAATAAAAAATAAATAAATAAATAAAACATCGTTCAGACTTAAATATAAATAAAATGGAAATAATGTAGGTTTTATTCTTTCTCTGCGGACCGGTACCAAATGGCCCATGGACCGGTACTGGTCCGGGGGTTGGGGACCACTGCTCTATAGAATGTTGAAGAACGCCTGACCTGTAGTGGTGCAGTGGATAAAGCGTTGACCTCGAATGCTTGAGGTCACTGTTTCAAAACCCTGGCCTTGCCGGGTCAAGGTTCCTCCCCCCTTTCTCTCTTTCTTTCTCTCCCTCTCTCTCTCCCTCCCCCCTTCTCCCCTTCTCTCTCTCTCTCTAAAATCAATAAATAAAATCTAAAAAAGATATAGAGTGTTGAAGGTGACCTTTTAAGTAAGAAAAGAATTTTTTTCTTGAAATATTTTGAGTTTCAATGTGATGCGTATTTTTTCTGGAAGCCAGGGAAGCAATACAGATTTGTGGAAATACATTTTTTAAGGGAGCATATCTATCTACCTTTTGCTTAAAAACTCAGAATTTTCCCAATTGTAAGAAATGTACCAATTTAAGGCTTATTGTTGTTACCAAGTTCGCACAATTATATCAACAGTTGAGAAAAAGATGTCTCAAACTCAGAAAAAGAAACAGGAGCTGGTGTCCTGCCTTTTAACTTGATTAGAAAAATAAATTTAAAATATAAACAGAGGCATTTTTTAACATTTCTCTTATGAAGTAGATTTTCCAGTGGCACACACATTTCTTATTGCTGATAAATTCTTTGGTTAGAAGGAATATCTATTTTTTTATTTTTTTGAAGGAATTTTTATAACATTAACTAGTTATTTCTGACATATTTGTTCAATTTTCTTGTGTTTTAGATTGAAAAGATATGAATGAATATCCTAAGAAAAGAAAAAGGAAGACTTTACACCCTTCTCGTTATTCAGGTCAGTGAATTATTTTAAAGTTAGGCTATGGATTAATTTCCATGAATTTACATTCTGATCTATTTTTTCATAAATGTTTGGATAATAGTTCAATATTTGGATCAATTTTTAGGTTAAAGAAAATTTTTAAATATGTGAGTATAAATTCTTGTCTGTCATGTGCTGGGCATATGTCAGAACTTACAGACATTATTCAGTCCTCATAACTTTAGGGTTTATAGATATTTAACCCTTTGAGTAGTACGAACGTTCATGTACGTCCTCATGCCTCCTGACCATCCAGAGTACGATCGCACAAAAATTTTTATTTGAAAAATGTGTAAGGCAACATTAAAAAAAGGCTAATGTATATTCTCCTTGTTCTATAAATTGGTTATCAAACAGACATGATTTTAAGTTAATAAAACTAACTGGAACTAATTTCATTTTCTGAAGGAAAAAAAACCTCCCCGGGGGTCAGTGAGCATGAAAAAAACTCACTACTCAAAGGGTTAAAATTAAATATCCAAGGTCAGATACTTACACAGAATAATGTGAGATTTGCCTATGTGTTTCCGCCGCTTGTGCTTAAGGCTCAGCAATAACCTTCTTGGAAGATATTTTACATGATTGGGGAACATATCTTTTTCCTGTGTATTACTCTCAGAAATGTGAACTTTCATTTCAATTGTGAAACTCTAGATCCTTTGGTTGAGGTTAGCTCTACTGTGTTGGCAGTAGTAAGAAGTCTTTGTGGCTATATACTTTAATATACTTTACATACATGAACTTGGACCAGTCTCAAGCATACCTGTTAGCCCACCCAATCTACACATTCTTCATACCTAAGGAAATTAAGTCTGGTTTACTGTGTCCTGGCTCCTCCCAGACAAGACTTAAAATGACTGTATTCAGAGGTTCTAACCAGTCCACAGACCATTTTTCCTATGCATTATGCTTTCTCTGCACTACATAGAACATCTTCTTGGTAGTTAATTTAGTATTTTTTGCAGTTAACTCATTTATTGCATATTTTTATTGTGGGATTCTGACTGTAAGGTAAATGTATCTTTGCTTCGAAGCATTATATTTTACACTGTAATTTATGGTTCTTTCAAAGCTCACTGTTACTATCAGATCTGAAATAGAAATGCTATCAGAATTGAGGGTAGTGTTACTTTATTACAGATACTATAAACGTATGTATGTTGAATATAAAGGGATGGCTGTCATTAAATGCATGTGTGTTTACTGTACTTAAAATTTATTTGTGTCTATGTTCAGATTCCTCCGGAATAAGCAGAATTGCAGATGGATTCAATGGAATTTTTTCTGATCATTGTTATAGTGTCTGTTCTATGAGACAACCGGACTTAAAATATTTTGACAACAAAGGTATATCTAATATTTTCCAAAATATTTTTCTTTAAATTACTTTTATAATCATTTTTGCTTATTTGAAAATGTGAATTGTGATTTTATTTCATTTTATATTTCTGTGTTATGATTTCAAAATGGACAAATGTTTAAATGCAAGAAAACAAACTTTTTTGTAATAAAGCAAGGAAGTAAATTTTAATTTTTAATATTATTTTAGCTATATAAATAAAAAGCACATTTTCCTAAATCCATTTTAGTTGGTTAGGAATTGGTGACAAAGCAGGAGTGACCCAGAGTTGGAGATATTTATGGTGAAAGGTTAAGAAGAGTGTTACACATGGTTCTTCTGCTTGGCTATGTTTTTTGGTCTGGATTGCTAATGGAAGGAAAGAATTGAGGGTGAAGAGTTTGGTCTTTGTCAGTCTTTCATTTTCTGGTGACCTCTTTTCTAGAGCATTGGGTAAATGATACCAGCTTGCATTTGTTTTCTCCTTCCTCTGCAATCATCACAATTCCCAGTTCCCTTGAGCTCCTATTACATATACAGAACCATAAATTACTAAAAGTTGTATGGAGCCAGAGACATCATTATGAACTCATGTCTGACTTAATACAGACACGTTATATACAGAAATATTTATAGGTATGTCTATATATACATGATAGTGTACACAAATATATTTTTTGTTCTGTTAGCTGAGAGGGCATAAAAGAAATGACACCGCAGTGGCAGTGAGCAAATCTAGTGCCCAGGTCTTGGTTTCTAATACCATTCTCCAATGAAAGGAACTAGTGCTTCTTGGAGAAATGGCTAATTCTAGTTCTGGGAAAGGAAATATATAAGGTAAGCCTGAAAAATCTTATAGTTCTGGCAAATAAGGAAGTAATGAAAACACACACATACACACACTACAGGTATGCCAAAGGAGCACAGGTGCCAACTAAAAGAGCTTCCAGTAGCCAAAGCTGGAACAGTTTGAGGGGGGGGAAATAAGTAGCCATGAGCCTGGCCTGTGGTGGCACAGCAGATAAAACTTCAACCTGGAATGCTGAGGTCACCAGTTCAAAACCCGGAGCTTGTCCAGTCAAGACACATAAGAGAAGCAACTACTATCAGTTGATGCTTCTGCTGCTCCTCCCTTCTCTCTCTCCTCTCTCTAAAATCAATTTAGAAAAAGTAGCCATAAGTTCATACTGATATAAATAAGTGATTGAATAAATAAATGAGAAGAAACAAATCTCTTGTACTGAAGAATTCCAAGTTATTCATAAAGATCAGTGGTAGCCAACTGGGTCCCTACCACCCACTAGTGGGCATTCCAGCTTTCATGGTGGGCAGTAGCAGAGCAACCAAAGCATAAATAAAAAGATATTTAACTATAGTAAGTTGTTTTATAAAGATTTATTCTGCCAAACTTAGCGAAAATTCGACATAAAGTACTTGGTAAGTTATTATATGCTTTAACTTGCTGTAACTCTGCTTTATAAATCACCATTACTGTGGAACCGGTGGGCGGTTAGAAAATTTTACTACTAACAGAGATACAAAAGGGAGCGGTAGGTATAAAAAGGTTGACTACCCCTGATATAGATAGTCCTTCCTCAAGAAGGTAGAATGTGAATTCTCACTTCATAAGTGTGGACTGTACCTAGTGACAAGCATAGAGTATGGAAAGTAAAAGTGACTTTACGGAAGAGAAACCTCATAAATACTACGCCAACCATGTGATCAAGGTCAATATCAACAGTAGTTAAATCATGTTAATGATATGTACCATTGATAGGATGTAATAAAAATGGCACTTTGCCTCTGTGGTCTGCTCTCAATAACCCATAATCCCAGTCAGATCATGCAAAAACAACAAACAAATTTTAATAGTGGGACACCCTAAAAAAACCTGACTCGTCCTCAAATTGTCATGGTCACAAAAAACAAAGATAGTCTGAGAAACTGCCACAGCTAGAGAGACTTGACAGCTAAATGTCATATGGGATCCTGGAACAGAAAAGAACATTAGCTACAAACTAAGGAAATCCACCATGGCTGGTTGGCTCAGAGGTAGAGCATCGGCCCAGTGTGTGAATGTCCCAGGTTTGATTCCTGGTCAGGGCACACAGGAGAAGCGCCCATCTGCTTCTCCACCTCTCCCCCCTCCTGCCTCTCTCTCTCCCTCTCCTGCAGCCATGGCTCAATTGATTCAAGTAGAGGTGCTAAAAATATCTCAGTTGAGAGCATGGCCCCAGCTGGGCAGTCTACCCCCCAGATGGCAATTGCGGGGTGCATGCAATAGTCTGTCTCTTCATCTCCCTTCTGCTCACTTGGAAAAGGACATGCATTAATTAATTAATTAATTAAACAAAAACAGGCATTCTGGATGAAGTATGGACTTATTAAGAAGTTATCAGTATTGGTTTTTTTTCTTTTATTTTTAATGTTTAATGCTTTGATATAAATAATAAGTGTTTTTCCAAATTCTTCTTTACAGATGATGATTCTGATACAGAGACATCAAATGACTTGCCAAAATTTACAGATGGAATCAAGGCCAGAAACAGAAATCAGAACTATCTGGTTCCTAGTCCCGTACTTAGAATTCTAGACCACACTGCCTTTTCTACAGGTTAGGGAAACTAAGTAACAGCATTTGCTTTTTTTCATGTACCAGTGAAGAAATAATGCATAAAATAAATATTTGCCAGTTATTTCTTTAATAAGTCTTATTCATGAATAGTAAAAATAGGTTTATTTTTTCAGAAAAATCTGCTGATGTTGAAATTTGTGATGAAGAGTGTGACTCACCTGAATCAGTCAACCAGCCAACTCAAGAAGAGAGTCCCATAGAAGTTCACACTGCTGAAGATGTTCCAATTGCTGCAGAAGTGCACGCGATATCCGAAGATTATGATATCGAGACAGAAAACAATTCCTCTGAGAGTCTCCAGGACCAAACCGATGAGGAGCCACCAGCTAAACTTTGCAAAATTCTTGACAAAAGTCAAGCTCTGAACGTGACTGCCCAGCAGAAATGGCCTTTGCTGAGAGCCAATAGCAGTGGCCTCTATAAATGTGAACTTTGCGAGTTCAACAGCAAGTATTTTTCTGACTTAAAGCAGCATATGATCCTGAAGCATAAGCGTACTGACTCAAATGTGTGTCGAGTATGCAAGGAGAGTTTCTCCACCAACGTGCTTCTGATCGAACATGCCAAACTGCATGAAGAGGACCCCTACATTTGTAAATACTGTGATTATAAGACAGTGATTTTTGAGAACCTCAGCCAGCACATTGCAGACACCCATTTTAGTGACCACCTTTATTGGTGCGAGCAGTGCGACGTTCAGTTCTCCTCAAGCAGTGAACTCTACCTGCATTTCCAGGAGCACAGCTGTGACGAGCAGTACTTGTGTCAGTTTTGTGAACATGAAACAAATGACCCAGAAGACTTGCATAGCCATGTGGTCAATGAACATGCATGTAAATTAATAGAGTTAAGTGACAAGTATAACAATGGAGAGCATGGACAGTACAGCCTCTTGAGTAAAATTACCTTTGACAAGTGTAAAAACTTCTTTGTATGCCAAGTATGTGGTTTTCGGAGTAGACTTCATACAAATGTTAACAGGCATGTTGCTATTGAACATACTAAAATTTTTCCTCATGTTTGTGATGACTGTGGCAAAGGCTTTTCAAGTATGCTAGAATATTGCAAACATTTAAATTCACATTTATCTGAAGGAATTTATTTATGTCAATACTGTGAATATTCAACAGGACAAATTGAAGATCTTAAAATTCATCTAGACTTCAAGCATTCAGCTGACTTACCTCATAAATGTAGTGAATGCCTAATGAGGTTTGGAAATGAAAGGGAATTATTAAGTCACATTCCAGTCCATGAGACAACTTGATTATTCTCTTTAACTTCCATTATGTTAATGTAAAATAATAAACACAACTTTTTTGGAGATGTTAAAATGGATGATTTTAAACACAATTTATGAGAATTGCTTTTCACAAGTAAGGTTTTTAATTGTCTAATTTTCTTGGCATTGCTACATTTTTCAGTGTATAATTGTATACAAAATACAATAGTTTCAGTGCATGGTAGTTCATAGTTGTGACCACTCTTAGACTCTGCTGTCCTGTGCATGTGCTCTGATTTCATGAATGGATAAGAAACATGTACTAAAAACACTAGTTTCTCTTTTCATAAACATAGCTATTAATTTTTTAAAATACAAGACAAGCTTAGTTTTTCGTGTGTGATGTTTTTCAAGTACTGCAGTACCAAAACTAATGCAGCAAAATGTATAATTAAGCCCATTGATCCTCGCAGTAAGAACCAGACCCTCTTGTGTTTCCCATCAGTGATTATTCCCAAGGCTCTCTGTCTGATTCTTTTTAACAACACCAGGAGGCCAGTGTTGTAGTAGGAAGAAAAGATCCAGCTTTCTTGGCAGCCTTTTTGTCATTTTCACTTTATTTTAGCCCTTACATGTGTGTTAAATAATTTAAAGTAGGGGAAGGAATGAACTGGTAAGAGATTAGACAATGAAAATGTAACATTTCATAACTCCTAACCTGTTTACATTTCATTTTCAATTATGCAACTGCAAAGTGATGTTCAAACTTCTGATGTCAAATTATTTATTGACTGAGAAAACCACCGAAGTATTAATACAGAATTAGGAAGACGGAGAAGATAGGAGGTTGCTGGCATAATATTGTACAAATTACTTTTGATGATGGTAAAATAATCTTAGCTTCTATATTAGTTTCTTGTGGCTGCCATAACAAATTCCCAGAAACTGAGTGGCTTAAACAACAAATTTATTGTCTCAGTTCTAGAGGCTAGAAGTTCAAAATTATCTAGTTCTTTTTAAGGCTGTGAGGGAAGGATCTGTTTTGAGCCTTCCTCCTTGGCTTATGGATGGCTGTCTTCACGTTCACATGGTGTTCTCCCTTTCTGCATTCTGGCTCCAAATTCCCGTTTACAAGGACATCAGTCATTGAATTAGGGCTCACCGTAAGAACCTCATTTTAACTTGGTAAAGACCACATCCCCGAATAAAGTCATATCTTAAAGTAGTGGGGCCCAGGACTTAAACATATGAGTTGGGAAGAAGAAGGGAAACAACCACAATTCAAAAGCAGCTTCTTAAATGTATCAAAAGAGTTTCATGTATCACTGACTTCAAATTTAACAAACTGCAGCTAAAAGTATTGTTCAGGAATATTGATATAATTGAAGAAACCAATTTATGACCTGATTTTCTCACTTCAAAAACTATGGGAATTTAGTCTAAAGAATGTTGGCAACAAGAAGTGCTTTCAAAACCAGTCATTTTTGTATCTCTGTATTTTGTCATGTACGCATACCTGTATTCCTAGAAACTGCCATTCCATCTGATTGTAACTTTCCAGGTAAGGTTGTCTAACACAAATGTTTTTTAGAAAACTTAAAATTATAAGAGATTAAATTAGAAAAGAATCTTGGAAACCATTTTGTCTAAGTGGTTATTCAGTCACGGTCGCAAACCATTATAACAGACAAGTGAATCCAAGTTACTTGGCTTCCAGTCTAGTAGTGGTTCCATTACACCATGTTACATAAATATCTGAGCTTTGTCCTTGGAGTATCTTTCATGACTAATAACCTAGCCATTCAGCTGCCTACTTGGTAATTCTGTTTTTATACTTTTTAAATATACATCAAGCTTCAGGAATTTGATTTTCAGGAAACAAACCTTAAGTAAAATTCTGTAATGCTTAACTTTTTTTTAATTGAATTTATTGGGGTAGCACCAGTTAACAAAATTGTGCAGCTTTCAGGTGAACAGTTCTGTAACACATTTCTGCCCCCCCAGTCAAGGATCTCCTGCACCATTTATCCACCCGTTCCCTCCTCTGCCTCCTCCAGCCCCGCCCACCTCCCCAGCAGCCACCACACTGTCCTCCTGTCCATGAGTGTTTCCTCTTTTTATTTTTGTCCTCTGCTCAATCCTTCACCTCCCTCGCCTTTTGATCAGGTGTTAGTAATCAAAGAGACTAATGAAACTAAAACGACAGTAAATCCAAGTTTTAGAAATGATTTTGTATTTTTGCTGAATCTGCAGCTCAAGTGACATCCCACTGACACTTGTCCCAACAGCAACTTCGGCTTTTATTCAACTTTCACGTAAGTCTGACTAAATTGCTCTGGGAACTGGTCTATATTTTCAGCTTAATGAACTTCGAAAAAACATACATACCTACAAAGAAATTTTTCTAATTACTTTTGGGTTTTTTTCCTCTCCAAGACAGGTGTTTTCCACCATACTCTTGACCCACCAATTCAAGTATGAGAAAACATAACTGAAAGGGATGTTTATTAGTACTACAATAGAATTCTTGGCAGTGAACAGTAGTGATAGATCATTTTTTTCTTGCCATTTTTATCTTTACCTGGCAATGAGTTCCTACTTTTGAAATTCCAAAACATTTCCCTTATATTCCAAAAGTCCAAAGTGATTGTTCACTACCCAGAACCTCTCCCTATTGTAAATTTTTCGGTTTTGCCATTTTAAATCACCTTTTTTATATTTCTCTGAATATATGTCATCACATATTAATCAGTTCCTCAGTTTCACTGAGCCTATAAAGTGGTTGCTGAATTGTTGGCAGGCTTAGTATATAAACTTTTTTAGTAAATTAACACTATTCCTAATTTTTAAATCTGATTTACAAAGAATTGAAGCACTTAATTCCTGGCACTTTGATATAGTTCCCAAACTACTGTGATTAATTTTTAATGGAATTTTAATGCTTAAAAAGCACCAAGTTATGTCAATTTGGAAAATAATGAAGAAAATGGTCAGGATAATTGGGAAGCAGATTGGATTACCAGAAAAAAAAAAATACTCATTAAAAATTTAAGTGGCCTGACCTGTGGTGGCACAGTGGGTAAAGCATCGACCTTGAACCCTGAAGTTGCTGGTTCAAAACCTCAGGCTTGCCTGGTCAAGGCACATATGGGAGTTGATGCTTTCTGCTCCTCCCCCTTCTCTCTGTTTCCTCTTTCTCTCTCTCTCTTTCTCTCTGTCTTCTGTCTCTAAAATGAATAAATAAAAATCCAAAATAAAAGAAATAAGGCCAAATGTTAATCCCAATGGAGAAGCAAATTTGGTTAGTCAAGTTACCTTACAATTAACAGTCTCATCCCTATAAATTAAAAATAAAAGTTTGGGGTATATATTCCTTTGCCTGTAACTTTTAGTCAAATAGCAACATACAGAGTATCTGCAAGAGAATTTTGATTCATGGAATTGAGTTTATAGATTTAAATATACTCCACATATTGGTTTAGCTTTCCATGAATAAATCTTTTAAGACATTAAAATCAAAGAAAAAGTACATTTCACAAAACTAAAAGTTGTCACATGTAATATACATATTTATATGAAGTTATAGTATGTTCAATCTGTGAGTTTAATAGCTAAAAATTTTAATAGTCTGAGTTGTTGAGCATCTACTTCATACTAGTGATGTGAACATTTTTCTATTGTTAAAGACATTCGATGTTAAAGCATGACTCACCACAAGTTTTTGTTCGGTTCATTCTCCTTAGTAACCCTGTTAACTACTTGAACCCAAAATACATCACATTCATGAAAAGTAGTGTCCTCATTCTAAAAAGAAACAATTTTCTCACATTGCTAAATAAGAATATTATATTACCTATTAGTCTTAGTGCATACTTAAATAACAATCATTAGACAGTTTTTAAAAGGAATTTATATTACAACTTTAAAAATTTGTTCTTTCTGGTTTAAATAGACAAAGGAAAATAACCTGGGTAACCTTTTCTTGCTAAAAATATTGAGCTGAATAAATTAAATCCTGAAAATTTTAACAAAAATATGTTTTGAATAAAAAATAAAAGTTTTATAGTTTTTTATGTCTTATTCAGATATTGTCCACTACTGAAAAGCATTACAGCTGATACTTCAACCATTACTCTTCACAGGAAGCTAAGATAAGGAACTGGAAACATGCCCGTCAAATGTATTATAGTTTCTGGTGTGTAGTTTTGGAGGGTTTTTTTAATCCATTGCCTAATGGCTATTTACCATGCTAGTCTGATTTTTGGTTGGCTGAGAGTTGAGAACATTGAAGTCTTTTCCAGTGTACCCTGTATTTTATGTAGGGTTACCACATTTCTAAAACATTCCTCAAACTACAGTGTGTCTATAAAATCGCCGGGGTCGCGACCCACAGGTTGAGAACCGCTGCCTTAAAAAGAATGCTGCCATGGGCTGCAGCGTCAGCTCCTGCCCAAGAATTTCCGCTCCACCCTTACTGATGGCTTGCCCTATGGAGTTCGGATTTGCCTAGCCAGCCCTCACAATCACATAAGCCAATACCTTCCATAAACTGCTTTTTTTCTGAACCCTGACTGACACAACCCTTCTGCCAGAAGTATGAGACTGCTGTTGGTCTTTTGCATCATAATGTGAAGTCTTTTTTTAGCAAAGTAGACAAATTTTGATATATTACAATTCTAAAAATTCCTAGCAGAAATGATTAGTGTATGTCTTGATGTGTATTTGTTTATGGTGGGGAGAGGCAATAAGGTATTAAAAAATGTAAAATATCGTGAAGACAAATGATTCCAGCTTATATTGCATTCGGCACAGGGCCGTTTACTGTATATATTGCTAGTATTAAAAAACATTTTTTTTTTGTATTTTTCTTAAGTTGGAAACCAGGAGGCAGTCAGACAGACTCCCGCATGAGCCCAACTGCGTGGCTCTGTTGCATCCAGAGCCATTCTAGCGCCTGAGGCAGAGGCCATAGAGCCATCCCCAGCGCCCGGGCCAACTTTGCTCCAATGGAGCCTTGGCTGCAGGAGGGGAAGAGAGAGACAGAGAGGAAGGAGAGGGGGAGGGGTGGAGAAGCAGATGGGCGCTTCTCCTGTGTGCCCTGGCTGGGAATCGAACCCAGGACTCCCGCATGCCAGGCCGACGCTCTACCACTGAGCTAACCGGCCAGGGCCCCTAACAAAACATTTTTAATGGAATGTCTTTAATTCCAGCAAATGAACTGGGAGCCCTTTCATAAATACGGTGTGGAATCTCTATACAGTCCAATATCCACAAAGCAACCAAAGTGACCATTTAAAAACACAAATCAGATCATATTATTCTCCAAGCTTAAAATAGCTAGCCATTGTACTTGGAATAAAATGCAAATTTTGATTCTGGCCTGCATGAGCCTATAGCTGCCAACCTATCTAAAATTATTTCCCCTATTCTCCTTTTCCCTCACAGACATACTGGCCTCCTTTCTTTCCATCAACTGTATCACCTTTGTATGGACCGTTGGACTGCCTGTTCCCCATTTGGGCACTTTTCCTTCAGTTATTCTGAGGTTTGGCTTCCTGGGAAAAAGCAAGTTAATTATCGCCTCCTCAGAAAGGACTAGCCTGTGTGTTTGTCTTTTTCATTTTCCTTCAAATAGTTTATCCCATTGCTATTCCTTCTTTTTAGAGTAGTAAGTACTGTCTGATATGATCTAATTTAATGTATTTGCT
The DNA here is from genome assembly GCF_036850995.1 of Saccopteryx leptura. NCBI lineage: Eukaryota > Metazoa > Chordata > Mammalia > Chiroptera > Emballonuridae > Saccopteryx > Saccopteryx leptura. Next base: position 75,449,840 of record NC_089510.1, on the reverse strand, counting down.
TATTAATATTCATCTCTGTCAACGGAATGGTGACCTAACAAATGTCCATACCTGTAGAGAATTTTTATAAGAATTTGAGCCAAACTGATGACATATGTCAGGGAGCAAGATCTTAAATGCTTGTGAGAATAACAGTTTTATGCATTTGAAAGTAAGGAGCCCATGTAAGAAAGACTGGAGAAAGCACAGCTGGGATAGGTGTGCTAACCTAGATGCAAAAGAACAATGGACAGGGCTGTCTTAAAACCTTTCACTAAAGAAGTTAGATGCCTGGGTCATGACTACCCACCATGACCTGCCCAGTTAAGAATTTATGATCAGCTCACTCTGTCAGGTTACTTTCCATAGAACCCCCCTTTTTTGGTCTACAAGAACAATATTTATTCAGCTGTTATATGCCCAACACTGTTCTAAGTACTTTAGGTGCTATCGACCCATTTATTTTCCCAACCATAAGGTAGGTTTTATTAGTATCCCGATTTTATATATTAATTACCTAAGGCTCAGAAAGATGAAGTAGCTTCACTTCAAACCTGCATCTCACTTGCCAGCTCTGGAAAGAAATCCTCAGGAATTCTGTTGAGCCATGTACAGACCACCAGCAGCAGCAGCAGCACCCCATGGATGTTAACAATGCACACTCTCAGGCCTCACCTCTAACCCTATGAATCAGAATCTGCAGCTTAACAAGATCTTAGATGATTCCTAAGTACAAAGTTTCAGAAGCACTAGTCAAAGCTCTGTCAACTTCCTAAGTCTCGCCTCTAAAGACACTCAACACATGCACACATACAGCCACAGCTCTGCTCCAAGCCCAGAAACCTAATCGCACTGAACAGAGAGCAGTGGGAAAGACAAAAGGTTTTCCTTTGTTGCTGCTGGCCCAGCAAGCAGGAATCTCTCTGTCCCCTCTGTCCTGCCCCAAACCCAACTTCCCCGACCTCTTGTCAGCTCTCTCTAACTAAAATAGCAGTTGACAGCTATGACAAGCCTCGGAAAAAGTCTGTAAACTTTAAAGGGAAATGGGAGAGGAAGCCAACGTGAGGAAGTACGAGGGTGAACAACACAGGATTCCCTTAGCACTCCCTTGCCCAAACAAACCTTGCCTTCTGCCTTTAACAAAAATGGCGTCCAACACAATGCACTTCCGGCCACGGAGCCAAAGAAAATCAGCGAAGGCCGCAGACCGGAAGTAGCCGCCCTCCCGGTGCTCCTGCCTCTTCCCAGCCTCCCAGCGTCTGGTAACAGGATGAGGGGGCGCGAGCGCGGCTGGCAGAAGTGCAGTTGCCGGTGACGCGTCGGAGCCAGGACAGTGTGAGTGCTCTCTCCCTTGGCCGTCAGCCGGTCTCCTTCGCTCGGGGTGACCTTGGTGTAGCGGGGAGTTGTGCTCGGGTGCTCTGGACGAGTCGCCCCCGCGGTCCTGTGGGACGGGACCTTGCGGGGCCGGCGGGCGGCTCTGGCCCGAGGAACCCGCGAGGCCGGAGCCCGGCCAGGTGGGAGCCGGGTCCGGAGCCGGCGCGCGCGGGGCGGTGGCGGGGCGGGCGCCTTCGCTGCCGGCGGGGCGCCTGTGGCCGTGTGCGCGGCGTGGAAGGCCTTGCCCCGAGGTAGGTGTTGTCCCCGCGGGGCCGGGTCGTCGCCGTCCCCCTGCCTTTCCCACGCAGCCCCTTCGCTCGGGCGACTCCTGTCCGGCTGGAAAGCTCAGCCTCCCTCTGCCCACTCTGCTCCATTCGCACCTACACGCCAGGTGTTGAACCGTTTTTTGTTTAGTGTCTTTTTCATGAGAAGCTGCCAGGGAAAATTTTTTTTCCCTTTAAACTTCTCTTCCTTGAAGTTCCCGGTGCTTTAGTTCACTGCTTGCTTTAAGCCTCGCCTCCTTATTTGTTGTGCTGAGAACGACTTCTCTCTAAACGTCAGTGTTGGATTACGATCTTGGAATTTTATTTCTTCGCTCTGCATATCCACCTCCACTCACCTAGAGCTCTAGGTTCAGAAACTTAATAACTTATTGTTTGTGAACTTGGCTTCTCCCTAACCCTGTTCCTGATATACTTAAGTCACATGTAGTCTCAATTTAGCCACAGTTAGTTTCATGTTCACCAGAAGGAATTAAAGTAGAAATTGCAACCAAGATTTTGGCCAGTAGAGTTCACTTAATTTAGTGGCATAACACTCATAAGTATTTTTAATTGTCTGACTAAAACCCTTCTCTCCAAACAATTATCTAAAAGAATTTGGCAGTTGGTTTAATTTGTTTCAGTGGATAGTTGATCAGTGTCGCTGGAAAGTGTCATTAATTTGCAGGTGTTTGTGATCCAGTTTAATTTGTGCATTTCCAACTTATTTTCTCCACCTAGTAGCGTAATGGCTGAAACTGCTTCTCCACTGAAGCGCTTTGTGCTGGCTAAGAAGGCAATTACTGCAATTTTTGACCAGTTACTGGACTTTGTTACTGAAGGGTCACACTTTATTGAAGGTTAGTTTCTCTAAGTTTTTTAAATAATTAAATAAGCTGTTGAAAATATACAAAGGTGCATTAGTCTCACCCTTAGTTACTGAACACATACATGTACAGGGCATTGTGCTGTATACAATGAGAGATACCATAAGAAATAAAACCCTTTTCTGCCCTCCAAAGGAAGAAAAGTACTTGTATATGAGGTACTATTCTAAGCACTTTATTATATTAATAACACATCAAAAACTATTAACTTATTTTATATTCATTATACAAAATAAATTATAAGATTAATTATGTTATAATTATTTATAACATAAATATTTATTAGTGGTGCATTTAATCCTAATATCATAGGTATTCTGTTGTATAATTAACTTAATATTTCTTTGTATCACTTTTTCTAATGTTATAATTATGCAGCAACGTACAAGAATTCAGAACTTGATCGAATAGCTACTGAGGATGATCTACTAGAAATACAGGGGTATAAAAACAAGCTTTCCATCATTGGTGAGGTGCTATCTCGAAGACACATGAAAGTGGCCTTTTTTGGCAGGTAATCTCTTTATTAATTATTTTCAAGGGTAGTTTTCAGAAATCAGTTTTTCCTGTCGTAGCCGCAGCTTGTTTCTGATGTTTCAGCAAGTGATATTCCTCCCCCTTCTCACCACAACAATTTCTGGCTGTGTTAAATGTTAAAACTATTGGCATATAAGAGAATTTGTTCATTTTAGGCTCTAGTATAAAATGAAACTTTGTGAAGGTCAATCATATTTTTATTTTTTAATTATTCTCATCTCTAAGAATTGACCAGTTATAAGGATAGAAATACACATACAGATATGCATAATTTGTGACTTACTCATGTAGGCTTCTATTGATTATCGGGTATGTTTTCCAAAAGGATTTTCAGCCCCATGATTCCCAGAGAGAGAGTAGGAAGTACCATTTCTTTTTTTTCCTCTTAATTGAATTTATTGGGGTGATACTGGTTAACAAAATTATACAGGTGTCAGGTGCACAGTTCTACAGCACATCATCTATACATTGTGGGAAGTGCCATTTCTTAATGTAACCAACTGGAGTGGTAGAGTGACGCTGTCACAGCTTCTGTATTCATTTAATGTCATTGTTAACTACATATGTACCATGCATTCACTTTGTTAGGCACCATGGATGCAAAGACATATGACTAGGCTCATATTTGGTTCCTCAGATATAATGTGCTATATACCAGTAGAGGCATTTGTGTACTCACTAAATCTCATATGCCTTCTAAGCTATTTCCCATCTTAGAGCTTTAGCACTTGCAATTTCTTATGCCTGGAATTCTCTTTGCCTTGTTCGGTGTATGTCTGGCTCCTCTTTAATTTCAGTTATTCTTTATGAAAGCATCATGTTTATATCCTCTAAAACAGTTGTACAGGGCTCTGTTGCTTTATGTTTTTATTGTGTGCTTCTCCTACTTAACCATATTCTCATAGTCAAGGTTGAGGTGGATCTATTAAAGAGACACACCTCAGATTAAGTTGGAGTAAGAGTGGGAAGGAAAAGGCCTCTTGGAGGATGATGCCTCAGTTGTCCTACTTGAGGAGACATGGTATTTTCACATGTGGATGTGAAAAAGGTCCAGCTCACATTTAAGGACATGAGACATTAGACCCCATCATGTGGATAGTGTCACAGAATTTGGGGCTATGCTCTCAGACTGCCGTAAGTAGCAAGAAAGATAGAGAAGGCAAAGATAGCTTTATGGGAAAAGTAGGGTTTGTTTTCCTCTACTTTATCTTTCTGAAATGGACAGTACTACTATTTGTGTAAATCAAGTTGTCAACTCTTTCATGAAAATGCCATCTAATGATTTCTTAACAAAATTCTAGAAAAGGCAGTCTTGGATCCAGAAAAAGAACAAAGTTTTTAATATATATTTTTAAATTGAGTTTAGAGAGAGAGGAAAGAACAGAGACAGAGACATCAATTTGTTGTTCCACTATCTATGCATTCATTGTTTGGTTCTCGTATGTGCCCTGACTGGCTCAAATCTGCAACTGTGGTGTATGGGGATGATGCTCTAACCAACTGAGCTACTTGGCCAGGGCTTGTTATGTTTTGTTTTTCATGATTTTGTATATTCATTCTTCAGGACAAGCAGCGGGAAGAGCTCTGTTATCAATGCAATGTTGTGGGATAAAGTCCTCCCTAGTGGGATTGGCCATACCACCAATTGCTTACTGAGTGTTGAAGGAACCGATGGAGATAAAGCGTATCTTATGACGGAAGGATCAGATGAGAAAAAGAGTGTGAAGGTATTACATTTGACTTGAGCAACATTATGCATTTGAAACTGCCCTAGTTCTTTCAAGTTTATAAGATGTCTTCATTGCTGGAGTTGGAAGAACCATTAGTATGTTAGTTATAGCTTTTAAAACTATCACTAATATTTTATATTCTCTAAAATTCTTTTGCTTCAGAATTAAAGTGCTGGGAGAGGGAACCCTACCCTTAATTTAAAATATAAGTAAGTTAGAGTTAAAAGCTTATTACATTTTTAAAATAATGTCACAATAAAGAGTTGAAGTGTGTTATTACTATTTAATCTCAAATCTTGTCGTGCTTTAAAGAAAACTTTAAAAAATGTGGGCCCTTGGAATCTGTTTTTGACACGTTTGTACCTTTAGAAACTGTTTTACCTTCGGAGTATTTCCAAAGTTAGCATATTCATGAATAAATATTATAGCTTCATCAGATAAAGACCAATAGCAATTCTTTTTTTATTTATTTTTTTGTTCTTTTTACAGGAACAGAGAGAGAGTCAGAGAGAGGGATAAATAGGGACAGACAGGAACGGAGAGAGACGAGAAGCATCAATCTTCAGTCTTTCGTAGCTACACCTTAGTTGTTCGTTGATTGCTCTCTCACATGTGCCTTGACTGCAGGCCCTCGGCAGACCGAGTAACCCCTTGCTTGGACCTTGGGTCCAAGCTGGTGAGCTTTTTGCTCAAGCCAGATGAGGCTGCGCTCAAACTGGTGACCTTGGGGTCTCGAACCTGGGTCCTTCCACATCCCAGTCCAACGCTCTATCCACTGCACCACCGCCTAGTCAGGCCAATAGCAGTTCTTTACCTTTCATAAATTTATTAAGGGATTCAGTGCCAATAGATTTCTTTAGCCAAAAAAAGAGGATGTAAGATTTTGACTACAATGGGCTGTTGGTAAAGGCATTGTTTCTCACTGTGGTCATTTTCTCTTAAGTCTTAATTTCTCTCCCACAAATGCAAAAGTTCAGTGTTTGAAGGTCCATGACAGTTTAGTTTTTGGTAAATTGTAGGTAAATTCCTGGGTCTAGTTCTTATGTGTGAGTTTGCTCTTTAGTCTGTATCTGGTAACTTAGTCTGTGTCATACTTTTCAGATTAGTTAAAAGGAATGAGATGAGTTTATGACAATATTTTTAAACTTTTAACCTATAACAAATGAAGGAATCACTTATTTTATAATCAAGATTTTTAGCAAATTAGAATTCAGATTACTTGTGGTTTTATATCCTCAAGTCAGTATGCTGTGATACGTTGAGGTAATCATTTTTCCTCATTTGTGCTCTCCATTTTCAGTCCTCTTCCTTCATGTGCTTTGACTCCTCTCCCCTACTCCAAAATTTAAATTTGTTTACCTCAGGTACTGGCTTGCATTAAGGTATAAATAGACTTTGAGTCTTGTGTTCTTGCTTGAGTAGTTCACTTAGTAAAAAAAAAAATGGAGCAGTAATAACTAATATCTTATTGCACACATATACCAGGAACTGTTCTAAGTACTTGTAATAACTCAAACTCACCACAGCTCTGTAAATAGATGCTTTTATCTTAATTTATAGGTGAGGCATCAAGATTTTAGTACAAATTTATAATTCAAGTTTATGAAAGCAATTAGAAAAAAACCTACATATTTAACATACAATGGAAATTCACTTCAGCTCTGATCAGGAAGCTGCCCATTTGAAAATAGATGTTTCCCTTTAAAACATGATATAGATCACAAGTGAACCATAGAAATATCTGTGCTAATTCCCTTCGTTGATTAATGATGTGGGTATTTTTTAAGTTTTTAGAGTCATGTTTATTGAAGCATAATTTATTCTGTACAACTCATCTCATATTTGAGTACTGCACAATAACCAGCATAGTCAAGTTGTCAGACAGTTCCTCAAAACTCCCCAACTCCCTCTGCAGCCGTACCGCCCCATTGCAGGGACCCATTGATCTGTTTTCTGTCAAAAGGGTCGACTTTAGTCATTAAAGTGCTCTATTATAGAAAAATTTGTAAGCATATAAAACCAAGTTTTTAAAAGGATACTTTGTAACAAATAATCTTTACAGCAGTCAAGATAATGGGATTTTAAAGTAACCTTATAAATTAAAGCACATTTAGCAAAGTTGTTTTAAGATAGGTTTAAAAAAGCTAGTCTAATTAAGCAGCAGGCTGGGGCTGGTTGGTAGAAAACTTAAATAATGGAGTTGAATTCTATGGAAATTCTTTGTGGGGTGGACTTACAGATGTTTGGCACCTCAAAACTGACCCCTGCTTTTACCATGAAAGGGACAAAGCAAGCAAAACCCCTCTGTTTTGCAAACATCAACCATTGCATGTTCAAGTACACCTTGTCTACTTGAAAGGCTTCTTTCGAGCACCAACCCTCAAGTTTGCTGTCATCTTGAACTAGACTGAGCTAAGTTGTGTGTTGCGACCCAAGGGGGGTGACTTTTCTTTCTTATTATTACTAAACAGTACACATTCATTTTAGAAGATGCAGAAAGTACAAATACACAAAAAGAAAAACTCCAAATAAAACACACACTTCCCAAAACCAACAGAAGCCCTTTAGTATAGAGTTAAATTTGTGTTTCTTTGTATTTTTTAAACAGAATGGCTTTATGTCTTGTGCTATTTCCTGATTTTTCCCCCTTGATATATTATAAATTTCTTTTTCTACATGCAATTATCAATTTCAAGGGCAGCACAGGAATCCATTGTCAAAGCTCTACTTTTGAGGGTATTTAGAATGTTTACAGACCTGATTATTTTTGGAGAATGGTATGAATAAACTGTTTTAAGGGTATCAGGTTTTGGTGTTTTCTTTTCTCTTTGTTACTCTTAAAACTCGGGTTTCTCAAGATTGTTCAGATAGTTTTATTTCAAATTATTGAAAGTTCTGCTTTTTGTGCATGTTTGCAAAAATGTACCCAATCATAGGATTTTTAATTTTTATTGCAACCTAGTACAAGTAAGTGTTTTGTTCTTTCCTTCTGTCTTTAGACAGTTAATCAGCTGGCGCATGCCCTGCATATGGACAAAGACTTGAAAACTGGCTCTCTCGTACATGTGTTTTGGCCAAAGGCAAAGTGTGCCCTCTTGAGAGATGACTTGGTTTTAGTAGACAGGTAAAATTACATACGAATTGGCATTTTCTGTTTGTAAATGTGTATTTAATAGAATAATGCTCCTTGCTTTAGCCTGTTGTACAGTAAAATGTTAAATGTTCAATTGCTGCTTTGTTCTTGTTTTTTAGATTGTTAAGGAACAGATAAGGTATTGATTTTTATTTTAATGATATCATAAAAGTGCCAATTTGTCAGTCTAATTATGTTACAAGAAATTTTAAGGATGGCCAATTTTGTATTATTTGTTTCTCTAGACTGACTTCATAGTTTGTGAAAGTGCCAGACTTCATAGTTTGTGAAAGTGCCAGGGCCTTAGATTGTTTAATTCTAGATACCGAGATAGAGAATTCTAAATAGGTAATTTTAAAACTAGTAATGAATTTATTCTTCAGACCAAGTTTCCTAAAATAACTTTGCTGGACAATTATATAGCTTTTCATTGTTTGAGAATTAATTGAGCCTGACCAGTGATGGTACAGTAGAAAGAGCATCGTCGGCACTGAAGTCCTAGATTTGAAACCCCAAGGTCAGCAGCTTGAAAACAGGCTCACCAGCTTGAGCGTGAGATCATCAGCATGATTCCATGGTCGCTGGCCTAAAGGTCACTGGCTTGAAGCCCAAGGTTGCTGGCTTGAGTGTGTTGTCACTGGCTTGGCTGGAGTCCCCCGTCAAGACACGTATGAGAAGCAATCAGTGAACAACTGAAGTGACGCAACTATGAGTTGATGGTTCTCATCTCTCTCTCTTCCTGTTTCTGTCTCTTTCTCTCTTTCTTGTGCATGCTAAAAAAATATCAAGTATTCTTAGAATTCTTTTCTAACTCTTCTCATTAATTTGAATTTGTGTTTAAAATTACTCTACTACACCAGTGCTTAATAAAATGATCATGCAATGTCATCAACCCAAAAAAGTTAAATCATTTCGTAAAATTTTGATGTGTTCTTTTGTTTTCTTCTGTTAAAATTTCAGTATTCTATGACCCATTTGTTTTTTGATGATCGGCATTTCTTTTAATTAGAATAGTGATTCAAGTAATCAACAGAAATAGCTCAAATAAAAGAGAAGATACCTATGAACTAAAAATATGTATAGTAATATTAGCTAATTAATTTTGCTTTATTCCACGGCCAGAGTGCACCATGACACTAACCTGTCAGCTTGCCAACTTGTCTCAGAACACATCAAGTCAACTTGATAGAAAGATGCACTATAATATATATATAATATAGATTGTATATTAGATTTATGTCTAGCAGAGGTGGTTTTATTTTTCGTTACTTACTCTTATAAGCACTTAATCTTTTCTGAGCTGTACTGGACATAGCTGCTAGCACCTTTAATTGTGATTATGCATTAGCCTGGTTTGTTTTTTTAATGCTTTTTAGCTTTCCAAAGCTTAAAAATTTAGGAGATTAAACTATGAATTATGTTGCTTGCTTTGTTAAAACCCATGAGGTTATTTGTCTTTAGCATTTGTTGTCAATTGGATAGGCTCTGGGAGTTCCTACACAGCAAAGAAATACGTAGAATTATATAAAGTATAGGCTCTCACCTTGCCACAACTGCTTTCTTATAGCTGAGAAAGTAATGTAAATCTCTTAGGCTTCACACTGATGACTGGTAGAAAGTCTATCCTTTAAGCTGCTTACACCCTGGCCAGATAGCTCCGTTGGCTGGGGAGTCATCCTAGAGTACGGAGGTTGCCAGTGGACTCCCCAGTCAGGGCACATACAGGAAGAGTTTGATGTTCCTGCTTCTCTCAAAAAGAATAATAATAGTAATAAAAAAGTAAAGAATAAACTACAGATAAAAGCTTTAAAAATTGTCTTTCTACAATCCAAATTTTGTTTTTAAGAGATGTTATGTAATTTTTATTTCTATTAGTCCAGGTACAGATGTCACTACAGAGCTGGATAGCTGGATTGATAAGTTTTGCTTAGATGCTGATGTCTTCGTTTTGGTTGCCAACTCTGAATCAACGTTAATGAACACGGTAGGATTTAATCATATTATTAAGTTTGAGTGGTAGAAAATTAAAATGATGTCTATTTTAAATCTGTGAATTGAAGGAAATCCAAATATTGGATTAGAAAGAACTTCTGCCTCAAGGGTGAATGAAGGGGTTGGTGTTTCCATGGGACTGGAGGGGCAGAGTCTGGGTTGACTGTTCCCAGGGTTTGAGTAGCAGTCTGGGATTTGTTGGCACTAGCTTCTACTGAATCTTTGCGTTTAAGGCCAGATACATGTATGTGATTGACATTCACTGTGGTTATTTGCTAGTTTCAGAAGCAATGGGCACCAGGATCATTAGGATACTGACTTAAGTCTCTTGAATAGAGTATAAATAACACTACCACCTTCCCCCTTCGCCTCCCCCCACACTGTCTGGAAGGCAAGGGTTTTCTATTTTGATTTTTGTTAAACCTGTCCTAGCTTAACTTGTGTATACTCTGAACTGCTACCAGACACAGATTATTTATCTTACATTTCTATTATTCATCCCAAATAAACTTTCCAGATTTTTACATAATCTAATATCTAAAACCATATTACAATTTTTAAAAATCGTTATTCTTCAAAAGCATACAAATGGCCAAACACTTTTAACAACCAAGGTGTTCACAGCAAGACCTCTGTTTTGTCACGGTGTTACTGTGTGTATGGCCAGTGCCCTGTCTGTATCACGTAGAGCAGGCTGCTGCGACAGCCCTGACGGTTGTTCACAACCTGATGGATAAAGAGTGGATCGATGTTTAAAATCTGTTGGAATAACTCTATTATAGGAGTGTTGGGTAAACAAGGCTTTGATACACTTTCTGACTTTGGTGCCTTTGTCTATGCTGTTCTTTGCCCAGAATTCTGCCTCCCTTTCAACCTTTCATTTTTTCAAAAAGCCCTGCTCTCAGTGCTTTCCAGCCCGTCTTTATACCGCTTCCTTCCCTACGGAGCTTTGCACAGTTTCAACTAGATGTGGTGCCTCCTTTCTTTGAATAATCCCAGCATTTATTTTTGGTGCATACCTCTCTCTGTTATTATGTTGTGTTGTACACGGGTCTTACTGTGTTTCTAATTTCCTTAGTCTAAATCTTAAAAAAAGATTTGAGATTGCTTTTTGAAAATTAGGACTGTCATATCTAGCAATATGTTTTATATCCTGCATAACGTAGAAACATGTAAAATATTTGCTAAATTGAATTTCAGTAAAGGCTCATAGCAGGAGCAGGAAAATCTTCACTTTTCCCTTTTCTATATTTTATTTTCTCATCTTTGAAAACTTTAATGCTTATAGTGCTTTGGGATCCTTTATCAGTGGGTGTTAATTACTCTTGTATAAGTGGTTCCAAATTTTAGATTAAAAGAAAGCTTCAATTATAAATAGAAATATAAAAATAACTTTTTAAAATGAACATACTGTTGGCCATTTGATGTTTTCTAGGAAAAACAGTTTTTTCACAAGGTAAATGAGCGACTTTCCAAGCCTAATATTTTCATTCTGAATAATCGTTGGGACGCCTCTGCCTCAGAGCCAGAATATATGGAAGATGTAAGTTTTTCTTTCCCCTTAATATTTGAGATATAGTCATATACTTTATTATCTGAAAAAACTGTATACCTATAGTATAGCACACCATAAGCAGCTATGCTCTCACTTGAAAAAAATATATAATAGAAAATCTGAAGTCAGTATTTGATATAGATGGGTATTAAGCTTTTTTGAAGGAAAATTATTATAAAACAGTGGTTTCCAATTGTTTTACACTCAGGGACCGGTGAAAATAGAACTGTTTTGGAGAACACTAAGGCAGAAATCACCCTGTGTTGAGCATAAATGAATTTGACTAAGATCATTGGGTCTATAATTTTCATATAGCATGAGGGAAGCTAACTCTTTTGCATATTGGCATGAAATTTCTGGTGGACCGGTCCAAGGACCTGTGGTTGAAAAACACTGTTATAAAAGTAATATCCAATCATTTTAGATATTGAAACTTCTTTTTTTATTGTTTTCTTTTGATTTTTATATTGAAGTATAACAAATAGGAAAGTGTATAAATCATAAGTATCCAGCTCAGTTAAATTTTATAAACTAAGCACAACTTTGTCAGGATCCAGATCAAGAAGCAGAACATTCCCAGCACCCCAGGTCCCTCTCTTTCACCCTCTGTTCTTCCTCCCAATGATAAAATCACTTTTAACTTTTTTTCTTTTTATTAAGTGAGAGGCAGAGAAGCAGAGAGACAGACTCCCACATGTGCCCTGACCCAGATCCACCCAGCAAGCCCCCTGTTGATCAATGCTCTGCCCATCTAGGGCCACTGATTCATTGCTTGGCAACCGAGCTATTTTAGCCCCTGAGGTGAGGCCATGGAGCCATCTGCAGCACCTAGGGCCATTCGAGCCATGCTGTGGGAGGAGAAGATAGAGAAGGGGGCAGGGTGGAGAAGCAGATGGTCACTTCTGTGTGCCCTGACTAGGAATCTAACCTGGGACTTCCACACTCTGGGCCGATGATGCTCTACCGCTGAGCCAACTGGCCAAGTCCCACTTTTAACTTTTAATACCTTAGACTAATTTTTCCAGTTGATCAGCTTTATAAAATAGAATATCATATCTACTTTTGTGTGTGTGTGTGTGTGTGTGTGTGTCAGAGACAGAGAGGGACAGACAGACAGGAAGGGAGAGAGATGAGAAGCATCAGTTCTTCATTGTGGCTCCTTAGTTGTTCATAGATTGCTTCCTCATATGTGCCTTGACCGGGGGGGCTACAGCAGAGTGAATGACCCCCTTGCTCAAGCCAGTGAGTGACCTTGGGCCCAAGCCAGCAACCATGGGGTCATGTCTATGATCCGCACTCAGGCCAGAGACCCCAAGCTCAAGCTGGTGACCCCGTGCTCAAGCCAAGCTGGCAACCTCCGGGTCTTGAACCTGGGTCCTCTGCGTCCCAGTCCGACGCTCTATCCACTGTGCCACTGCCTTGTCAGGCCATATCTACTTTCTTATGTCAGGTGTCTTTTGTTTAACATTGTTTATGATATACAGTCATTCTGTTGTGCATAATAGAAGAGCATTCTCTCCTATATAGTATTTTATGCTATGACTAACTACAATTGATTTATTCATTCTGTATTTAGTTATTATCAATAATGGTCCTGTGAGTATTCTTTTATATGTCTTTTTGTAACTCATAGGTACATATTTCTTTCCGATATATATATACATCAGTGATTCTCAGTGTGAGGGGTTGGGCAGTTTTGACCCCGGGGAGTATTTGGCCATGTCTGAAGACATTTTTGTTGTCACGACCCGGGGGGGGGGGGGGGGGGGGGGCTACTGGCATTTAGTGGGTAGAGTCTAGAGATAATGATGAACATCCTAAATTACAGAACAACCCCCCCAACCATGATTTACCTGACTCAAAATGTCAGTCATGCAGAGATCAGTTACCTGTGAATAAATATATAGGAGTAGAGTTGTTGGATTACAGATTAAGAATATGCTGTTTTTGTAAACACAGCTCAAGAGTTCTCAAAAATCCTTATACCATTTTATACTTCCAGCAGCTGATTTAAGAGTTTCAGGTGATTTATATCCTCACGTAACTTGGTATTTTAGTCACGTCGGTGGTTTTAGAAACTTCTTTTTAAAGAATAGAGTATTTGGCATTTGGTATATATATTGATATATAATGTTTATTTAATTGGCTTGACACTTTTTATTTGAATAGATTATGTTATTTAAAAACATACGTAACATAAAAAAATTAAAATTTACACTATTCCATCATGGTTTACATGTCAGATTATTTGCTTTGATTGTTCCTCTCACACCCAAAATTAAAATTTTGCTTAATATATATCCTGGTATTATTAACTCTTGTATTATAATCATACTCTTTCAAATTGGGGTCTCATTTAATCATCAGAGAATTAGTATATATCATCTACAAATGGTTTTTCCCCATTCTTGGGTAGCTTAATTTTATTAAATATTAAAATAGAGATTTCTTACCATAGCTATAATACTAAAGGCCAGTACCAAACCCTAACTAATTCTAACCCTTAGATCTAATTTTAATACCCAAGTGCTAATCTTAAACCTAACATTGCACCTGTAATTCCTAGCTAATACATTCTCCCCAACTTTAATTTCCAATGTTATTAAGAAGAGAAATACACAACCCTGGCTGGTTGGTTCAGTGGTAGAGCATTGGCCCGGTGTGTGGAAGTCCTGGGTTCAATTCCTGGTCAGGGCACACAGGAGAAGCGCCCATCTGCTTCTCCACCCCTCCCCCTCTCCTTCCTCTCTGTCTCTCTCTTCCCCCCGCCCAGCCAAGGCTCCATTGGAACAAAGTTAGCCTGGGCACTGAGGATGGCTCCATGGCCTCTGCCTCAGGCGCTAGAATGGCTCCAGTGGAAACGGAGCAATGCCCCAGATGGGCAGAGCATCGCCCCCTACTGGGCATGCCAGGTGGATCCCAGTCAGGTGCATATGCAGGAGTCTGTCTGACTGCCCCCCCCCCACTTCTAACTTTGGGGAAAAAAAATAAAAAAAAAATACACTGTTTATGTCCTGACTTCAAAATAAAAATAGCTTCACTGTAGCTAATTTATTGTAACATTTACTTCCTGTTTCATAGTTACTAATAGCTTCATTGGGGAGAATCTGACGAATAATAAAAGCATAAGAAAGGGGGAGAAAAGCTACCAATTTTTGTAGGTGTTAGCCTGTGTGCCACCTATTAATTTACATAAATATATATACATACACACATACTTCATTTCTTTGTTTTTGTATAATCGTGTACATCCTTAACACAGTATTAGGAACATCTTCCCATGCCAGTAAGTACTACTGTTTGTCTGCAGTATGTTTTTTTGTTTTGTTTTGTTTTGTTTTGTATTTTTCTGAAGCTGGAAACAGGGAGAGACAGTCAGACAGACTCCCGCATGCGCCCGACCGGGATCCACCCGGCACGCCCACCAGGGGCGACGCTCTGCCTACCAGAGGGCGACGCTCTGCCCCTCTGGGGCGTCACTCTGCCATGACCAGAGCCACTCTAGCGCCTGGGGCAGAGGCCAAGGAGCCATCCCCAGCGCCCGGGCCATCTTTGCTCCAATGGAGCCTTGGCTGCGGGAGGGGAAGAGAGAGACAGAGAGGAAGGAGGGGTGGTGGAGAAGCAAATGGGCACTTCTTCTATGTGTCCTGGCCGGGAATCGAACCCGGGTCCCCCCGCACACCAGGCCGACGCTCTACCTCTGAGCCAACCGGCCAGGGCCTGCAGTATGTTTTTAATGGCTGTGTAGTATTTGATGGTCCATGAGAATTTTAAATTAAATGTTCAAAGGGAGAATCATTAAGAGACAGATTTCCCATCAGCAAGTATCAAATTTTATTTATTAGAATTATAATTAGGATTTGTTAAGCATATGGGAACTATTACTATGATAACACTTTAAATGGAATTGAGGTCTGTAGCTCTCAGTTATAATTATATTTGTTTAATTACTAAGTTCTTTTAATACCCTGTTTTGCCTAGGTGCGCAGACAGCACACACAAAGATGTCTGCATTTTCTGGTGGAGGAACTCAAAGTCGTGGATCCTTCAGAGGCCCAGAATCGTATTTTCTTTGTTTCTGCAAAGGAAGTTCTCAATGCTAGAATGCACAAAGCACAGGGGATGCCAGAAGGTGGTATGTATTCATTATAGATTTCCTTTTGAAATACAAGTAGAGATTTTAAAAAAAGGCATACCAGAAATACTGCCTTACTGTAAATGTTAGGTTTTAAAATCTTTACCTAACTGTTACAGGTGGGGCACTTGCTGAAGGATTTCAAACAAGATTACAGGAGTTTCAGAATTTTGAACAAATCTTTGAGGTAGGAAATCTGTGAATGTATTGACTAATATAAAAACCTAGCATTGGATGAAGATCGATGATAACCTATTTTTACAATTTATCTTTGTGAGTAACCTTATTGTTATTTAGAAGAGTTACACAGCAAGTGAAACAAGGAAAGTTTGAAGAAGGGAAGTTTCTACAAAATGGATGATCCTTAAGAACTGAGAATTGAATTTTTTAATTTCTTTCTTCTTTTTCTTTATGTATTTACATATAATTGAGAAGCTACTTTCTAATTTTTCTTGTGTTGTGCATTGAAGAAAGTTCTCTGTGTTGAGTAATTTGGAGCAAGACTCAGCAAATCCAGTTGCTGTTGGAATGGATAATTGAAAAAGTGGAGATCATCATTTTTTCTTCTGTACCTAATATTTATAGAAAGATACAGAACATAGTGGATGTCATTTGATAAAAGTTTATTACATTTCTAAGCTGTGTTGTCGCCTGTTAATTCTCCACATTTTATGCCAAATGTCCTGAACACATGAATGAATAGAAAAATAATTAAGATATCCTGTACTTTAGGAATCTAGCAGGAATTACTGAGGCATATGAATAGCTAATGTGT
Organism: Saccopteryx leptura; assembly: GCF_036850995.1. NCBI lineage: Eukaryota > Metazoa > Chordata > Mammalia > Chiroptera > Emballonuridae > Saccopteryx > Saccopteryx leptura. The sequence goes on along the minus strand of NC_089510.1, from coordinate 75,433,483 downwards.
ATGCAGCATTGAGGAGAGAGGATACTACTTTATGTCTTGGGGTAGGTGTTATATTCAGAGACATTAAAACTTATCCTGCATTTGAATGAAAAGTTCTTTATGTGTTAAAAGACATAGGTGTTTAAAGATATCTAAACTCTTATGTAGCCCTGTTTACTCTAGCTCTGCTTAGATTGCATGTCCTCACTCGTGAAGGAACACAGACTTCAGAACTGAAAAAACTTTCACCTGTTATTCTTCCTTATAAGCAGTGACTGTCTAAATCTAAATGGATGTTGAATATACTAGGAAGAATTAAATATTCGCTCACTATTCTCCATCTTTAATTTGGTGAGAGGCAGAAAGATGAAGAAGCAGGTAGAGAAAAAACAAGTGTTTAAGAAAGAAAACTTGCTACCAGCTGTCTTGGTAAGATCTCTCTAATTGTTCAGGGACCCCTGGGATATCAACAGATGTCTCCTCAAGCTAGGCTATAGGTCATGAAGTCTCAGTTTCTGAAAGACCATTGTTGTCTGTATTTTCTTTCCCCTTTGCTTTCACAAAAGATTTAATGCTCTCCTCTTCATCAGTTTTCTTATCCATGGGGAAAATATTGGCGAAAGGACCTATTCTGTTTCTGTTGTCTTTCCTTCTATATTGACCTTTTCTTCCTTTCCTTTTTCCCATCCCTTTCTTTGCTTTCCCTTTCCGTCCTACCAAATTATAACTCTTCTGTTATACATTTATACTTATTTCATACTGGTTCCAGATACAGTTTTGCTTTCCTAAAATAGCTCCTTGAAAAGGTAGGAATGAGAAGAAGGAAAGATACGATATAGAGCACTAGTTCCCAAACCTGGCTGATCTTGAGAATCACATGAGGTACTTTAGAGACCCACAGATTCTTTCCCTAGTCCAGAGACAGATCCGGCGGGGCTAGGATGGACCTCGGAATATATATATATATATATATATATATTCAGAGCTTTCCAGTTGAGTGCAATAATTAGGCAGATTTAGAAACTATTCTTTTAATGTTTGTAGGAGAAAATTGACAGTTTACTTTTTTATTGTGAAAGTTGGTTTGGAAATCTAAAAATTATATAATATATGGGAAAAAACTGCTTATGAGCAAGAGCTTTTAAATAAACTCATGGAGACTGTCAGGATTTAGAATTTGAAACTTTTGTTTAGTTGAAACTATTGTAGATCTAAAATGAGAACCAGAAAGTGTTTGAGTTTATCTAAAGAAATAATTAGATGGGCCAGAAATTTTGTCAGGGTGTCCAAAGCATTTTAAATGCCGTTTTTTGCTCTTTTTTTTTTTTTTTTTGTATTTTTCTGAAGTTGGAAACGGGGAGGCAGTCAGACTCCTGCATGCGCCTGACCGGGATCCACCCGGCATGCCCACCAGGGGGTGATGCTATGCCCATCTGGGGCGTTGTTCTGTTGCAACCAGAGCCATTCTAGCGCCTGAGACAGAGGCCACGGAGCTGACCCCAGTACCCGGGCCTACTTTGCTCCAATGGAGTCTTGGCTGCGGGAGGGGAAGAGAGAGAAAGGAAGGAGAGGGGGAGGGGGGGAGAAGCAGATGGGCACTTCTCCTGTGTGCCCCGGCCAGGAATCAAACCCGGGACTCCCACATGCCAGACCGATGCTCTACCACTAAGCCAACCGACCAGGGCCTTTTTTTTCCTTTTTTAAGGAGGAAACTTTAGTGCAGACAGCTCAGAGGTAACATAGCATGACTAAAAACAGCACTGCTGTGGAACAGCTCAATGATACCACAGTGTGGCAGTGAAAATAGCACAATTCTGAGGCTGCCTAAGGCCAGGTGGCCTTGAGGCCAGGACACTCTTGAGCTGGGCAGCTCCATGATAGTCCATGCCATTCTGTGCTGGTCTGTTCCCAGAGATGTCTTTGGTGTTTCAGCTCCAGCTGGGAAAATATAGTCTCAAGTCTTCAGTATTTGGTGGAAAGTGTGCTCTGCTTTTTGTTGTTTAAGAATTTAGGGCTATGAATTTGTCTGTGAATGTAGCTTTAGACATATTCTATGGGTTTTGGTACCCAGTTTAGTCTTCATTGTTTATGTATTTGTAAGTATAGTTTTTAGAATATCTTATTTAATACAGGAGTTAAAATTCAGATGTTTTGATTCTTTTTATCCAACTTTTGTTTATTACCGTAATTTCTTGGTTTCTTTGCATTGTGATCACAGAATATGGCCTTTATACACATTTTGTCTTCTCTTTTTAGAATTCCCCTGTCTTTTATAGTCTTAAGATTTTTGTTAAAAGAAAAATTATGCCAAATATATCATTTTTATGCAACAGTCTGATCTATGCTATGGATTTCTTTGAGCTTCATTTGGTTTTAAAAGAGCTAAATATTAATAAACAAACTGAGTACTAAGTTGAACAAGGCTTGGAAATTTAATCAAGTAAAATCAATCAAGAAAATCAACATTAATTCTATTATTTTTTTGTTTTCAACCTATATTTGGACAAGTGTATATTCTAAAGGCTATTGAGAAATCTAAATCTCTTTACTCAATATTTGACCATTAATTTTTTAATAATTTTGATTGTGTAATGGAAAAAAGATATAAAATAACTCTTCTGTAAAATTTCAGTGAATTTTTTGTAAAAATACATTCCTGGGACAATTGATAAAATTTGAAAATGGACTCTGTGTTAGGTTAATAGTATTGTCGCAGTGATAAATATTCTGAATACAAGAATTGTTTAATGGGTCTGCAGGAGACACATGTTAATATATTTAGTAATAAGGTAGTGGTGGCTGCAGTGCTGCCCAATTGTTCAGCAGGAATATGTGTGTGTGTGTACATACACATACAACAGGAATGTATAAGGTCTACCAGAAAGTTCTGTCCGTTTTTGGAATAAAACAAAATACAAATTTTTCTTACCGTCAATAAACTTTATTAAATAATATAATTGCCATTATTATTAATGATTTCTTGCCAGCGTGAGGGCAATTTGTATATCCCATTTTTAAAAAATGTTTTATCTTTTGATGCGAAAAATTGAACCAGTGCTTGTTTGATATCTTCATTTTTGAATTTTTTGCCCTTCAAAAAATTTTGTAAGGACAAAAGCAAGTGATAGTCGGAGGGTGCTAAGTCTGGGGAATATGGTGGATGCGACAGACATGCTTCTGTAGCATTTCTTCCTTGTTGAAATTCGTAAAAATTACAGGGGCGTAAATGAACTTTATCAGTAGCCATGGATACACTATCGCTTCACACATAAGACTAACGTGAACCAACTTTGTTTTAGTTAATTTGCTACGTCAGTATGTATACATTAAGTGATAAAAATAGAGAGGCACACATGCACCAAATAAACATGTGCTTACTTGTCAAAACTTGTGATAGAAACGGACAGAACTTTCCGGTAGACCTTTTATATGCACACACAAAGAAGGAATACACACACACACACACACATATGGAAAAACATATGTATATCTATCTATATGTGTAGACAGAATTGTATATATTTGTATGGAGAGCCAGAGGAGGAGAGGAAAACAAATGAGGCCAAATGTTAACATTTGGTGCATTTACTTGAAAGGTATATTGTTGTTCTTTCTTGCACTTTCTTATTTCAAAATAGTAAGTTGAAAGTGGTGAATAGTATGTTATTGAGTGTTTGGGGTCTGTTATCAAGGTGTCTTGACAAGTTCGGTTTTTGTTTTAATGACACATAAATATTAACATTTACTTGTGTAACTATGTGTGATTACTTACCAGCTGGCTTTAAATATTATTAGAAAAATCAGAAAACTATCTTAATTGAGATATGATTATTGTTTTGGTCCTAAATCTTAATAAGTTCTAAAACAGCCCAAAGGATGCTTGACAATATAGAATTTAAATTGGCTTGATGTAGTATTTATAACTATATTCTCATGGAGATTTAAAAGCATATTAGTCTATTAAGGATTCTGAGAATTCATTAAAATAGTATTTCTTTTGTAGGTTGACTCTTGATACTTTTCTGATCAGTGGGAACACCTTTGTGGGGTACTTTTTAATTAGAAGAAGACTGCCTATTTTTTTCTTTATATTTATTCATTATATATTTTTTTAATCAAGGAGTAACTTTTATATTGCCTAATAACCTTTGGAGATCTTCTCTTTTCTTTTAGTCTAGCTCTAATACTGTGCTGTTACCTACAAATTGAAGTCTTCATTGCTGATATCTAGATCTGCTTCATCGAGGAACATAGAATTTCTTTTTACCGTTTTTCCTTTTAAAAATATTTTAATGCTTTTATTATAGTTTTTGTGGAGGTTAAATTGAGACAATTTATGAGACAGTTTTTTGTTTTGTTTTGTTTTGTTTGTTTTAGTGAGAGAGGAAGAGACAGACAGGAAGGGAGATGAGAGCATCAACTCATACTCATAGGTGTGGCACTTTAATTGTTCATTGATTGTTTCTCATATGTGTTGATTGGGGAGCTCTAGCCGAGCCATTGACCCCTTGTTGAAGCCAGTGATCATTGGGCTCAAGGGAGCAACCATAGGATCAAGTCTTTGACTCCACATTCAAGCTGTCAACTCTGCACTCAAGCTGGTGAGCCTGTGCTCAAGCTAGATGAGCCCACATTCTAGTTGGGGACCTCAGGCTCTCGAACCTGGAACATCAGCATCCCAGGTCGACACTGTCCTCTGCGCCATCATGGTCAGACGAGACACAGTTATTTGAAGCAAAAAAACCCAAAACAGACACCTAAGTTTTGATTTCTAAAAAATAAACAATTTACCCTTTAAATGTGTAGTTATTGGTAGATTTTGCTTTGGCCTGTTGTACTGAACAGGAATGCTGTAACTTTCTATCACCAGTTTCTTCAGGATTAGTAATATGGAGTGAGGTATATAAGTGAGCTTAGCCATCAGCAAAAGTGAGGCTATGCAGTAGGAGAAAGTAATGGTTTCTGAGTTAAAGCTTTATAAACTGTTAACTAAATGAATTACCCTCATGTGCTTACAGCTGAAGAAATGATTTTTGTTTTGTGTTCTATACCTGAAATACTGAAAAGGGCAGCTAAAATGGCAAAAGATTTTAAGTCTTTCTATCTTAGTGAAGTGAACAGATAACCATTTTAGAGACTTGAAGGTAAGCATAGGTTATAAGTAGCATATTGACTGAATGTGTAACATACTGATTTCAAGGTAATATACAGGTTTGGGCAAAAGTAGGTTTACATTGGTTCATACAGAAAATTTAAAAATTAACAAATAATAATACAAGAATGCACTGTTTTACATAGTTATAACTATAAATCTACTTTTTCCCTACCCTGTATCTAAGACGAGTATTAAATGAATACTGTTTAAAGCCTGAAAGCTATTTTAATGAAGCATAGTAATAACTTTAGAAAGTAATGACCACAATTTTGTACTAGTATATATGTATAAAGATGTTCAAACAGATGAATTCAAAGAAATATTGGTGTCTTAGTATATCCTTAATTTTAAAAAATTCATTGTAGAAAATAAACCTGGCTTCCTACAAAACATCTATTGTAATTATTATTATTATTATTATTTTTGTATTTTTCTGAAGCTGGAAATGGGGAGAGACAGTCAGACAGACTCCCGCATGCGCCCGACCGGGATCCACCCGGCACGCCCACCAGGGGGCGATGCTCTGCCCCTCCGGGGCGTCCCTCTGCCACGACCAGAGCCACTCTAGCGCCTGGGGCAGAGGCCAAGGAGCCATCCCCAGCGCCCGGGCCATCTTTGCTCCAATGGAGCCTTGGCTGCGGGAGGGGAAGAGACAGACAGAGAGGAGGGGGGGGGGGTGGAGAAGCAAATGGGCGCTTCTCCTATGTGTCCTGGCCGGGAATCGAACCCGGGTCCCCCGCACGCCAGGCCGACGCTCTACCCCCCCGCTGAGCCAACCAGCCATGGCCTCTATTGTAATTATTGATGCTGTGACCCAGATGAACATTTTTAAAAATATTATTGATTGATTTTATTTTATTATTTTTTTACAGAGACAGAGTCAGAGAGAGGGATAGATAGGAACAGACAGATAGGAAGGGAGAGAGATGAGAAGCATCAATTCTTCATTGCGACACCTTAGTTGTTCATTGATTGCTTACTCATATGTGTCTTGACCTGGGGGCTACAGCAGACTGAGTGACCCCCCTTGCTCAAACCAGTGACCTTGGTCCAAGTTGGTGAGCTTTGCTCAAACCAGATGAGCCCGCACTCAAGCTGGCGACCTCGGGGTCTCGAGCCTGGGTCCTCTGCATCCCAGTCCGATGCTCAATCCACTGCGCCACCTCCTGGTCAGGCCCAGATGAACATTTCTTGTTTGTTCAAAGACCAGATAGTATTTTTCTGTAAACACTTGTAGTTGTTTTCAAATGTTATGTCAGTACGGAGTTTGACTTTCTATGAAGTGAACATGAAAAGCTGATTTTAATTTAATGGTTTTATAAACATTGAACGATAAATCACCATAAATATTTTAAATAATAAGTAGTAAGCACCTATATTAAAATTTAAACTAAATTTCACAAAATAAATATTCTTTACTATATGTGATATGTTCTGATGTATTTTATTCTGTTTTTTAAAAACAAAACACTAGTCATGAAACATTTATAAAGCTATTAACAGGTTATGCACTAGAGTTAGCTTGAAGATGAAGCAAATGAGATAAGGCATCATTGGGACCTGCATGCACACACTGTAGACCAATAATGATAACAGGGTTATCTTTGAAAACTTTAAATAGTTTTTCTATAAACAATTTAAAATATTACTTAGGTTGTTTGTTATTAAAGAATATATTTTAAAGTGTTTAAGTTGTAATCTGCAAAAGTTCTTTTTAATAACCTTATGTGAATATAGCATTTAACATTTTTTTAGCACTCTAAAATTCTAATTCACAATGTAAGAACTTTATTAAGCTATTACAAGTATGAGAAAAATCTAAACTAGAATTAGATTAAAGGCAGTACAAATAAAATTAGTAATTCAAAAAACCCTCCTAAACAATGAAGATAGTATCCTGTTATTTTTTAATTTTAAGTCATATAGTCAAAAACCATTGCACATTACTGTGTAAAATTACACAAAAATTTGAACTTGCTGTTTGAACCCCCTTTTTACTTTCAAATCTTTTTTTTTTTAACCTTTGTATTTTAAATTGTGTTTATCATGCATTTATTTTCTATTCTAATTTCTGTTTTTGGTTGAAGTTATGAACAGCAAGTTTTGTGTTTAAATTCCTGAAACTGTTGGGATGGAATTACAGTAATGTGTTATGGCTTGGGCCCCTCGCAGGAGTGTATCTCGCAGTCAGCAGTGAAAACAAAGTTTGAACAGCACACTATCAGAGCTAAACAGATACTAGATACTGTGCAAGACATAATGGATTCAGTAAACGTGGCAGCAGCAGAGAAAAGGTATGAATGCATTTATTGCAAAATAAAAATGTAAGTTTTTTATTCTGAATTCCTTAAACTAGATTTAAAATTATTACACTGTAAATGCTTTTCCTATTAAAATCAACCTTGTGCAGTTAGCTTGTGTCTACTTGGATGTTTTTAAATGAATATTTGAAACTGTATTTATTTATTGTATGTATCATTTATATTACCTGGATCTCAGTATTTCTTGAGTATAAGTTATGGTTTTAAAATGTTTAGTAGTTTTAAAGTAGCTGTAAAGTAGTAGAAGAAATATTTCTTTAAGCTAAATTTCTTGAAGAAGTGTGAAATAGGTGACTCTCTTTTTTATATTCAACCCAAGACCCATCTGTCATCTATTCATGCATTAATCCCTTCAAGTCTCTCTTTTATGCCAGTGGTGGTTTTTTATCAGCTGATAGACAGGATATTACTTGTGAGCCAGAAAGTCGGTTTGCTAAGCGCTACTCTGTATGTCAAACTCTACTGCACTATTTTATTCCATTTGCTTTATAAAAATGAAAAAGACAGCACTATCAAAGAAAAGGGCAGTTGTCGCAACCTTGAGATACACTTGAAACAACGATCAGTATGTTACTAGATGCGACAAATATAATGATGTTAGGCCTCAACTGAACCTTTAGTGAGCTTAATGCAATTTTAAAAAGACGTAAAGCAGTAAAGATTAAGTCCAAGATGATATATAAATGGGAATTTTCATTGTTTTTGATACTGCTGGGAAAAATTCCTCTCATATCTATTATCTAATTTTGACATTTTTGCAAGAATGTATAATCTAGAAAATTAGAAAATTTCCAGCATGTAAAATGAAAGGGTGAGACCTGGAACTCTGATCTCAGGTTCTGTGCACTATTTCTATATACAGCAGATCCTCAGGTTACGACACAGTTCCATTCCTACAACAGTGATGTAACCTGAATTTTGGTGTAAGTCAAAACACACCTTAGCCTAAGTCACTTACCTATCCTAACACAGTTGTAAAATCATAATCTAGAGCATAGAAACACAACTGAGCCACAGGAAAAGGAAATAAATGTACTGTACTGCCCACTGTACTGCATATTCTTCCCCCGCGTGCAACCCAACTATATAGTTCGCCCACATAGTCCTTATGTAAGTATGACGCTAATGGCGTAAACAGAAACACATCTTAATTTTTTTAGGTTTTTATGGGAGTGAGCATTGTAAACTCGAAATATAGGTCGAGACTGTTGTAACCCAAGGACCTCCTGTAATGAGATTGTATAGCCATTTACATCCCTTTCAGCTCCAGTGTTTTATTACAGTCAGCTAAGTGATTATTTGGTCCTTTGGATTGACCTTATTAATTTTTAAAACTATTGGACATTGATGTAAACATGGCACAAAGGAAATGTGATTTGAGAATGGTTTATATAATCTTAATGTCTTAGATATTATTTGTTAAAGATGATCTTAAAAGAATCTCAGGTCTGTTTTTTTTCCTACATCATCCATAGGTTAACGAATTATCTATAAAGCCTAGATAGAAAATATTCTAGGCTTTGTGTTCCACACTCTCTCTTATAACTACTCGCTTGCTTCTGCAGTTTTAGAGAAAAACCAGGCATTTTGGCAATTGGTACATGAATGGACACAGCTGTATTTTAAGAAAACTTGAACAAAAACTAGCAATTACTGGGTTTGGCTTACAGGATGCCATTTGCTGGCTCTTATTTATTGAGTCAAGTCAGTATTGAGTTCTGTTCATATCTGTGAAGTGTTTGGAGACTTAGAATTCTTATTAATCCTTTGGTGGGATTCAGGTGACAAATGGGCAGAGAAACAAAGTCATTTATATCCAGTCTATAAAATATAAGTGAAATATTATTTGAATGCTTTTTGATATTGAAATACGAGGGGTTTTTTTTCCATCTATTATGTGAACAGATGGTTCAGTACATAATTGAGTGCCCTGAATTACTTTGAGACTTTAATGTCCCCTGAATATTAATTAATCTTCATAATATAATAGGGTTTATTCCATGGAAGAAAGGGAAGACCAAATAGATAGACTGGACTTTATCCGAAACCAGATGAATCTTTTAACCCTCGATGTTAAGAAGAAAATCAGGGAGGTTACAGAGGAGGTGGCAAATAAGGTAGGTAAAGTAACTTTGTGATTAAAATACTGGGAATGAAAATATTTTTGATAATGCTAAAAATGTTATCCGTGTTGCATTAAAGGAATATTTTAAGTTTTATTTTTCAGTTTTACTTTTTAAATGGTTGATCTTGTTTCATTTTTTTACTCTGATTTTGTTTTTCATATTTTCAGGTTTCATGTGCAATGACAGATGAAATTTGTCGACTCTCTGTTTTGGTTGATGAATTTTGTTCTGAGTTTCATCCTACTCCAAGTGTATTGAAAATATATAAAAATGTAAGTGAAATTATAGTTAGGGCCCTGGCTGGTTGGCTTAGTGGATAGAGCATTGGCCCGGCATGCGGACATCCTGGGTTCGATCCCTGATTAGGGCACACATGAGACACGACCATCTGCTTCTCTTCCCCTCCCTCTCCCTCTTGTCTCGCCCATCCCCTCCCACAGCCAGTAGCTAGGTTGGTCTGAGTGTGGGCCTCAGGTGCTGAGGATAGCTTGGTTTATTCGAGCATTGGCCCTGGGGCACATGCAGGAGTCTGTCTTCCCTCCTCTCTTATGTAGGTTTAGGTTTGTCTTAGTGTGTGTAGCAATCAGTACACAATTGATCTGTTAACATATACTGTACCCTCCTCAATAAAGGTAAACTACCTTGTATTTAGAGTACACAGAAAAGTTATCCTCTTAGAATAAGATTATTTTAGCGCTTACTACATTTTTTAGTGTTTATAAAGTTGCTTATGTTCCAGAGAAGAGATAATGGGGACATTGACTGTTTTAACAGGAGCTGAATAAGCATATAGAAGATGGTATGGGGAGAAATTTGGCCGATCGGTGCACCAGCGAAGTCAACACTTCAATGCTTCAGTCCCAGCAAGAAATTATTGGTAATATTTATGTCTACAGGTTCATGTGTAGTATTTTATTTTATTGGTATTGGATTTATTTTCCTTTAGGTATTTTATACAATGATAAAAACATTATTTACTACCGTTTTTTAAAATAAATGTCATAATTTTGTTCTTTCTAGAAAATTTGAAGCCATTACTTCCAGCTGATGTACAGAATAAACTGCATACACTGATTCCTTGCAAGAAATTTGATCTCAGCTATGACCTAAATTGCCACAAGTTATGTTCAGATTTTCAAGAGGATATTGTGTTTCGTTTTTCCTTGGGCTGGTCTTGCCTCGTCCATCGTTTCTTGGGCCCTACGAATGCACAGAGGGTGCTTCTAGGATTATCCGAGCCTATCTTTCAGGTGCAGAGTTTTGTTTTCACTGATTATAGTAGTTTTTAATCAGATGTTTATTACTATACAGCTACACCAGTTTGTATCTTTGATTCTACCAGTTGAGATTCTCCTTTTATATTTTGGTTATGTGATTTCTATACTAGAACTAGCTGTGTGAAATGTGCATATTTGTGAGCTAATATCTGTTACATGGAGCTATTCTGAGTTAGGTATACAATGTATAAAGGAAAGCCAAGTCCAGAGTTTTCATTCTGTACTGTTGTAGGTCATTCTTCATTCATAATTGGAACCATTTTAGTTTCTCATCTTAAAAGTTTTTGTTTTCAGACTTAAGATAAATTGGAATATAAATGTTTAAAAAACTTTTTTGGATTTATCAATTTAATATATTTTTGATTTATGAGTCATGACAGTTTATCATCATCAGAGTCTAGTTTTAGAACATTTCTTTCACCCCAAAGATGTCCTTGTATCCCTTTGTTGTCAATCATCATTCCCCCTCCAGCCCCACTGCTAGTCACTTTCCCATACCTATCTGTTTGCCCTTTCTGGTGGTTCCCTATAAGAGGAACTTTAAAAATCTGGTCTTTTGGCCCTGGCCAGTTGGCTCAGTGGTAGAGCGTCGGCCTGGCGTGCAGGAGTCCCGGGTTCGATTCCCGGCCAGGGCACACAGGAGAAGTGCCCATGTGCTTCTCCACCCCTCCCCCTCTCCTTCCTCTCTGTCTCTCTCTTCCCCTCCAGCAGCCAAGACTCCATTGGAGGAAAGATGGCCCGGGTGCTGAGGATGGCTCCATGGCCTCTGCCTCAGGCGCTAGAATGGCTCTGGTTGCAACAGAGCAATGCCCCAAATGGGCAGAGCATCGCCCCTGGGTGGGCATGCTGGGTGGATCCTGGTCGGCACATGCGGGAGTCTGTCTGCCTCCCCGTTTCCAACTTCAGAAAAATACAAAAAAAAAAAAAATCTGGCCTTTTAGGACTCATCATTGTGGTACACAAATGTTCTAGCATGTGCTAGTACTTCATGCCTTTTTATGGTTGAATAAAATTCCATTAGACATAGCACAGATTTTATTTATCCAGGTATCAGCTGATGCACATTTTAGTTATTGTACTTTTTGGCTATTATGAATAATGATGCTATGAACACTCATGTTCTGTTTTTATGTGGACGTTTGTTTTCACTTCTCTATTCAAATTGCTGGACCATAGGCAAATCCATGATTAGCTTTCTAAAGAATTGCCAAAATGTTTTCCAATTTTACATTCACATAAGCAGTGTGTTAAGGTTCTCTGTTTCTCAGCATTCTCATCATGACTTGTTATTGTCTGTCTTTTTTATTCCTAGTGCATGTGAAGTTGTATCTCATTGTAGTTTGTACTTCCCTAATGACTAATGATTTTGAACTAGTCACGTGCTTTTAGCAGTTCATGTATCTTGCTTTATAAAATGTCTGTTCAAATAATTTACCCAAATTTTTAATTGGGTTATTTGGCTTTTGACTGACTTGTAGGAATTCTTTATGTATTATAGATACATGTTCTTTGTCAGATATATGGTTTCCAAATATGTTGTTCTAGTATGTGGCCTATCTTTTAATTTTGTTATGATGTATTTCTAAGTGTGTAAAAGGTTTAATTTTGATGTCCAATTTTATTTTAAAAGATTGTGTTTCTGGTGTGAGAATTTTTTTATTTTTAAATACTGATTTTACAGAGAGAAGAGGCAGGGAAAACAAGAAGTATCAACTCATAGATGCTTCACTATTTAGTTGTTTATTGATTGCTTCTCGTGTGTGCCTTGACCAGGCAAGACAAGGGTTTCCAACTGGTGACCTCAGCACTCCAGGTCGATGCGCTATCCATTGCGCCACCACAGGCTAGGCAGTGTGAGAATTTTTTAAAAAATAGTTTTGATTTGTCTTGAGAGTTGAAGGCCTACTGTTTATAGGTAGATTAATTGTATGTTATGAAAATTCATTATTCTTTTCAATATCTAGGTCATAGAAAATAAGTTTCAGATCATTTTTACTTTCTTCATATGTTTATGATAAACTCTTTAATTGGAGTGTTCTTTTCATTGATTACTATGATTTAAAGATAAATGCAATAGAATTTTATAAGTTTTATTTCACTTGTTACTGTTTACTTGTAATAATGTTTTTTCCCAATGCTCTTAGCTCCCCAGATCTCTAGCTTCTACCCCCACTGCTCCTGCCAACCCAGCAACCCCAGACAGCGCATCGCAGGAAGAACTCATGGTCACCTTGATCACAGGGCTAGCTTCTCTTACATCCAGGACGTCTATGGGCATCATCGTTGTTGGAGGCGTGGTAAGGAACCGTCGTTTTTATTACAGTGAAAATTGAAATTTTTGCAAAGCTGTCTGCTAGATCACAAAGAGAAAAAGGTATATTTACTTCTTTCTGGATCTATAAAATGACATAAGAGTTGTAGGTTAAAATTAGTGAATTAAGAGTTTCACAAGCCTTGTCTTGAATTTTTTTAAATATTTATTTTTAAATTAAAATATAATTGGTATATAACTTAAATACAGAATGACTTATAATACATATAGTGAAATTATTGACACAATATAAAATTTTTAAATATACATCTTGAGGAAAGAAATACCACTAGCTGGTCCTTAAAACAATGCTTTCTGACTTTTTCCATCTGTCACAGCATACAGAAATATTTGTATATTGAGTAACAAGAATGATCCAGGTTCCTTTTCTAGTCTTTGAATACAAAAGTATTAAAGATTACTTTTTAGTAGTGGTTCTTTTTTATATCTTTGTTTGTTTGATTTAAGCAAGAGGAGGGGAGGTGGTGAGATAGACTCCCACATGCATCCATACTGGGATCCACCCAGCATCCCCTGTCTGGGGCTGATGCTCTGTTGCTTGCTACCCAAGCTATTTTAGCACCTGAGGCCAGGCCATGGAGCCCAACCTGCTCAAACCATTTGAGCCATGGCTATAGGAAAGGAAGAGAGAGAGAGAGAGAAGGAGGGGGGAAGAGAAGCAGATGGTCGCTTTTCCTTTGTGCCCTGACTGGGAATCAAACCCAAGACTTCCACATGCCGGGCCGACACTCTATCACTGAGTCAACCAGCCAGGGCAATAGTGGTTCTTATATGTTAAAAAAAAAAATTTTATATCAGTAACAGCATATATTTGTATGCTTTGAATTTTGAAACCTCTGGTTTAAAAGAAATCTCCTTTGTTGAGATACATTGAATCAACTTACCAAATGTCTAGCAGGTAATCAAACGTTTTGCCTAATATTTTTGTGTTACTCCTTTTTCAGCTTGATTTCTGATTAACTTTAGGTTCTCATAGAGAAGGAATATAAATATTTTTAAAAAGGGTGTGACTCAAAGACGTGTAGTACAATATCCCCAATGGTATTTTTCTTTCTCAAAGTAAACTGTGAATTTATCTTGCAGATTTGGAAAACTGTAGGCTGGAAACTCATATCTGTTTCATTAAGTATGTATGGAGCCTTATATCTTTATGAAAGGCTGAGCTGGACCACCCGAGCCAAGGAGAGAGCTTTTAAGCAGCAGTTTGTGAACTATGCAACTGAAAAACTGCAGATGATTGTCAGCTTCACAAGTGCAAACTGCAGCCATCAAGTACAACAGTAAGTTGAAAAGTTGACCTTTAACTAATAAAAAAGGGGGAGGGGTAGCCTGACCAGGAGGTGGCACAGTGGATAGAGCGTCGGACTGGGACGCTGAGGACCCAGGTTCGAATCCTTGAGGTCTCTGGCTTAAGTGCAAGCTCATCAGGATTGAGTGCAAGGGGTCACTTGCTCTGCTGTAGAGCCCCCCCCCCATCCCCCTAGTCATGGCACATATGAGAAAGCAATCAATGAACAACTAAGGTGCTGCAATGAAGAATTGGTGCTTCTCATCTTTCTCCCTGCCTGCCTGTCTGTCCCTTTCTTGTCCCTGTCTCGCTAAAATAAAGGGGGGGGTTATTGAAGTATGACATACATATAGGTCGAAAATGCATAAATGAATATAGTTCAAAGGATTATCACAATGTGAACACATTTGTTACTGTTATAATAAATACCTGGGTCCACTGTCTTTTTTTTATATATCATAAATATTTTATTGATTTCGTAAAAATATGTAGAATTCTAGTTAAGTCAGTGCATAATCTGTATTTGGATGCTGATGAGAGATGAATTAAAAGTTCTCAGGGTTAAAGATTGTAATTTAATAGAAGAAATAATGTACATAATTATAACAAGAGGTAAAAGTGATAAGTAATGTGAGAGCCTCATGATATGAAGCGCTGGAATCTGAAATCATGACGGTTAATGAATCAATAAAGATTTCCTAGCATGACCAGTGGTGGTTCAGTGGATAGAGTGTTGACCTGGACCACTGAGGTCACCAGCTTAAGCAAGGGGTTGCTGGCTGGAGCATGGGATCACCAACCTGATCCCAGGATTGATGGCTTGAGCAAGGGGTCAGCGGCTGGGTCTGAGCCCCCCCCTGGTCAAGGCACATATAAGAAGCAATCAATGAACAACTAAAGTGAAGCAACTGTAAGTTAACGCTTCTCATCTCTCTTCTCCCTTCCTGTCTTTCTTGTGCTCTCTCTTTCTCAAAATTAAAAAAAAATTTCCTAGAGGAGGTGTAGAATGTGCAGAACAAGGAGGTGAAGGAAGAGAAGACAGCCCAACCCAAAGCAAGAAAGTAGGGAAAAGGAATGTGTTCAGAAACATGAGAGAATTTCAGTGAGAGATGTGTATATGGGGGAGGGGAGGAGGTACATTCAAGTATGAATCTAACACTAGGACGGGTTTGAATAATTAGGAATCCTGGGAGCGATACCATTAATATTTAGTTCTACAGCGAATAACTCTGCGGTGGTGTGGTGTGTATAGAATGGTTTAGATTAAGGAGATAAGAATTTGCAGGGAAATTATACTGTTTGAGACACAAGATGAAAGCCTGTGCCAACAGAGCTATAGAGAATGGAGACAGTGAGGGCATGGATTTGAGACCACTGAATTAGTTCGTTCATTCATTTACCAAATATTTATTGAGCTCCTATTTTATATAATAGTTTTAACTTTTTATTAAGAAAGATCTTTCCTCTAATGAAGATAGCTGGATCTCCAACAGAAATCAGCTGGGATTTACACATAAAAGCCAAGGAAGTTTTCCATTCATCTGATCATCATTTATTGCCTGCCATCTGATAATAACTATGTTAGACATTATGGGAAGTAAAAAGTTAAAGATAACTCGATTGTTTCCGTAGAGGACAGTACACACTAATGGAGATAACCCTAACTAAAGACTCAGTTAAAATAATACTAAATATTAGTGTAATAAAACATTAAAATAATGAAAGATGCTTCAGTTGTTTAATACTGGTAATTGGTGCAAAGGGGACAGAATGGAGAAAATGATGACCATGGTAAAGGCACACAGGAGAAGAGTTGCAGAGAAAAACAAGTAAGACAATCATATTCCAGAGATACACACAGACTTACTAGGCATGCTACCAGTTACAAAATATAAACATAATGTTTGTCAAAACTAATGTATGAACTAGCACACAAAAGAATACCCTTCAGTTCTAGAAATACAGTTAATTGTTGCTACGATTTAAAATATTTTTGCCTAAGTCACAGGAGTTGATGAAATTTTCTATCCTGTTTTCAGTAATTATCTTTATGGCAGGAGACAAAAGTA
This sequence comes from Saccopteryx leptura, assembly GCF_036850995.1. Lineage (NCBI taxonomy): Eukaryota > Metazoa > Chordata > Mammalia > Chiroptera > Emballonuridae > Saccopteryx > Saccopteryx leptura. The sequence continues at coordinate 75,416,936 of NC_089510.1, read as the reverse complement.
AGGCTTATTGTACCTCTAAAAAAACATACTCTTTTGCCTCTTTAAAATTTGTTCATATACACAGCCATATAACAGAAGACTGCCTCTGGAGTCCGGGTCTGGAGGCCAGAGGAAATTAAACCCACAGTCATACTAAACTTTCAAGTACCATACCTACTTCATCCCATTCTCAGCACCTTCAGCACCTTATTCTTTGACTTCTTTTGTGTGTGTGTGACCAGAGACAGAGCGAGGGACAGAAAGACAGAAAAGGAGAGATATGAAAAGCATTGATTATTCATTGCAGCACCTTAGTTGTCCATTGATTGCTTTCTCATATGTACCTGGGCGGGGGAATGGGGGGAGCTACAGCAGAGCATATGACCCCTTGCTCAAGCTAACGACCTTGGGCTTCAAGCCAGTGACATTTGGGCTCAAGCTAGCAACCCCACACTCAAGCTGGTGAGCCCACGTGCAAGGCACATGAGCCCATGCTCAAGCTGGTGACCTCAGGATTTCAAACCTGGGTCCTCTGCATCCCAGTCCAACTCTTTATCCACTGCACCACCACTTGGTCAGGCTATTTTTTTTTTTTACCCCTTATTTTTTGATACTTTATGTTTTGTTTTGTTTTGTTTTTTATATATATATATATATTTTTGTATTCTTCTGAAGCTGGAAATGGGGAGAGACAGACAACTCCCGCATGCGCCCGACCAGGATCCACCCGGCACGCCCACTAAGGGCGATGCTCTGCCCCTCCGGGGCGTCGCTCTGCCGCGACCAGAGCCACTCTAGCACCTGGGGCAGAGGCCAAGGAGCCATCCCCAGCGCTCGAGCCATCCTTGCTCCAATGGAGCCTTGGCTGCGGGAGGGGAAGAGAGAGACAGAGAGGAAGGGGGGGGAGGAGAAGCAAATGGGCGCTTCTCCTATGTGCCCTGGCTGGGAATCGAACCCGGGTCCCCCGCACGCCAGGCCAACGCTCTACCGCTGAGCCAACCGGACAGGGCCGATACTTTATGTTTTTAAGTATATTTTGAATTTATGATCTTTTATTAGAATCTTTTAAAAACCCCATGCTTTTTAAGACATTTGTGACTACTGATAAAATTGTTTTTATTTTAAGGGAAATGGCAACTACTTTTGCTCGCCTGTGCCAACAAGTTGATATTACACAAAGACACCTGGAAGAAGAAATTGCCAGATTTTCCAAAGAGATAGGTCAGTTGGAAGAAATACAGAACAATTCAAAGCTTTTAAGGTATTTGAACTATTTTTTCTCAATATTATGAACATTTATTGGTCTAATTACCAAAATATAATTATGTAAATCACCTGTGAATATCAATACTTTCCTTTCTGTTGGCTTAAATTATAATTTTCCATATTTAATTCCATAGCTTTGGAATTTTATTTTATTTTATTTTTTAGAGACACAGAGTGAGTCAGAGAGAGGGATAGACGGGGACAGACAGACAGGAACAGAGAGAGATGAGAAGCATCAATCATTAGTTTTTCATTGCGCGTTGCAACATCTTAGTTGTTCATTGATTGCTTTCTCATATGTGCCTTGACCGTGGGTCTTCAGTAGACTGCGTAACCCCTTGCTGGAGCCAGCGACCTTGAGTTCAAGCTGGTGGGCTTTTGCTCAAACCAGATGAGCCTGCGCTCAAGCTGGCGACCTCGGGGTCTCGAACCTGGGTCCTCTGCATCCCAGTCCAATGCTCTATCCACTGCGCCACCGCCTGGTCAGGCCATAGATTTGGAATTTTAATGAATGCTAATTTCAACAAGAAAAAAACATCTGATGTAAATGGACATTTTGAGATTTAAACTTAGAACTCTCTGTTAAGCTACTTTATATTACTCCCTTTTGAGAGCACAAGTTCTATAATTATCAGCTTTTAGTTCGTTATTTCCAAGACCCATAACTTCCATTTTTACTGGGGCCTATTAAATTCAAAGCTATAAAAGTAAAAAGATATCCCAATATAATACAGAATTCTGGTTTAATATGGTTTATCATGGATTCTTTGGGATCTAGATAAATTCTGCTTTCGAGGACAAGACCAGAAGTGTCACCATGTGGTCTGTACTTCTTGGCAGTTCTTAACTTTCCTCTTCATTCCCATTTGTTGGCTCACCTATGAGTCTGAGAGAATCATTGTGTCATTTAATCTCTGCTGCTACTTACCCAGGGTACATACTATACATAGTTGCTTATATCCAAGCAGTTTGCAATGTCTGCAAATTGGAGAGGTTGTCCTTGTGTCCTGAATTTTGGGACATATATTTAAAACACCTCTGATTGTGTCTCTCTGTGATGTCTTAATCTGATCAGCAGTCACATTCTCACTGCACCTCAATCTCAGTCTCTGGAGAAGATAACTGCCTCTCTCTTAGACTTCGACCCCAGCCTCCTTGCATAGACACACAGCACCCCTCTCCTGCAAGTGTTCCATTGCTCCTGCTTTGAGTTAGATCTTCACAAATACAACCTTTCAAATTTGGTATAACTATATCCAGTAGAGTTTTTGTTTTTTTTTCACCTAGGGAGGTTTTTAAATAGTGTTTCATTTTTATAATATACATTTTATTTTTTATTTATTTATTTTTTAATTTTTTTCCAGGGACAGAGAGAGAGTCAGAGAAAGGGATAGACAGGGACAAACAGGAACACAGAGAGATGAGAAGCATCAATCATCAGTTTTTCATTGCGACACCTTAGTTGTTGACTGCTTTCTCATCTGTGCCTTGACCGTGGGCCTTCAGCAAACCAGTAACCCCTTGCTCGAGCCAGGGGCCTTGGGTCCAAGCTGGTGAGCTTTTGCTCAAACCAGATGAGCCCGCGCTCAAGCTGGCGACCTCGGGGTCTCGAACCTGGTTCCTTCCGCATCCCAGTCCGACGCTCTATCCACTGAGCCACCACCCGGTCAGGGTGTTTCATTTTGTTTTAGCAAAACATAAATGATAAGACATTATTGGCACTCATATACCTTTCTGGTTTTGACTGAACTGACTTGAATAAGTATGAATATTTTCTACCTGCTAATTCATCCTTTTTCTAAGAGGAAAATTTTAAAAAAACAAATACCATGATTAGAATCTCCATTGTTACTAGGATAGGCTCAGATAGAATTTACCTAATACTTCAGCAGAGTTGCCCAAAGATATATACAATGAAGGTCACCTGTACATTTAACTTACATCACTCAAATGTGCACTTCACAAAACAGAACAAGACCAAGAAAAAAGGAGGACGCTCGTTCAAGTATGTTTGTGTTCCCTGGCATATCACGAGGATAGGGGACACAAGTTCCTGTTTTCCTCTTTTTATGGGCATTTGGCTGTATCAAGTATGATTCTAGTATTTTTTTTTAATTTTGGTATACTATGGTCCATATATAAAACTTACTCTATAGTGCTTTATGCTTAACTTCAGGAAAATGCAAGGCAATTAGACTGTACATGACTTAGGTCATAACTCCCATGAAAGGTAACAGGACTCCGATTTCTTAACTTCATTCTTTTTAGTCCTGAACATTGGACTCTGTTTAGTAGCACACGTTAAGTATTCTAAAAAGGGTTTTTATAATTTAGTCTGAGTTCAAATAAATGTAGCAATAGTTGGCTAGTGGGGTTTATTTCTTATATTTTTAAGAGTGGTGTGAATGCATTTTTATTCTCATTGACCTTAATGATAATTATTTTGATGTTTTGTTCATTTTTTAAATTAGAAATAAAGCCGTTCAACTTAAAAATGAGCTGGAGAATTTTACTAAGCAGTTTCTACATTCAAGCAATGAAGAAGAATCTTAATAGAGATCGCTTTGGTGATCATCATTGGAGATAATGGCACTTGGATGATTTGGGACAGTTATTTTTATGAAATAATTTTAAATATGAATTGTACTCAGTATACCTAAATAGCAAATTCTTGTGTGGAGTCTGGTTATGGTCTATCTCAGGGTGTTTGCATTTCTGAAGAGTGTTATTATGTCTCTTTAGTTTTAATTTTGGGTAAAGAACTGGCTAAGTTGTTAAAATGATGAATTAGTTAAAAGCAACGGAACCAACTATGTGACCCCTGAGGGGTGGGGCCTTGCTCTTAATTAGGGCTCTCTTTATTTTTGATTCTGAAAACTCTGCTTCCTGGCATCCAGGAGTTAGAGAATGCACCCTTTTCCTCTTTCTCAAAACTAACTTTTGATGTCACTTTAATGGCAAGAGTCACTTTTTTGTTTTATATCTGCATTGGTCTAACCACCAAAAAGGAGTATGGAATGTTCTTGAATGTATTTCCTTGCAAGTTACGGTCCTTTTTGCCATTCTGGTAGGTATGTAAACCACTAATAAATATGCTGTTTTTTACTCCATCTTATATTCCCATTAAAACTCATGTAAAGCAGTATAAAGGTTTGTTATTCGAAATAGTCTCTTCTAAAATTATCTGTGTTGAAGCCCCTGACTTGTGGTGGTGCAGCAGAGAATACATTAACCTGGGGCACAGAGGCTGCGGGTAAATGGATCTGGGTTGAATAGCTTCCTGATGTTGCTAAAGAAACATCTCCAGCCTCAGCTATGCTTACAGGAAGGAAAGCTTTCTATCTCAGAGAAGTCTGAAGTGGTGAAAAAGCCAGAGATGGGAGGTCTGAGTTCTAGGTAGTTACAGCTGTGTGCACTCTGTTCCTCAGAAGGTACTTGCTGAGGACACTGCTGGGTCGTCCATAGTGTCCCGTCCCGCCCCCCCCCCCCATAGCTTTACCTTTTTTTTTTTGTATTTTTCTGAAGCTGGAAACGGGGAGGCAGTCAGACAGACTCCCGCATGTGCCCGACCGGGATCCACCCGGCATGCCCACCATGGGGTGATGCTCTGCCCATCCGGGGCGTCAGGACCAGAGCCATTCTAGTGCCTGAGGCAGAGGCCACAGAGCCATTCCCCAGCGCCCGGGCCAACTTTGCTCCAATGGAGCCTTGGCTGCGGGAGGGGAAGAGAGAGACAGAGAGGAAGGAGAGGGGGAGGGGTGGAGAAGCAGATGGGCGCTTCTCCTGTGTGCCCTGGCCGGGAATCGAACCCGGGACTCCTGCACGCCAGGCCAACGCTCTACCACTAAGCCAACCGGCCAGGGCAGCTTTACTTTTAATTGTATGGATTTGTCAGGGCCTGGTTAAAAATCATCAGTAATTTTTTAGCTTAAGGAAATGTTTACAGATTCAGGTATTGTGTTTGTGTTAAAAACAAATTGAAACTTACATATGGCAACATTTTAAAATGATGTTCTAGGGCTTTGCCACACAAAATGTAGCCATGATGATCACCAAATCAGCATCACCTTAGATGCTTGTTAGAAATGCAGTCACAGTGGGCACAGAGCGTTTGGCCAAGTATGTCCATGCTTCTTTTCCGTGGGAGGGAGAACATTTCATGCTCCTTTCTTTTAATACTCAGTACTTCCTTTTCTCTGCCTTTAAGGCTCCTGGATGTCATCCTGTCTTCACAGCAAGTGCAACACTTTTTCAGAATATTTTAAGAGAGTACTACTTAGGCCATAGAAACATTTCAAAAATGTTTTTTTATGTCAACCAAATACTAGGGTTCAGTGTCAAAGCCAAATATTAATTTATAGGTTTTGTTGCTTTATAACCAAAATTGGTACAGGCCAACACCTGCAACATGAAAAATGGATGTCTAAGACTGGGTAATGCTAATTTACTTTACAAGCTGAAGTCCTTAACTTTATACAAAGTACTTGAAATTTTGAAACAATTAGTGGTTTGGTATCACCTCATTAGTGTACTACTCTGGTTCTCAAGTTTGGTCCATGGATGAACAGTCTCACACATCACCTGTAAGAGGTGCTCACTCTGAGCCCTTCCCCAGAGGCACCCAGACCTGGCCGGCCAGACCAGCAGTGGGTCCTTACCAAGCCTTCCTGGTGATTCCAATGCCCACTAACGTTTGGGAACTCCTGAAATTGTGTTTCTGGTATATAAACTTGTAAGTTTTCCATCACCAGTCGGAACACAGTTCCACTGGATCTAGTTTGAAAATCTATGTGTTGGAAATAGACACTAAAATAATGAAATCTAACCTTTATGCCTAGAGGTAAGTGCACCTACAACCGAGCCCATGAATTCTACAGAAATAATGTATAGTTGATATAGTTCGGTTATTGTTCACTATGTGTTCGCAGGATTCTTTATAAACCTTGTATAATCTGAATTTTTTACAAACTACATTTTATAAGTATGCAAACTTGCAAGGTGAAAATAAAACTTGTCTGATAGTTGATAAATGTAGCATTTATACTGGCATTTAGTGAGCTTTACCCTTAATTTTCCTGGTAGATGTACAAGCTTTCCTGAGTAGACCACCTCATTTGTTGTGGATTAACTCATTTAGTGACCTGGTCACATACTCAGTTTCCTCATACGTCCTTCTCCAAAGTGGTAGTGATGAAAGTAAAAACTTATAATCAATCCTATAAGCAACAGAATTGTTTATCCTAAGGGAGCTTCAGGGAAAGAATGACTTACGTTTGCTTTTTAATGAAAATCTGTGGCCCTTTACAGTAAGCTGACATACTCTAGAGCACTGAAGGGGAGGCCAGGATCACTCGACCTTGCTCTGGAAGCCCACGGCCAATGTTTAGATGAAGGAATTAGGGCTGAGCATGAAACTCTGGGCTTGGGGTTTAGCTCTCAGGCTTAATAAAATCTCAAACTGACTTAAAATATGCCACATGAAATCTGGTTAAAAGCAGTTTATTGATTAAAATATCAATTCACAGCCAACATTACTTCACAGAGCTACTGTACAAATAAAGGAATGAATTGCTGTGCAGAAAGATCCAACAATACTGTTAAATCATGAGACAAATCCATTGTTTGTTTGGTTCAAAGCTTTTATAGGAGCCTCACTATAGTACATTCACCTTTCCCATATTCATACTACTGACATTCCATGTAGGGGGCCACAAGTGACCAGAAACCATTCTAGGTGAAGAAAACCATTTCAATCAACTTGAAAAACCCACTTAGATGTGGATGCCTTTGGATAAGAATATGCAAATGCAGTGTTCAGATGGTTCTTTGTAAAGAAAACAATAGGATAGAGCACCATTGTGTAACTGACAAAAAAGGCTTGACATATTACCAAGGATATCTCTGAAGTTCTATTAAGAAATACTGTATGATGTAAGTTTTTTGTTGGGCACATTGAACATGAGTTAGAACACAACCAGTTTTTACATAATGCTGCATCGTAACTTCTATAGGATCAGTAATTGCGTTTAAGAAAAAAAGACCTGGGAAATGTTAACATGCAAACAAATTTGCTAAATACAAGGTGTACCATCAATCTGTGATTAATACATTAAATATAGCACTAAATTTAAGGCAACTCAAAAGGAACAAGAGAAAAACTAGCAAATATAAACTATACTTTGCATTCTATTTAATCTAATTTAAAATGCCAGTTTTATTCATTGTGCTACCCTTCCTCACAAGAAAAATGTGACTTGTGGGTCTTTTAGAAAATCTAACAGGAAGGAAGCAAGACTTTAAATTTTCACTTTTCACAATGGCAAAAGGGGAACTAGAAGCTGAACAGTAACTTGTAAAAAAATTTCTTTAAGCCTGACTCACACCCTCAAGATTCTAGAAAGAAAATATTCACTATTAAAATGATGATACGCTCCTTTGGGAGATTGTTAATCAGTTTCCATAGGTTTAAATACATCAACAAGCCATTATATTCAATTTCGTTATAGTTTTAAATGTGAAACACTCACTGGTGTTCAAAGCATAGATTTCCCTGAAGGTTTTCACTTTTAAAATGGTCAGTCTTATTAAATCTAAAACCACAAAGATGTTAGAAAAGATCAGTTAATTATTATTGCACAGTATTTTTAAACAATAAAAATTTCAGTTTCTCACTAGAAGTCAAGATCTATCTCTTTTAATAGGTTAACTTTAAAATTGCTTACCCTATATTCCAGAAGCACCTACACCCTCATTTCTAGGAGACTAGCACTCTCGTGGAGTATTAATCAGATCTACTGAATCTAAATTAAAATAAGAACTGTGTGCTAGTCTCTTGTAGTTGAAATATTAAGCCCAATCTTTGCTTCTATGAAAATGGAACTCGCCTGACCTGTGGTGGCGCAGTGGATAAAGCGTCGACCTGGAATGCTGAGGTCGCTGGTTCAAAACCCTGGGCTTGCCTGGTCAAGGCACATATGGGAGTTGATGCTTCCTGCTCCTCCCCCTTTCTCTATCTCTTCCTCTCTCTCTCTCCCCTCTCTCTCTAATAAAAGTAAATAAATAAAAATTAAAAAAAAAAATGGAACTCAATATATGTGTAACTTTGGAATCACATGTACAGAAATAACTAGGTCCCTCCCTAGCTCCTGGTAGTAAGTGCTTTCTTGAGCAGGTTTTTGGAATGATTTGGTTAACCATGTGGCAGGTCACTATTTATTTAATAAGACTGTGCCTTGATTCGTGACAGATCTCTAAAATGACTCTTTATGAAGTGACTAAAGAGTCTAGTAGTAAAACCTGTTTCTTATAAGGTAAAAGGAAGAATGAATAGGCCTTAGATAACTGCAATATTCTTGATAAAAATTCCTTAAAACTACATTTGGCTTTTTTTTTTTTTTTTTTTTTTTGTATTTTTCAGAAGCTGGAAACGGGGAGGCAGGCAGGCAGACTCCCGCATGCGCCGGAAGCCTTCAAAAACTAAGATTCAAACTAGACAGTGTCTACAAATTATATACCTTTCTTTTTGATTTTAGGAAGTCTCATGAGCAACAGAATTAAATAGACAATTAGCTAAACTCAAACTGCAAGTAAATATATATATTTAGCAACTGGAACCCATATTACTAGAAATCAAAGGTTAGACTAGTAAGCTAATGTGGTAATGAGGTCACTAGCATATGTATAATTAGCCACAACCTTGGTAGGTTTCAGTTGCCTAGTACATAATTATAGGAATTGCTTTTAAACTATCCACAGAAACTAATATTAAAATAGGTTCATTTTTATCAACATGTTTAAGACCAGAGAATTATAGTCTGTGTGCCTCTCTGACAAGTTTCTTGTTCCTAGAATAACTTTCAAAGTACAGGGGATACTCTATATAAGGCTGTTTTGCACATCGCAGGACTGCTTTCTTGATTAGGATTTTGTGATCAATTGCTGAAGTACATGGCAAACCCTTGCACCCTTTTGGAAGTGAGTATAGTGCTTTAAAATATTCTTGCCTAATCTCCAAGAGCTCTCCTAATAGAAATGAACATGTTTCTTTAAAATATTCTTGCCTTACCTCAAAGAGCTGCTCTTTATGAAGTGATATAAACAGTCCACAAACATTAACAGCAAAAAGTTTATAGAAATCTGTTTGTATAAATATACATTCATGCCTGCCATCAAGAAATCTGGTTTCTTTGGTCCCTATATCTTAATCTTTATTCATTTTATTCTCTTTACTATCAACCGACGTTAAAATTGACTTCATTATAGTTGGTGCGCTTTTTAGCACATTCACAATTTAAAAATGAAAATTGATATAAAATTTGGGAATATTTAGATAACAGTTCAGATTTATCTCAACAGTAACTGAGGGTGTGTGTGTGTGTAACAGACAGAGAGAGGGAGAGAGATGAGAAGCATCAATTTTTTTGTTGCGGCACCTTAGTTCATTGATTGCTGTCTCATATGTGCCTTGACCGGGGGCTACAGCAAAGTGAGTGACCCCTTGCTCAAACCAGCAACCTTGGGCTTCAAGCCAGCAACTATGGGATCATGTATATGATCCCATGCTCAAGCCGGTGACCCCGGGGTTTTGAACCTGGGTCTTCTGCGTCCCAGTCTGACGCTTTATCTACTGTGCCACCGCCTAGTCAGGCACAGTTTATTAATAAAACATACAATGCACTTCTATAATATATCAGAATAACCCGTGACTTCACCATCAAGCAAGACTAACAATCTTCCATTGTCATTTAGATTTATATGTAGGAGAAAATCCGAGGAGGAAAGTGTCTGTTTAAATCCAGGGCCTATTGTAGTAAAACACAGCACATTATCATTACCATTAAAGCAAGCAGAGGAGTGAAATGCTTAATATTTTCCTCTGACTCTTTAAGAGTTGCTCTTGAAATTTTTCTTCTGGCTTTAAAATGAAATCATTTGGATCTAGCTATTCTGAAGAAAAGCCAAACCACTTAGAAACCATTATTTCGTGCTAAGGGATGAAATGTTACAGAAGAGCAGAGCTTAAATGTTTCCTTTTTAAAATTTGAAGGCATGTGAACATAAATTCATAAAGACACCTTGTCAGAACTATAACTACTTAGGTCTAGTGATTGGTTAGATTTTACATTAAACAAAAATATGTAGTGCTATCATTTTCCCTTAAATTTAGATGCATGCTGATGGAGAGCTCTGGGGACAATCCAAATGTGCATCCATGTTCTGGAATAAGGAGTATACTCTACAAACTCAGTTCTAGAATATGAAATCAGTAGGAAAGCCAACTATTTAGAGGGTTATTCAAAGTGTCATTTGATCATTTTCTGCTTTTTAAAATGCCAAGAACCATTCATAAGCAATTATTGCTGTCTACTCATTAATAAAGTTTCTTATGTCTAAAGTTTCAGAGTGAAATCTCTATTCCCTAGCCTTCAGATTATCTTCCCCTCAAAGGACTGAAAAATCAGCATTTATTTAAATTGATAGGATGGCAAAGGATGCACCAGAAACTAATATTCAAAATGACTCTGCTCAGGTACCTACCTGTCAGCATTCTTAAAACATGAAGCAACCAGGATCTCTAAGATTAAAAAGAGAGGTTGGAATTCAAGGAGACTTTCTTCAAACATAAGGACACACACATGGTATTATTTCCATCAATTACTGTGCCTGGTTCCTCCATTACAAAATTCAAAAATGTAAAAAACAAAAAACCCTAAAAAAGATGACATTTCTGATATATACAAAGTTAAAAATGCAGTTCTTAAAAAATGCAAACAACCAACATGATAAGTTGCAATAATGTGTACATTCTGTTCTACACAAAGCAGACTGAATAAAAGCAAAAATTCATCCAGGTTAAATGAGCTCGACTCAATACACTGGTCCTTTCGATCTCAGCAAGCACCTTTGCCTTGTTTTGTTTGTGTTTTCTCTTTTTTCATTTTTCTGTTTTGTAGTTTACCAAAAGCTTTTTTTATATATAATCTCCATAGAAAAATCTTCAACTGCAAATATAAGGTAGAGTTTTTTTTCACAGCTACAGGCTATAACACTGATTTCTCCAGGTATCAGTGAAGAACAGAAAAATTGTATGCACTGTTAATTCCAGATTCTAAGAAAACTGTCCCAAGAGCCTGTTGCCACAGCCATACCATCATCAGTTACACCCAAACAGCTGACACGGTTGTCATGACCAGCAAGAACACCTGAAAAACAAAGGTCAGTACAAAGTTAGCAATGGCAAGTTTTAGAATTAAGTGTATGCACAGAAGATCTAGAAGGCAATATTAAAAGCTAACAAGTTTCTCTAAGTCTAGAGACTGAGTGCAGGGGTAAGCTCGATATGTAAGGAAAATACAATTCTTTGCACCACATGAATTTTTGACATGTGCATCAAATCATGTCACTCATTTTTAAATTTTTTCATAATTATGCTTTCTTATATCTAGGAAAACAGATACAGGCTATTAGTCTACTTCTCTAATAAACTCATGCTATGCCAAATTTTGCCAATGAGCTATGCTATTTTCAACAAAAACAATTTTTCTTTTTTTTTTTTGTATTTTTCCGAAGCTGGAAACGGGGAGGCAGTCAGACAGACTCCCACATGCGCCCGACCGGGATCCACCCGGCATGCCCACCAGGGGACGATGCTCGGCCCATCCGGGGCGTCGCTCTGTTGCAACCAGAGCCATTCTAGCGCCTGAGGCAGAGGCCATAGAGCCATCCTCAGCGCCCTGACCAACTTTGCTCCAATGGAGCCTTGGCTGCGGGAGGGGGAGAGAGAGACAGAGAGGAAGGAGAGGGGGAGGGGTGGAGAAGCAGATGGGCGCCTCTCCTGTGTGCCCTGGCCAGGAATCAAACCTGGGACTCCTGCACGCCAGGCCGACGCTCTACCACTGAGCCAACTGGCCAGGGCAAAAACAATTTTTCAATGAAGTAGTTTTTTACCACAACAACAAAAACAAGAATGAAGTTGCCTTATATCACCACTTACAAAAATACTAACATGATTGATTTATTTTCTTCTGGTAACCACCAAACACTGGAATGTTTTGGTTATAACTTTCTGAAACCATCAAACTCATCTAGTTTTAGTTTCATCTGAATATAAATCTTGATATTCTGATTACCAAATATGAATATAAATCTTGATATTCTGATTACCAAATATTTGGAAGAAAAATGAAAAATGTGGCCCTGGCCGGTTGGCTCAGCGGTAGAGCGTCGGCCTGGCGTGCAGGGGACCCGGGTTCGATTCCCGGCCAGGGCACATAGGAGAAGCGCCCATTTGCTTCTCCACCCCCCCTCCTTCCTCTCTGTCTCTCTCTTGCCCTCCCGCAGCCAAGGCTCCATTGGAGCAAAGATGGCCCGGGCGCTGGGGATGGCTTCTTGGCCTCTGCCCCAGGCGCTAGAGTGGCTCTGGTCGTGGCAGAGCGACGCCCCGGAGGGGCAGAGCATAGCCCCCTGGTGGGCAGAGCGTCACCCCTGGTGGGCGTGCCGGGTGGATCCCGGTCGGGCACATGCGGGAGTCTGTCTGACTGTCTCTCCCCGTTTCCAGCTTCAGAAAAATACCCCCCCCCAAAAAAAAGAAAGAAAAAAAGAAAAATGTAAAGATTTTTAAAGAAAAAATAGACTATATCAAATTTTTTTCTTTACAGCTGTGTTGAGCTTGTGTTCCTTCTATATCTAATTAAGAATATTTTGGCCCTGCCTGGGTAACTCAGTTTGAGTGCTGTCCCACTACCCTAAGGTTACAGTTTTGATCCCTGATCAGGGCACACATAAGAATAAATCAGTTAATGCATAAATAAGTGGAACAACAAATCAATGTTTTCCTCTTTCTAAAAAAATTAAAATTTTCATCTAATCTCATCTTGTCTAACTTAATATTCCTGTAGCACATCCAGGATAGCAATGCTTGGCAATGGGTAAATTTACCATTATGGGCTGAAATAACAAAAAATGAATATTGGCCTGGTTGGCTCAGTGGCTGAGTGTCAGCCCAGTGTGTGGATGTCTCAGGTTCAATTCCCAGTTAGGGCCTACAGGAAAGACAGCCATCTGCTTCTCCACCCCTCCACCTCTTGCTTCTCTCCCTTTCTCTCTCTCCCCCTCCTGCAGCCATGGCTTGACTGGAGCAAGTTGGACCCAGGCGCTGAGGATCGCTCCATGACCTTCACCTCTAGCACTAAGCAGAGCTCAGTTGCTGAGCAACAGAGCAACACCCCAGATGGGCAGAGCATCGCCCCCTAGTGGGCTTGCTGGGTGGATCCCAGTTGGGGCACATGTGGGAGTCTGTCTCTGCCACCCCTCTTCTTACTGAATTAAAAAGAAAAATGAACATTGTAGCTAAATACTCCAACTTACAAAGGAAAGGAGAATGAAATAGTATGAGAATGAGCCACAGTTTTAAGGTAAATGTGTCCAGTATAACACCTTGAAACCAAACAGCTGTAAGCAAAGCAAAATTAAAACTCAAGCATATGTTAAAAAATACAAGAAAACAAACACATTTTTATTTTGCTATGGATACTAGTTGATTCAATCCAGGCAAAACACCTAATACCTTTAAAAAGGAATTGGCTTGGACAACAGAATAGCTTCAAAATGCAAACTGAACTTTTCTACAATCTCTTGAGAGGTTACAGAAAATTATTCCTGGGTATATATTCAGATCGCCTCTATTCCCTCTGAAACCTCAAGAACTACATAGGAGTTTAAGGGGGAAAGGAAAAAACCCACAAAGACAGGATATGAGAGCAGGCAATGGCAACAAAATTTTGTAAGCTGGATAGTGGGAACTATTTTAGCAGACACTAAAAGGCTGAGATCATAGCAAATGGCCTGGGAAGGCAAGAAAGAAAATTACACTTTAGAACCTCCAAAAGGTCCAATACTACTGGAACCACATCTCTGGAACCAGGCAGGGGAAGGCTGGGGTACATACACTAAGACCACTGGAAAGTGTTCGAGAATGAGACTCCCAGGTTCCTCCTCCACTGAAGAGCCAGCTGGTTGAACATCCTGCACCAAAGACCTAAGACTGGTCAGCTAGAGAGAGTAAAAAAAGGGGTCTTTTCACTGAAAGAAAACAGCACAGTTGAGACTGGTAAAACTGCTGAAAATGGGGAATAAAGAAAGTTTACTTGCTAATTTTTTTGGTGCCCCCCCCCCCCAGCTTTCCTCCTGAAATTATCCTCAAACTGGCAGCCACCTTATATCCAGGTAGAAAAGTGGAAAATCCATCTCAGAGAACACGGCTAGCCCAAGGGGAGAAAATCCATAAAATCTATCATCTCCCAATGAAAGCTGGGCAGATTGTCCAATGAGGCCTGTAGAAAAGACCCCAACCATGTGTACAGGACTCAAAAACAGGCTTAGTGCCTCACTCTTAAGTATGACTAACAAACTAAGAATCACGGGAGTTTTAAGAAAATAGTCTAAAAATGAGGACAAGGGACTTAAAAAAAAAGGAAATAAAGCAACTTGGAAATCATAAAAGAATTATGTTTGAAGAGAACTTAAAATAAGGTTTTCATTAATAACCTTGGCACAACGAGACTTTTGTATTCATGAAACAAAGACTGGAAGCCTTAACAACAACAAATTTTATTTTTTTTTGTATATTTGTATTTTTCCAAAGTTAGAAGTGGGGAGGCAGACTCCCGTATGTGCCTGACTGGGATCAACCCAGCATGCTCACTAGGGGGTGACGCTCTGCCCATCGGGGCCATTGCTCCATTGCAGCCAGAGCCATACTAGTGCCTGAGGTGGAGGCCATGGATACGTCCTCAGCACCCGGGCCAACTTTGCTCCAATGGAGCCTCGGCTGCGGGAGGGGAAGAGAGAGACAGAGAGGAAGGAGAGGGGGAGGGGTGGAGAAGCAGATGGGCACTTCTCCTGTGTGCCCTGGCCAGAAATCGAACCCAGGACTTCCACACGCCAGGCTGATGCTCTACTGCTGAGCCAACCGGCCAGGGCCACAACAAAAAAATTTTTAACAGTAGAAAAAGGAAAAACCAAAACTTAACAGAAAGACCATTGAAAAAAAAAATGGCAAAGATTTCTCCTAAAACACTGGGCAAAAATAGACAGTTGGAAAATATGAGAGACTATAATAAAGTCTAAGAAAAGCAGAAGAAAATCAAACATCGAAATAATGGAAGTTCTAGAAAGAATAGCAATGGAGAAGAAATGCTAGCACTTAAATACCGCTCCCCTAATCTTCCTAGTATTATACAGCGTGTAACTTTCCAGATTGAAAAGGTCCATGCACACCAGCACAAGGAATGAAAATGGATCCACTCCAAGGCATACTGAGACTGGCAGAAAGGTCGAAGATTAGTGCATCAAAATTAAGATAAAACAAAAAATTAACTTAACTCTAGAGAATATTAAAAAACTGCATAGCAAAAGAAGTCATAGTATATATGTCCTGGCTCGGCAGTGAGTACTGTTCAGAAATTCACAATTATGTATACTCTGACTGACGTTCTAAACAAAATTCACAAATTGAGAAATAGCCCGTGGAATGTGGTGGGAGGAGGGGTGATAAAGCCAAATGCTCAAAAGATAATGCCTAAAAGTTCAGCTACCTTTTGGAAGCAGAAAATAATGGCTGGGGTCAAGGACTGCTGTGTTCTGGTAACACGTCACTTTGCATAATTTGTTATTAATGACAGTGTCGAATATGACTTGATGTGTATACTAATATTTTCTTTTCTGATAAAGTTAATATTAAAGAATCTTAAAGCCCTGGCCGGTTGGCTCAGTGGTAGAGCGTCGGCCTGGCATGCAGAAGTCCTGGGTTCGATTCCCGGCCAGGGCACACAGGAGAGGCGCCCATCTGCTTCTCCACCCCTCCCCCTCTCCTTCCTCTCTGTCTCTCTCTTCCCCTCCCGCAGCTAAGGCTCCAATGGAGCAAAGATGGCCCAGGCCCTGGGGATGGCTCTGTGGCCTCTGCCTCAGGCGCTAGAGTGGCTCTGGTTGCAACAGAGCGACGACCCGGAGGGGCAGAGCATCGCCCCCTGGTGGGCAGAGCGTTGCCCCTGGTGGGTGAGCCGGGTGGATCCCGGTCGGGCGCATGCGGGAGTCTGACTGTCTCTCCCCGTTTCCAGCTTCAGAAAAATACAAAAAAATACAAAAAGAATCTTAAAATAACTTTAAAGGATAAACATGCAAGTTATAATGATTTCTGGGAGAAAACCAATCAGTAAATAGTGGCATTTTATACATGCTCCTGATAAAAAGAATAATTTTAGGTAACAAATCACTATCACTTGTACATCCAAGTAGTGGTTCATGCTTACTTTCTGTTTAATTTTTTATTGAATTTATTGGGGTAACTGATTAATAAAATCTTATGGGTTAAAAAAATTTTTTTTAATTACAGTTGCAGATGTCCTGGGTTTGATTTCCAACCAAGGGACACAGGAAAAGTGCCCATCTGCTTCTCCATCCCTCCCCCTCTCATTTCTCTCTCTCTCTCTCTCTCTCTCTCTCTTTCTCTTTCTCTCTCTCTTTCTCCTTCCCTCCTGCAGTCATGGCTCAATGGAGTGAGTTGGCCCCTAGTGCTTCCACCTCAGGTGCTAAAAAAAAAAATGGCTCGGGGGGGATCCCGATGGGGCGCATGCAAGAAGCTGTCTCTGCCTCCCCTCTTCCCAATAAATTAAAAAAAAAATTATACAGTTGCAAGGACAGAACTCAGAGTATGGGGCTAAGGAAAGAAAAGACCTGTTCCAAAAGAAAGACAATCCACAACAGTTACAATGTTTCCTGCAAGTTATAAGAAAACTGTAATTCAGAAAAGACTACACTGAATTATATTCACAGTTCATCTTTATATTAAAACTTAAACACAAAAATATCCCCCCTCTCTCTCTCTCTCTCTCTCGGAAGCAGGACCACATTTTTCCTTCCCCTTCCCCCAGAAACACAGCTTTGCTCTCTCTCTCTCAAGCTCCAAGGGCTCTTCTTTTGCCTCTAACTTATTTCCTGAGCCCACACCCCAGCAGACTCACTTTTTCTACCTCTGTGACTTTCTAAATAAATATTCACTTGTATTTGGGAAAGAAAACATGACAGAACTAGATGTTAACTCTTCAGAAAACAAAAATATGATTATGATTTCTGGGCTGTAACTGCACTCAGAGGGCAACAATAACCATGAATAAGAATAAGAATTGCTGGGGCCCTGGCTGGTTGGCTCAGTGGTAGAGCGTTGGCCTGGCGTGCAGAAGTCCCGGGTTCAATTCCCGGCCAGGGCACACAGGAGAAGCGCCCATCTGCTTCTCCACCCCTCCTCCCTCCTTCCTCTCTGTCTCTCTCTTCCCCTCCCGCAGCCGAGGCTCCACTGGAGCAAAGATGGCCCGGGCACTGGGGATGGCTCCTTGGCCTCTGCCCCAGGCGCTAGGGTGGCTCTGGTCACAACAGAGCGTCGCCCCCTGGTGGGCAGAGCGTTGCCCCTGGTGGGCGTACCGGGTGGATCCCGGTCGGGCACATGCGAGAGTCTGTCTGACTGTCTCTCCCCGTTTCCAGCTTCAGAAAAAAAAAAAAAAAAGAATTGCTGGGCAGCCATTCCCCACATTTGGGATGTCCAGGAGCCTCAAACAACAGATGGGAACCTCTTCATATTCCCGAACAAAACCAAAATCCAATGTGGACTTAGATACTAACCTGCACGATCTCCTTTTAGTGTGTCCCACACATTACAATTAAAATCATCATAACCAGCTAACAGGAGGCGCCCACTCTTTGAGAAGGCTACAGAGGTGATTCCACAGATAATATTGTCATGAGAATACAGTAACAACTCTTGGTCTGCGCGAAGGTCAAAGAGACGGCAAGTGGCATCATCCGAGCCAGTGGCAAAGGCATATCCATTTGGAAAAAACTGTCAAGAAAAGCAACGTTTATTCCATTGACATGTACAAAAATAATGTGATATTGTAATAATAGACTCTGGGATTAAAAAGACCTAGAATCAAATTCCAACTTGGCTTCTTACCAGGTGAGTGCTGTTGGGCAGTACAGATTCTTAAATACTTGGGGCCTTAGTTTCAGTTTTAGAGTGTTGGTTAGGATCAAGTGAAACGACACACGCCAAGTACATAGCCTACTGTTTAGCACATAGCAAGTATTCAGTGAATATAGGCTCTGGTCCTCTATATATCTTATTAAAGTATTTAAATATAAATATCACTATTGTAGTTATATATGTGTACTCTTAAAGAAATGCTTCAAAATCCCATTATGAGAAACAAATTGGAGTTTATAAATGGGGACATGACTCATTCCAGTTAGACTAGGTTATAAAGTTAAGCTACTGGTAAGGAAAACTATGCATTATTGGTTTGTGAATCCATTTCTGCAAATACTGGCCCTTCTCAACATTGATTTTTTTTAAGTGAGGAGAAAGAGAAAAGGACAGACATGGGGAGGAGCAGGAAACATCAACTCCCATATGTGCCCTGACCAGGCAAGGCTAGGGTTTCAAACCGGCAACCTTAGTGTTCCAGGTCGACCCTTTATCCACTGAGCCACCACAGGTCAGGCTCAACCTTGATTTTTTTATAAAGACAAAATAAATTTGTCAAAATAACTTTGTCACATTTTTTTATAAAGACAAAATAAATTTGTCATAACGGATACCTGTATTACTTTTGTGAACTAATTGTTCATGACCTTTGCTTATTTTTTACTGTGCTATTAGTATTTAATTTGATTTGTAGGAATATAAACTTCTTTTATTTGTTACAAGTATTATTTTATATTTATCATTTGCTTTCTAATACTGTTTACTTTTTTAAAATATAATGCAATTTTTTAATTTTTATGTAGTCAAATTTGTTTTTTCCCTTTGAAATTTCTTTCACTTTTTATAAACAAAATCAGTCTGTCCCAGGATATTATCTAATATTCAATTATATTTTCTTCTAGTTTCTTTTTTAATAATTTCATTTATCATATCTTAATTTTTTTATCCATCTGGTATTTGTTTGATAATACGGCATTCAGTGTAAGGATCTAACTCAATTTTCTAATATGTAGTTAGGTGATTGTCCCAGCTATTAATTAAATAATATTTCTACTCATTTTGTTGCTACATCTATAATTCACTAAACTCTTATATACACAAAAATGTTAGTTTGAGTTTTCATTCTGCTCTTTTTAGCACCTGTATCACACTTTCTGGAGTCACTCTAACTTGATAGTAAATGTTACCTGGCATGTTAACACAGCCCTGCTATTCTGCTTCCCACCCTTCTGTTCTCTCCCTTCTTCCCACTTGAGTTTCACAGACATTTGATCAAGTCTCTTTTCTCTATATTCCTCTGGTTCTCTCAAAAATAAAAATCTCCTGGGTTTTGATTAAAATTTGTAGTAAACCTAAACATTACTTAGAGGGATAAATGACTGGTTTGTAATATGCAGTCTTCCCATTCAGGAACATGGAATTTTAAGATATGTTTTACTTTGTAAATATTTTTGATCATCTTCATCAAGATTCTGCACAGTTCTTGCTAAGTTAATTTCTTGTTTATTTTATAATTTTGTCAATAGGATTTTCTTCCTTTCTCTTTTCTACCTGGCTATTGTTGGTATAGCAAAGTTACTAATTTTAAAATAGTTTTTAATCCAGAAAATACACTGAACTCTTTTTGGGGGTATCTAGATAGCTAAACACCACCTGCAAATGATAGTTTTTCCTACTTTCTAAATTCAGCCTGTTATTTCAGTTTGGAGTCTAAACTATAAAAGGCAGAAATCATCAGACTGTAAAAATGCAAGACCCAACTACTGTCTGCAAGAAAATGATTTTGAATATAAAGACACAAATGGGTTAGGAGTCGCCGGTTGGCTCAGTGGTAGAGCACTGGCCCAGTGTGTGGAAGTCCCAGGTTCAATTCCCAGTCAGGGAAGAAAGAAGCGACCGTTTGCTTCTCTACCCTTCTCTCTGTCTTTCTCCCCCTCCCACAGCAATGGTTCAAATGGTTTGAGCAAGTTGGGCCCAGGCACCGAGGATGGCTCCATGACCTCACCTCAGGCAGTGAAATCACTCAGTTGCCAAGCAACGGAGCAGCAACCCCAGATAGGAAGAGCAGCTCCGTGTAGGGAGCTTACCAGGTGGATCCCTGACCAGATGCCTCCCCGCCTCTCACTTAATGAAAAATAAATAAATAATTAAAAATTAAAAAAAAAAAAATCCTGACCAGGTGGTGGCACAGTGGAAAGAGCGTCAGACTGGGATGCAGAAGGTCCAGTTTCGAAACCCGAGGTCTCAGGCTTGAAAGCAGGCTCATCACTTGAACTCGGGTCGCTGGCTTGAGCGTGTGATCATAGACATGACCCCGTGGTCACTGGTTCGAGCCCAAAGGTCACTGGCTTGAAGCCCAAGGTTGCTGGCTTGAGCCCAAGGTCGCTGGCTTAAGCAAGAGGTCAGTAGCTCTGCTGCAGCCTCCCAGTCAAGGCACATATGAGAAAGCAGTCAATGAACAACTAAGGAGCCACAACAAAGAGCCACAACGAAGAACTGATGCTTCCCACCTCTCCTTTTCTGTCTTTCCCTATGTCTCTCAATCTGTCACTGTCACAAAAAAATAAAGACACAAATAGGTTAAAAGTAAAAGAAGAAAAAAGATATGCCCATGCTAACACTAATAAAAAGAAAACCAAGATAGTTCTATTAATATCAAATATTTCAGAGCAAATAACATTACCAGGGATAAAGAATAATAATAATGATAAAGGAATCTATTCATTAAAAGATATAATATTACTAAACATTTATGCTTTGACATACATGAAGCAAAAATCTAACAGAATGCAAATGAAAATGGATGAATTCACAATTAAAGATTTCAACACCCCCTTTTCAATAATGAATAGAAAGAGCCGACAAAAATAAGGATACAGAAGACGAGTAACTCTTGGAGACATACAATTCAACCCATAACAACCAGACTAATCAGGAAAAAAAACTAAGACAAATTACCAATATCATAAATGAGATATCCTACGGATTAAATAGATATCACAATAATAAAGGAATATTGTGAATAACTTGAACACACTTGTGGATATCCACCTTCTTTGCTCAAGATGATCTATTCCTCAGTATTTGGATACAGAATTTACTGTTCACCTGCAAATAAATACCTAAGCCTATGAATACAACTTTTTTTTTAAATAAAACCTTTACTATTTGGGAATGCAATGTTATGAGAGCATATTATTATTATTATTTGGACAAAGACAGAGAGAGGGACACATAGGGACAGACAGACAAGAAGGGATAGAGATGAGAAACATCAGTTTTTCATGGCGGTAACTTAGTTGTTCATTGATTTCTTTCTCATATGTGCCTTGACTGTGGGGCTACAGCAGACCGAGCGACCCCTAGCTCAAGCCAGCAATCTCTGGGCTCAAGCCAGTGACAATAGGGTCATATCTATGATCCTGCACTCAAGCCAGATGAGCCTGCACTCAAGCCAGGACCTCGGAGTTTCAAACCTGGATCCTCTGTGTCCCAGTCTGACGCTCTATCCACTGCGCCACCGTCTGGTCAGGTGAGAGCACATTATTTATAAGAATCCTTGTAGGCAATTTGTTGTGAAAATCCTGCTGTAGAGTTCAGCAGTTTAATTGCACAATTAATTTTCCTCAGAAATGCTATTCACTTACACTGACAGCATTAATATCTGACACATGTCCAGAGAAAGACTGTCTACACATTCCATCTCGAATATCCCATAACTTGGAAGAGGCATCACAAGCACCAGAAACAAAAGTCCTCATGTCAGGACTCAGAGAAAGACTCATCACATCTCCAGAGTGCCCAGTGAATGTGGTAGTCTGCTGGGCAGTTTCGATGTCCCATAAAGCACTGTAAGAAAAATAAATAAAAATAATGACTATTATATCTCCTTCGTTTTTTGGTGGGTTTTCTTGTTGTTGTTTTTTTACAGAGACAGAGAGTCAGAGAGAGGAACAGATAGGGACAGACAGGAACGAAGAGAGATGAGAAGCATCAATCATCAGTTTTTCATTGCGACACCTTAGTTGTTCATTGATTGCTTTCTCATACGTGCCTTGACCATGGGGCTACAGCAGACCGAGTAACCCCTTGCTCAAGCCAGCGACCTTGGGTCCAAGCTGGTGAGCTTTGCTCAAACCAGATGAGCCTGTGCTCAAGCTGGCGACCTCGGGGTCTCGAACCTGGGTCCTCTGAATCCCAGTGCGACACTCTATCCACTGCACCACTGCCTGGTCAGGCTATATCTTCTTACATTAGTTCCTACTACCACCCTCAACCCCAAATCAGTGTCCTTCTGGAATAAACTTACCAATTTGTATCTCCTGAACTTGTAACAATTTGGCTGTCATCCAAAAAACGACAGCAGGACAAGTAGCCTACAGCAAAGACAGTGACATATTTTAGGTTATTGTTGACAAAACCAGTTGGCATATGAAATACTAATGTATAGTCTTTAAAATATAATACCTGGGCAACAGTGTTTGTTAGTACAATTTACAGTTCTACTTTAAATGACTTTAAACTCTATGCTGTCTGAAACTAAATTTTATCAACTCTCAGGTATTTACTGTGTCAATGACATAATGTTGGGCACTATGAAAGTTACAACTTGAGTAAGACACAGTCCTTCTCCCCCCCCCCCCCCACTACAATTACCTGAGAGAAACTGATTCTCCTCTCAAATCATTATAACCTATGGCAGATGGGATTAAGTACTTTGGAGAAAAATGAAAAGTATTGTGAGAAATTAGAACCACCCCAGTGAAGGCTTCATGAAAAAGGTGGCATTTGAATGCTCAGAATTCACCAGTATTTCAATATGGAAATGGCAGGAAAATGCCATTGTAGAGACCTCAGAGAGGTCTGCAAAGAATTCAGAGCAGCAGAAGCCTGATGAGTGGCAAAAAATTCCTTATTAACAGTGCTAACCAAATGCTACACCACTGCCTTCCGGCAAATAAAGCAACATGCTATCACAGTGACAAATACTTCATAAATGTTATCTTAACATATCATTCCAAGTACATAATTAAGTATACAATGCCCAAATCCCATCATTGTTATATGGTTGCAGAGAATACAGAAATTAATATTTGCTTTCTCTTTGTATTTTTTATTGTTTCAATTTCTGGCAATAAATTTATCATATTTTTAAAAATAATATTTCTTCTTTAAGAAAAATAGGACAGCATTCAGTGGAGCTCACCGATGTGACCTGGTAACTCCCGGCTCACTCTCACATTTCCCTCTCTGGTCTTTAAATTATATATAGAGCAGATGTTGTCCAGTCCTCCGCAAGCAACATAGTTACCAGAGGGAGCATAGGCACAGGTCATCACCCAGGAGGACCTCAGAGGGATAGCATGCATCTGTAAAACAAGTACAGCACAAAAACTATGACTACGTAAGGACAGGCATTCATCTTCCCAACCTATTTCCAACAGAGAAAATATTACTAAATAGTAAATGCATCTTAGGGCAAAATAAAGAATGCAATGGATTGAGAAAGGAAACAATAATAAGCAAAATACTCATGCTCACTGAAATGCCTATTTGTTTTTCTGAATTATAAATAATTTGATTTCACTGCTCTTTTCAGAAATTATTCTTTTCAGAGAAGCAAAAACAAATATTTCAATGCTATATAACAATTTGGAATATTAGTGGAAAACATTAAAGATAAAAAATGCCATAAATTTCTTTGGTTTTGTAGTAGTATGCAAAAGAATTTACTCCAACATAGCATTGAGTAATACAAGTATCGAGTCAATTAAAATGGCTCTTCCATGAAGAGAGATGGCTCTTCAATGACAAAGCACATACTCTGGGCTCAAATTTAAACAATGATGTGAATAGTTTGCACCGATCTGTTCATACCACTATCTAGTGCCTTCTTACCCAACACCAATCACTTGAATGTCAAGCAGCAAAATTTAAGGTGTATGGGACTAGCAAGGATGAATGGTCCATACAGAACATCAACATATCATGTGATTACTACTATGCTCTTACTTAACCTAAAATAATTTAATATGCAAATTTTTAGTTTCAGTTATATTTTTAGGAAAATATAACTGAAAGACACATGTTCAATGCCAATTAATAAAGAAAAACTGTTATAATGCAAATCTGATTTAGCTACCTTTAAATTCTCAACCAGGCTGAAGATACCGTTTACTTCACAAACTAATACTTCTTAAACTTTAATAGTGATATAAGCGGGCCCTGACCAGGTAGCTCAGTTGGTGAGAGCATCGTCCAAATATGTAAAGGCTATGAGTTTGACTCCCAATCAGGGCACATACAAGAATTGACCGATAAATGCATAAATAAGTAGAACAAATCAATGTTTCCCTTTCTCAAATCAATAAATACATTTTAGCCTGACCAGGCGGTGGCGCAGTGGATAGAGCGTTGGACTGGGATGTGGAAGACTCAGGTTCGAGACCCCGAGGTTGCCAGCTTGAGTGTGGGCTCATCTGGTTTGAGCAAAAGCTCACCAGCTTAAGCCCAAGGTTACTGAGCTTGAGCAAGGGGTTACTTGGTCTGCTGAAGGCCCGCGGTCAAGGCACATATGAGAAAGCAATCAATGAACAACTAAGGTGTTGCAACACGCAACGAAAAAAAAACTAATGATTGATGCTTCTCATCTCTCCATACCTGTCTGTCTGTCCCTGTCTATCCCTCTCTCTGACTCTCTCTGTCTCTGTTAAAAAAATAAATAAATAAATACATTTTAAAAATGGTGATATAAGTGTACACAGAATCTAAAGGTATTTGGCTTGTGAACATTTTCCTGAAGCTTTTTTCTCTTCTTTCTTTTCTTTCTTCTTTTCCTTTCCTTCCCTTTCTTTTTTTCTTTCTCTTCTCTCTCTCTATCTATCTTTCTTTTTAGGTGAGAGGAGGGGAGATAACAAGGCCGAATCCCACATGGCCCCAACTGGGATCCATCCACCCAGCAACCCCATCATGGCTGATACTCAAGTACCAAGCTATTTTTATAGCACCTGAGGCTGATGCGCTCCAATGCAGCCGTCCTCGGTGCCTGAGCCACCCAACTGGCTGTGGGAGGGGAAGAGGGAGAGAAGGGGAAGAAGAAGAGAGAGAGAAGCAGATGGCTGCATCTCCTGTGTGCCCTGACCAGGAATCGAACCTGGGACATCCATATGCCAAGCTGACGCTCTATTCACTGAGCCACCGGCCAGGGTGGAAGCTTTTCCACTACCACTCAACACCTGTATGTCAGAGATTCCTTCCAGTGGACACATTAGGGGGACCCACTGGTTTTTACCAGCAAGAGATCTAATGTTGTAATTTGCCTCCCATCTACTGTCTCTTCTGAGCAGTCCAGAAACAAATCAATGCCTAGAGTAGACAAAAGAAAAGCTTCATACTAGCATTCTGGCTTACTCACAAATAGAAATAAAATCTGAGGTCAGTGTCATTTTAGAAAATGAGAATTTGTTTAAAAAATCATTTATATGTAAAACTTATGTCCTCTTTTCTAATATTTAAATATGAAATACGAGAGTCTAGTAAAATACATTAAACAATATTCTTGCAGTTGTTTTTAGGAATAAAAAAGGGGCTATACATTAAAACAAACACTAAGCCTCAAGAGAGGATCTAGATTAAAATAAATGAAATAAATTTATATTAGAAGGAAACTACAGTTGGAAGTAAAGGGAAGAACTGATGAACATCTTTTCAAATAATAGGTTACATAAGAGAATGATTAAGAAATTCTACCTTATTTGTTGTATAGCTATCCCAAATAATTAATTTTCCATCTTGGGAAGCACTGACTAGTAGCCTAGAGGAACAAACAAAAATAATTTGACACTTAGAGGAAAGAATAGTTTAAGTTAGTTATGCATCACATTAATGTAGAACAGTTCAGAAAAAATATATATAATTTTTCAAATTAAAAATCTGACACCAAAAAACTGTCTCTCAACTTTAAAAGAAATTTATTCTGCATGCCAAAATTCTGAACATAACGTAAAATTTAACAAAATTTAGACATTTAACCAAAAAATGTCTTTGGTTATAATTCAACTTTTTCATGGTGACAGCATTCTAGGTCCTTATTCAACATTCTGGTAGGTTTTAGCTGACTGGTATGTGTTTACTGATTTAAATTTAATGACAATATAGAGTACTTAAATGTAAGCCTAACAACCCTATTTAATTTAATCAAAAATATCAATTAAGAGCCTGTGAATGCAAGGTAGTATTATGAGTACAAAACAGAAAATACCCCCTATCTTTAAGGTTTCTACCATCAGGTACATAAGATATTTACACATATTTATAAGAAATCAAGTAAGTGAAAATTGTCAGAAAAGTGGTATAAAATAAATGCCAAAGGAGCATAAAAAAAAGGAAAATACCTGCTACTGAATTAATCTAGTCTCACAAAAAGAGAATGCATCTTGAAAAAATAAAATTTGAAGAGCTAAAGATAGATATGTACTTCCAGCTTTGTGAATTTAGGTAATAATTATGGAAGTATACAGTAACTTGTACCTAGCAATATTCAACAATATTTACTAATTCACTGAAACTTCAGGGTTAATATAGAACAGAACTGCTTTTGGTATAGGAAAAAACAAAGTATAATACCCCACTGCAAAGAAAAATCCTAAACAGTTTACCTGGGTAATCTGATAATGGGTATTTTTGAGAGAGAATTTATTGTCCATAGGCAAGGTTTCTAAACCTTTAAAGTGTGACTGAGTATTTTTAGTGACAGCAAAGTCTTCATAGTGGATGCATTTTCTGCAAACATTTCATAAATATAGTTTGTAACTATAAAAATTATTTGTTTTAAAGGAGACGCTAATGATTGTTCTTAATGAATACAATTCTACATACAGTTAGACAATGGTAAGAACAAACCTGGAGTCATATCCCCAGTGCATAGCATAGATTTTAGCTAGGTGCCCCCTCAGTGTACGTCTTGTTCGCATTTGAATCCGACCCACGGAATCCATATTTGCTGTGATCTTTAGAAAAACATGAATGTTATTCTTTACCTTAGACATAGCTCAGAAAATAAAGTAGAAATAATTAATAGGCAAAAATAAGACACAAACCAAATTTAGAGCAATTGAAGATAATTTAATGAAAGTAATTCCACAGAATAATTATAGGGTCAGTATGTAGTTCAAGAAAAAGTATGACTGATTTAAAATTATGCTATCGGCACACCTTCCAACAAGAATATCTTCTGTAGACTATTAACTAAAAAAAACAGATATACCTCCCAACTTTAGCAAAAAGCAAACAAACAAAAAAACCCCAAAACAAAAAACCCCCCACAAAAAACAGCCCAAATAAAATCTAATAGATGATCAAAGAGTAAAATGTATAATTTAAACTGTCTATAAGAAAGCCAGTTTTATATGTATTTATAAAGCATATAAAATATTTCCTTAATGAAAATTATCAATGTTAAACTAACAAAACCTTCCTGAGAGTCTATATGATAAAAGAAAAAAGCTCATCAGAGTATAGCAAAAAGAATCTAGAAGTTACCTAAAAAGAAACATACAAGAATTGACATATTTTATAGTACTTATTTTCCACAGACTTGTATTTTAACAAGTATGCCTTTAAAAGCACTTGTACAGCATCTGACAAATTACAAAGTGTTTGTAAAGATCTCAGTCTTTTCAATTAAATACTAATAAAAAGAATCTAAATGTCGTCTTCACGAGTGCGAAGCTGTTCCATGTGAAGTAGTCAAGGAAACCGAGGGGAAACTTTACCTGAACAAGCGTTGCGTCGTCACAGGCTTTCCTGGCATCCTGCAGTCAAGGAAAAGGATAACACAGTAAGACACGGAAATCACTAGATACAATTTCAAATACTCGTTTCACTGCAAATATAGATTTGTAAATGCATTTTATTACTGTTCCATATAATCTTATTTAAAACAACTTTTATCAATATAAAATTCACATAACAAAATTACCATTTAAGCCATCTTGAGGTGGATAGTTCAGAGGTTAGTATATTTATAATGTTGTGCAACCATCACCACTACACAATTCCAGAACGCTGTCATCACTCCAAATAAAGAAACCCTCGTCTCTCATTCCTTGGTAATCATTAATTTACTTTCCTATTTCTGTGGATTTGCCTCTCCCGGACATTTTATAAAAATGGAGTCATACAATAGTTGACCTTTTGTGTCTGGCTTCTTTCTCTTAGTGTAACGTTTTCAAGGTTCATCCATGTGGTAGCACATGTCAATACTTCATTTACTTTTATGGCCAAATAATATTCCATTAACTAACTGATGGACATTTAAGTTGTTTCCACTTATTTTTAAGTTATTTATTGTGTTTACATAGATTCTATTGTCTCCCCAAAAGCATCCCCCCTCCCCCATATTCCCCCAACATCTACCCTGCACCACTCCCAACAGCTCCCTTCCCCCTTCCCTTCAGGTTTAATTCCATTCCTCAGTTCACATTGTTCCTTGGATTCCTCAAATGAGTGAGGTCATATGATATTTTTCTTTCTCTGCCTGGCTTATTTCACTCAACATAATAGTTTCCAGGTCCATCCATCTTGCTGCAAAAGGTGGTATTTCCTTCTTCCTCATAGCCCCATAGGATTCCATTGTATATAGGAACCACAGCTTTTTAATCCACTCGTCCACTGATGGACACTTGGGATGTTTCCAGTTCTTCGCAATTGTGAACAATGCTGCCATAAACACGGGGGTGCATTTCTTTTTTTTTTCAGTCGGTGATAAGTGGGATGGCTGGGTCAAAGGGCAGTTCCATTTTTTTTGTTGTTGTTGTTGGTATTTTTCTGAAGCTGGAAACGGGGAGAGACAGTCAGACAGACTCCCGCATGCGCCAGACCGGGATCCACCCGGAACGCCCACCAGGGGCGACGCTCTGCCCACCAGGGGGCGATGCTCTGCCCCTCCGGGGCGTTGCTCTGCCGCGACCAGAGCCACTCTAGTGCCTGGGGCAGAGGCCAAGGAGCCATCCCCAGTGCCCAGGCCATCTTTGCTCCAATGGAGCCTTGGCTGCGGGAGAGGAAGAGAGAGACAGAGAGGAAGGAGAGGGGAAGGGTTGAGAAGCAAATGGGCGCTTCTCCTATGTGCCCTGGCTGGGAATCGAACCCGGGTCCCCCGCACGCCAGACCGACACTCTACCGCTGAGCCAACCGCCAGGGCCCATTTTTAATTTTTTGAGGAATCTCCATACTGTTTTCCACAGTGGCTGCACCAGTCTGCATTCCCACCAGCAGTGCAGGAGGGTTCCCTTTTCTCCACATGCTTGCCAGCACTTATTCTGTGTTGTTTTGTTGATGAGCGCCATTCGGACTGGTGTGAGGTGGTATCTCATTGTGGTTTTAATTTGCATTTCTCTAATGATTAGTGATGTTGAGCATTTTTTCATCTCTCTATTGGCCATCTGTATGTCCTCTTTGAAGTGTTTATTCATTCCTTGTGCCCATTTTTTTTTTCTGAAGCTGGATAGGGGGAAGCAGTCAGACAGGCTCCCGCATGCACCTGACCGGGATCTATCCGGCATGCTCACCAGGGGGCGATTCTCTGCCCATCTGGGGCGTCACTCTGTTGAATCCAGAGCCATTCTAGCGCCTGAGGCAGAGGCCATAGAGCCATCCTAAGTGCCCGGGCCAACTTTGCTCCAATGGAGCTTTGGCTGCAGGAGGGGAAGAGAGAGACAGAGAGGAAGGAGAGGGGGAGGGGTGGAGCTGCAGATGGGCGCTTCTCCTGTGTCCCAGGCCGGGAATCGAACCCAGGACTCTTGCACGCCAGGCCGATGCTCTACCATGTGCCCACTTTTTCATTGGATTGTTTGTCTTCCTGGTGTTGAGTTTTACAAGTTCTTTATAAATTTTATTTATTAACCCCTTATCAGATGTATAGTCGAATATATTCTCCCATTGTGTGGTTTGTCTTTTTATTCTATTCATATTATCTTTAGCTGTGCAAAAGCTTTTTATTTGATATAGTCCCATTTGTTTATCCTGTCTTTTATTTCACTTGCCTGTGGAGATAAATCAGCTAATATATCGCTGCGAGAGATGTCAGAGAGCTTACTGCCTATGTTTCTTCTAAGATGCTTATGGTTTCACAGCTTCAAGTCCTTTATCCATTTTGAATTTTTGTGAATGGTGTAAGTTGGTGGTCTAGTTTCATTTTTTTGCATGTACCTGTCCAATTTTCCCAACACCATTTGTTAAAGAGACTGTCTTTACTCCATTGTATGCTCTTACCTCCTTTGTCAAATATCAATTGTCCATAAAGATGTGGGTTTATTTCTGGGATCTCAGTTCTGTTCCATTGATCTATATGCCTGTTCTTATGCCAGTACCAAGCTATTTTGAGTACAATGGCCTTATAGTATAACATGATATCAGGGAGCTTGATACCTCCCACTTTATTCTTCTTTTTCAAGATTGCTGAGGCTATTCGTGTTCTTTTTTGGTTCCATATAAATTTTTGGAATGTGTTCTATATCTTTGAGGTATGTCATTGGTATTTTAATTGATATTTCATTGAATTTATAAATTGCTTTGGGTAATATAGACATTTTAATGATGTGTATTCTTCCTAACCATGAGCACTGTATATGCTTCCACTTGTTTGTGTCTTCCTTGATTTCTTTTATCACTTTTATAATTTTCTGAGTACAAGTCTTTAACCTCCTTGGTTAAATTTATTCCTAGGAACTTTATTTTTTGTTGCAATAGTGAACGAGATTGTTTCCTTAATTTCTCTTTCTGACATTTCATTGTTTGTGTATAAAAATGCCTCTGATTTCTGTGTATCAATTTTATATCCTGCCACCTTGCTGAATTCGTTTATCAGGTCCAGTAGTTTTTTGACTGAGACTCTAGGGCTTTCTATATACAGTATCATATCATCTGCAAATAATGATAGTTTTACTTCTTCTTTTCCAATTAGGATGCCTTTTATTTCTTCTTGTCTGATTGCTGTGGCTAGGACTTCCAGAACTATGTTGAATAAGAATGGTGAAAGGGGGCACCCCTGACTTGTTCCTGATTTTAGGGGAATTCCTTTTAATTTTTGCCCATTGAGTATGATGTTGGATGTGGGTTTGTGATAGATGGCCTTTATCATGTTGAGGTATGTTCCCTGTATTCCTACTTTGTTAAGAGTTTTGATCATAAATGAGTGCTAGATTTTATCAAATGCTTTTTCTGCATCTATTGAAATTATCATGTGGTTTTTCTCCTTCCTTTTGTTTATGTGGTGAATCACATTGATTGATTTACAAATGTTGTACTATCCTTGCCTACCCAGAATAAATCCCACTTGATCATGGTGTACGATTTTTTTCATATATTGCTGGATCTGGCTTGCTAATATTTTTTTGAAAATTTTAGCATCTAAATTCATCAGGGATATTGGCCTATAATTTTCTTTCTTGACAAGTGGAGCAGCCATTTTCCCCGATCTCCTGGTCAGTGCGCGCAGATAGTGGGCGAGAGATTCCTCCGAGTGCCTCAGCAGTGGGAACTCGTGTTACTCCACAGAGTGGCAGAGTCAGAGACCTTTGTGTGGGGCAAAAGTGGAATCTCCGGGCCACGCCAGCGTCCTGAAAAAGCCGCGCACAGGGAGGGAGCGAGAGCCAATTCCAACACTTTTCCGTGCGGGCAGGGGTTTCACTCAGAGTGTGAGACTGCCGGCCTGATATCCTGGTCTGCGCGCGCAGATAGTGAGCGAGAGATTCCTCCGAGTGCCTCGGCAGTGCGCGCCCCTGTTATCCCACAGAGGGGCAGAGTCAGGGGCCTTTGTGTGGGCCAAAAACGGAATCTCCAGGCCGCCCCAGCGCCCTGAAAAAGCCGCGCATGAGGAGGGAGCAAGAGCCAATTCTAACATTGGAACTTTTCCGAGGGTGGGGGTTTCACTCAGAGGGTGAGACTACCGGCCTAATATCCTGGTCTGCGCACAGATAGTGAGCGAGAGTTTCCTCTAAGCGCCCCGGGAGTGGGCGCCCGCCCGTGTTACCGGACAGAGCCAGAGGTCTTTGAGTGGGCGGAGGCCCCGCCTGATTATGCTAGCAGCTCTGACTGACTGAGCCTTACCCAGAGCCCTGTGCTGAATGGGAATAGAGTGGGGAGTTGCCAGCTCTTTGAGCCTCTTACTATCCAGGCAGAGGCAGCAGCAACCCCATAGCTGGATTATCAGGCTACTAATTGAGGAAGGAAAGACTAGGCTAGAGGCTCCAGGAACACGGACTCTCTCACTGTTGGAGCCTATAAATGCTAATGAGCCTCGACTGCCAACGAGACTGAAGCACAATACATGACATCGCCATAGAGACTTATCAACTGCAAACCTCTACCTGAGCGTGCCAAAGGGGCAGAACCCGGGGTACAGAGTCTCCGACCAGAAAGAGGGAGAGAAAAGAAAAAGCAAGAAGATAACCTCTCAAAATCAAGAATAATCCGCAGACTTTATAACCTATCCCATTTTATTATATTTGTTTGTTTCTCTTATCTTCATTCTTGATTTTTTTTTCCTCTTCCAATTTGGTTGTTTAACTCTCTGCCGGACTTACTCTCTCCTCTCCTTGAACTACACACTACCCATAAGTGTTACATCTCCCATTATCTTTTCTTTCCTCTTCCTTTCTCTTTATGAGGGTTGCACTCCAAAACCCTTAACTCTCTCTCTCTCTCTCCTTTTTTCTTCTTTTAGTGGTTCCCTCTTTGTTTTCTCCCTCTATATTAGTTTCTTCCTTTCTCCTTTATGTTTCCTCTCATTCAAAACTCAATAATGAACAAATTATCTTATCTGGGACTCAAACTTATGTTTTTGGCATTTTGGGGGTTTTTACTTCACCTTTTTAACTCACTAGCAGTGCTCCCATCCCTGGCTCTCCATTTCATCTAGTTCTTGTTCCACTAAATACAATAGTAATTTTTTAATTTGTCCCCCCATTTTCCTGTTTCCCTCTTATTCCTCTCATCATAACTCTTAGTCAACCAACACCTAAAAGCAAATCATTTTATTCTTGACCCAAATTTTCTCCTTATTTGCTTTTTGTAGGTCCATACCTCCTTTTTTTTTCTGTTTGTTTTTTGTGCCCCATGATTACTTCTCCCCAATTCAAGCCCTCCATCACAGGCATTGTTTGTTCTATTTAGTACAAAATAATTCACAGTTCACCACAAGATTTTCTCAAGAAAGAGGGGAGAGGAGAGGAGAGGAAAAAAGGAGGGGGGGTGAATAATTTCCTTTTTTAAAAAAATTTTTATTTTATTTTATTTTTCTTTATTTAATTATTAATTTTTTTTAAAAAAACACAACTCTTCGATTTTTTATTTTTATTTTTTTAACTCTTTATTCTTTATTAAATCTTATTAATACTATCAACAAAACCACCCTCACATGCCATTAAGGAAGAGAAAATCGAATATCATGAATACAAAAGAAAGAGAGGTAACAGATAGATGAGGAAAAATCTATGGAGAAAAAATTTAATATATTGGAAACCTTGGAGTTAAACGACAGAGAATTTAAAATAGAAATCCTAAAAATACTCAGAGATATAGAAGAAAACACAGAAAGGCAATTTAGGGAGCTCAGGAAACAACTCAATGAACACAAAGAATATATTTCGAAGGAAATTGAAACTATAAAAACAAATCAAACAGAGATGAAAAACTCAATTCACGAGCTGAAAAACGAGGTAACAAGCTTAGCTAATAGAACAGGCCAGATAGAAGAGAAGATTAGTGAAATAGAAGACAAGCAACCTGAGGCACAACAGAGAGAAGAAGAAAGACTCAAAAATTAAAAAAAAAAAATGAGATAGCCTTACAGGAATTATCTGACTCCATCAAAAAGAATAACATAAGAATAATAGGTATATCAGAGGGAGAAGAGAGAGAAAATGGAATGGAACATACTTAAATAATAGATGAGAACTTCCCAAACCTGTGGAAAGAACTAAAGCCTCAAATTCAAGAAGCAAACAGAACTCTGAGTTTTCTTAACCCCAACAAACCTACTCCAAGGCACATCATAATGAAATTGGCACAAACCAACGGCAAAGAAAACATTCTCAAGGCAGCCAGGGGAAAAAAATATATAACATATAAAGGAAGGCCCATTAGATTATCATCCGACTTCTCAACAGAAACTCTACAAGCTAGAAGAGAGTGGACCCCAATATTTAAAGTCCTGAAAGAAAGGAACTTTCAGCCACGAATACTATACCCATCAAAGCTATCCTTCAAATATGAAGGAGAAATAAAAACATTCACAGATACAGAAAAGATGAGGGAATTTATCATCAGAAAACCCCCACTCCAGGAATTACTAAAGGGGCTTCTCCAATCAGATACAAAGAACAACAACAACAACAACAAAAAGCTACAAGTAAAAGCTCTTAGAAGAACACAATAAAACCAAATTTAAACTGTGACAACAACAAAAAGAAAGTGGGGGGGAAGAGGATGGAGATTAACAGTAGCAAAGGACGATGGAGTGCAAAAGTACTCACAAAATAGTGCACTACAATGAACAGGGTAGGAACCCTTTTCATTACTTAAAGGTAACCACCATTGAAAAAACCACCACAGAAGCACATGATTTAAAAAAGATAGCAACAGAGGAAAGATGTATGGAATACAACCAAATAAAAACAAAAGATAGAAAAATGAAAGAGAAGGCTCAAACAAGACACAAAACAGAAAGCAATCTATAATTTTTCTTTCTTTGTGTTGTCTTTGCCTGGTTTTGGAATCAGAATTATGCTCGCCTCATAAAAGGAACTTGGAAGTCTTCCTTCCTCTTGAATTTTTTGAAATAGCTTGACAAGGATAGGAGTTAGTTCTTCTTTGAATATTTGGTAGAATTCACCAGTGAAGCCATCAGGCCCCAGGGTTTTGTTTTTGGGGAGCTTTTTGATAACTATCAATCTCATTTGTTGTTATCGGTCTGTTTAGGTTTCCCGACTCTTCCAGATTAATTTTTGAAAGATTATATGTTTCAAGGAATTTGTCCATTTCACCTAGGTTGTTTAATTTTTTGGCATACAGTTCTTCATAGTATTTTCTTACAATATTTTGTATTTCTGTTGTGTCAGTTGTTACTTCTCCACTCTCATTTCTAATTTTATTTATTTGAGTCCTCTCTCTTCTTTCTTGGTGAGTCTCGTTAAAGGTTCATCAATCTTGTTTATCCTTTCAAAGAACCAACTCTTGATTTCATTGATCCTCTGTATTGTGTCTTTAGCTTCTATGTCGTTTATTTCCACTCTGATCTTTATTATTTCCTTCCTTCTACTACATTTGGGCTTTACTTGCTGTTCTTTTTCTAGTTCTTTTAGATGCAGGGTTAAGTTGTTTATTTGAGCTTTTTCTAGCTTCTGAAAGTGTGCTTGTAGTGCTATGAACTTCCCTCTCAGTACTGCTTTTGCTGTGTCCCACAAATTTTGAGCTGTTGTATGCTCATTATCATTCGTTTCTAGGAATTTTTAAAATTTCTTCTTTGATCTCATTATTAATCCATTTGTTATTTAACAACCTGCTATTTAGTTACCTTGTGTTTGAGTATTTTTGAGTTTTTCTGTTGTGGTTGATTTCTAGTTTCATGCCATTGTAAACAGAGAAAGTGCTTGATATAATTTCAATCTTCTTAAATTTGTTGAAACCTCTTTTGTGCCCTAATACGTGGTCTATCCTAGAGAATGTACCATGAACACTTGAAAAGAATGTATATTCTGCTGCTTTAGGATAAAAGGCTCTATATATATCTATTAAACCCAGTTGATCTAGTGTGTCCTTTAAATCTGCTGTTTCTTTGTTAATTTTCTTTCTTTAGGATCTATCTAGTGATGTTAGTGGGGTATTGAAATCTCCTACTGTTATGGTATTGCTGTTGATCTGTTTCCACTTTTTCGGCTTTTATGAATAATAATGCTTTGACATTCATGTACAAGTTTTTGTGTATACATATTTTTTCAATTCTCTTGAGTATATGCCTACAAGTAGAATTGGTGGTTGATATGCTATCTCATTGTTTAACCTAAACTGTCAAATTGTTCTTCATAGCAGCTGCACCATTTTATAGGAATATATGAGGGCTCCAATTTCCTCACATTCTGTTACTGTCTCCTTTTTAAAATTAGTATCATTACAGCCATCTTAGTGGAAGTGAAATTGTAGTGGTTTTGATTTGCATTTCACTAGTGGTTAGTACCTCTTCATGTGGAGTATCTTTGCATGTGCTTACTAGCCATTTGATATTTACTTTGAAGAACTGTTCATTCAAATCCTTTGCCCATTTTTAAATAAGATTACTTGTTTATTGCTGAGTTGTAGGAGTTCTAGTATTCTGAATACTAGACCCGAATCAGATGTATGATTTAAATATTTTCTCCCATTCTATTAGGCTGTCTTTTAATTTTCTTGATAGTGTTTTCTGATACACAAGTTTTTAATGTTAATGAAGTCCAATTTACTTATTTTTTCTTTTGTTGTTTGTGCTTTCAATGTCAAATCATACTGTTATCTAATCCAGGATCACAAAGATCAACAACTATGTTTATTTCTAAGAATTTTACACTTTTATTTGTTATATTCGGGTATTGTTTTGAGTTAATTTTTATACATGGTAGGATGCTGGAGTCTAAATTCATTCATTTGTATGTGGATATCCTGTTGTCCCAGCACCATTTCTTAAAAAGATTATTCTTTCCCTATTAAATGGTCTTGTTACCCTTGTTGTAAAACCATGTATCTGTGGCCAATTGATTTAATTATGGACTCTCAATTGTATTTCATTGTGCAAATGTATACTGGGCTTATAATGAAAAGATTTTTAATTGCATCCCCTGAGTAAAAATGGACTAGGTTGATTCAATAAGGCCACAGTATTCACAGTTATATTTGTTACTATGCATCAGCAAAAAGCAAAAGTCCTGAGTTCCCTTCTGTTCTGACATCTAGGAGTTGAGGTGAGAGGAAGGATATTTATAGTGTAACACAGGACAGTTCAGAAATATTTTGTAAAATACATAACACTTCAATGAAAACACTTTCCAAGTACACTGGTCATAGATGCAATAAGAAATAAAATATTTTAGGTCCAATATGAAAAAAAGACGTGACATCTCAGGAAAATAAAATTTTATATAATAACCAGAATTAATACTAAGTCATATGTATAATTTTATATTAGTAGCACTTCTATTAATAGAATTAATAACATGTAAGCTAGTATTTATGCCTAAGCATTACAGAGAAAACTTTCAGAAATCTTAAATTTTTACACAGACTGAAGGAAATTATCAAAGGAAGATAATGAAACAAATTGATTTCACAAAAGAAAGGTGGCCCTAGCCGGTTGGCTCAATGGTAGAGCATCAGCCTGGCGTGTGGATGTCCCGGGTCCCATTCCTGGTCAAGGCTCACAGGAGAAGTGACCATCACTTCATCCCCCTCTCCCTTCTCTCTCTCTCTCTCTCTCCTCCTCCTCCTCCTCCTCCCGCAGTCATGGCTCAGTTGGAGCAAGTTGGCCCCAGGTGTTTAGGATGGCTCCATGGCCTCACCTCAGGCACTAAAATAGCTCAGTTGTTGAGCAACAGAGCAATGGCAGAGCATCACCCCATAGGGGGCTTGCCAGATAAATCTCAATCGGGCACATGCGGGAGTCTCTCTGCCTTTCCACTTCTCACTTAAAAAAAAATAAAGTAAGGTATGCAAAGAAAGAACATATATAACAAGAAACAAGTTTTTTTTCTTTTAAATTAATTTTAAAGGGGTACATTGATAATCAGGGTACATATGTTCAGAGAAAACATCTCTAGGTTATTTTGACATTTGATTATGCTGCATTCCCATCACCCAAAGTCCAACTGTCTTCCGTCATATTCTAACTGGTTATCTTTGTGCCCCTCACCTCCCCCAGCCCCCTCCCTCTCCTGCCCCATCCCGTAACCACCACACTCTTGTCCATGTCTCTGAGTCTCATTTTTATGTCCCACTTATGTACGGAATCATATAGTTCATAGTTTTTTCTGATTTACTTATTTCGCTCAGTATAATGTTATCAAAGTCCATCCATGTTGCTGTAAATGATCTGATGTCATCATTTCTTATGGCTGAGTAGTATTCCATAGTATATATGTACCAAAGCTTTTTAATCCACTTGTCCTCTGAGGGACACTTGGGCTGTTTCCAGATCTTTGCTATTGTGAACAATGCTGCCATAAACATGGGGTGCATTTCTTCTTTTCAAACAGTGCTATGGTGTTCTTGGGACATATTCCTAAAAGTGGAATAGCTGGGTCAAAAGGCAGTTCGATTTTTAACTTTTTGAGGACTCTCCATACTGTTTTCCACAGTGGCTGCACCAGTCTGCATTCCCACCAGCAATGCAGGAGGGTTCCCTTTTCTCCACATCCTCGTCAGCACTTATTCTGTGTTGTTTTGTTGATGAGCGCCATTCTGACTGGTGTGAGGTGATATCTCATTGTGGTTTTAATTTGCATTTCTCTAATGATTAGCGATGTTGAGCATTTTTTCATATGCCTATTGGCCCTCTGTATGTCCTCTTTGGAGAAGTGTCTATTCATTTCTTGTGCCCATTTTTTGATTGGATTGTTTGTCTTCCTGGTATTGAGTTTTATAAGTTCTTTATAAATTTTGGTTATTAACACCTTATCAGACGTATTGTCAAATATGTTCTCCCATTGTATAGTTTGTCTTTTTATTCTGTTCTTATTGTTTTTAGCAGTGCAAAAGCTTTTTAGTTTGATATAGTCCCATTTGTTGATCCTGTCTTTTATTTCCCTTGCCCGTGGAGATAAATCGGCAAATTTGCTGCGAGAGATGTCAGAGAGCTTACTGCCTATGTTTTCTTCTAAGATGCTTATGGTTTTACGGCTTCCATTTAAGTCTTTTATCCATTTTGAGTTTATTTTTGTGAATGGTGTAAGTTGGTGGTCTAGTTTCATTTTTTTGCAGGTAGCTGTCCAATTTTCCCAACACCATTTGTTGAAGACACTGTCTTTACTCCAATGTATGCTCTTACCTCCTTTGTCAAATATCAGTTGTCCATAAAAGTGTGGGTTTATTTCTGGGTTCTCAGTTCTGTTCCATTGATCTATATGCCTGTTCTTATGCCAGTACCAGGCTGTTTTGAGTACTATGACCAGTAGTATAACTTGATATCCGGAAGTGTGATGCCTCCCACTTTATTCTTCCTTTTCAAGATTTCTGAGGCTATTCGTGTTCTCTTTTGGTTCCATATAAAGTTTTGGAATAGGTGTTCTATATCTTTGAAGTAAGTCATTGGTATTTTAATCAGTATTGCATTGAATTTATAAATTGCTTTGGGTAATATAGACATATTAATGATGTTTATTCTTACTAACCATGAACACGGTATATGCTTCCACTTGTTTGTATCTTCCCTGATTACTTTTATCAATGTTTTATAACTTTCTGAATATAAGTCTTTAATCTTCCTGGTTAAATTTTTCCTAGGTACTTTATTTTTCTGGTTGCAATGGGGAAGAGGATTGCTTCCTTAATTTCTCCTTCTGACAGTTCATTGTAAGTTTATAAAAATGCCTCTGATTTCTGAGTATTAATTTTATATCCTGCCACCTTGCTGAATTCATTTATCAGGTTCAGTAGCTTTCTGACTGAGACTTTAAAGTTTTCTATGTACAATATCGTATCATCTGCAAATAATGATAGTTTTACTTCTTTTCCAATTTGGATACCTTTTATTTCTTCTTCTTGTCTGATTGCTGTGGCTAGGACTTCCAGAACTATGTTGAAAAAGAGTGGTGGAAGGGGGCACCCCTGCCTTGTTCCTGATCTTTAGGGGATTGCTTTTAATTTTTGCCCATTGAGTATGATGTTGGCTGTGGGTTTGTCATAGATGGCCTTTATCATGTGGAGGTATGTTCCCAGTTTTCCCACTTTGCTGAGAGTTTTGATCATGAATGGGTGCTGGATTTTATCAAATGCTTTTTCTGCATCAACTGGAATTACCATGTGGTTTTTCTCCTTGCTTTTGTTTATGTGATGAATCACATTGATTGATTTGCAAATATTGTACCATCCTTGCCTCCCATGAATAAATCCCACTTGATCATGATGTATAATTTTTTTCATATATTTTGGATCCAGTTTGCTAATATTTTGTTGAGGATTTTAGCATCTAAATTCATCAGGGATATTGGCATATAATTTTCTTTCTTTGTGTTCTCTTTGCCTGGTTTTGGAATCAGAATTATGCTCGCCTCATAAAAGGAACTTGGAAGTGACCCTTCCTCTTGAATTTTTTGAAATAGCTTGAGAAGGATAGGAGTTAGTTCTTCTTTGAGTATTAGGTAGAATTCACTTGTGAAGCCATCAGAACCAGGACTTTTCCTTTTTGGGGAGTTTTTTTTAATCTAAAATTGGAAACAGGGAGG
Organism: Saccopteryx leptura; assembly: GCF_036850995.1. Classification (NCBI taxonomy): domain Eukaryota; kingdom Metazoa; phylum Chordata; class Mammalia; order Chiroptera; family Emballonuridae; genus Saccopteryx; species Saccopteryx leptura. The sequence continues at coordinate 75,376,193 of NC_089510.1, read as the reverse complement.
CAGTCAGATTCCCCATGCACCGACTGGGATCCACCCGGCATGCCCACCAGGGGACGATGCTCTGCCCATCTGGGCCATTGCTCTGTTGCAACCAGAGCCATTCTAGCGCCTGAGGCAGAGGCCACAGAGGCATCCTCAGCACCTAGGCCAACTTTGCTCCAATGGAGCCTTGGCTGCAGGAGGGGAAGAGAGACAGAAAGGAGAGGGGGAGGGGTGGAGAAACAGATGGGCACTTCTCCTGGGTGCCCTGGCCGGGAATCGAACTCAGGACTCCTGCACGTCAAGCCAACGCTCTACCATTGAGCTAACTGGCCAGGGCCTGGGAGTTTTTTGATAACAGTTTCGATCTCATTTGTTGTAATTGGTCTGTTTTGGTTTTCTGATTCTTCCAGATTGATCTTTGGAAGATTATATGTTTCAAGGAATTTGTCCATTTCATCTATGTTGCCTAGTTTTTTGGCGTACAGTTCTTCATAGTATTTTCTTACAATATTTTGTATTTCTGTTGTGTCAGTTATTTCTCCACTCTCATTTCTTATTTTATTTGAGTCCTTTCTCTTCTTTTCTTGGTAGTCTGGTTAAAGGTTCATCGATCTTGTTTACCTTTTCAAAGAATCAGCTCCTGGTTTCATTCATCCTCTTTTTTGTCTCTTTAGCCTCTATGTCATTTACTTCTCCTCTGATCTTTATTATTTCCTTCCTTCTACTAGCTCTGGGCTTGCTGTTCTTTTTCTAGTTCTTTTAGATGCAGGGTCAAGTTGTTTATTTGAGCTTTTTCTAGCTTCTTATGGTATACCTGTAATGCTATGAACTTCCCTTTCAGTACTTCTTTTGCTGTGTTCCTTAAATTTTGAGTTGATGTATGCTCGTTATCATTTGTTTCTAGAAAAGTTTTTATTTCTTCTTTGATCTCATTGTTAACCCATTTGTTATTTAATAACATGCTATTTAGTTTCCAAGTGTTTGAGTATTTTTCAGTTTTTCTGTTGTGGTTGATTTCTAGTTTCATGCCATTGTGAGCAGAGAAAGTGCTCGATATGATTTCAATCTTCTTAAATTTGTTGAGACCGCTTTTGTAACCTAACATGTGGTCTATCCTAGAGAATACCATGAGCACTTGAAAAGAATGTATATTCTACTGCTTTAGGGTGAAAGGGTCTGAAGATATCTATTAAATTGAGTTGATCTAGTATGTCCTTTAAGTCTGCTGTTTGTTAATTTTTTTTCTTGAGGATCTATCTAGTGATGTTAGTGGGGTATTGAAATCCCCTACTATTTATAGTATTGCTGTTGATCTTGCCCTTTAAATCCATCAAAGTGTGGTTTATATATTTAGGTGCTCCTATTTTAGGTGCATAGATATTTATAATGGTGATATCTTCCTGTTGGATTGCTCCCTTTATCATTATGTTGTGACCTTCTTTATCTCTTACTATAGCCTTTGTTTTAAAACCATTTTGTCTGATAAAAGTATTGCTACCCCAGCTTTTTTTTCATTTCCATTTGTGTGAAATATTTTTTCCATCCTTTTATCTTCAGTCTATGTGCATCTTTTGTTTTAAGGGGTGTCTCTTGTAGACAGCATATGTGTGGGTCCTGTTTTCTTATCCATGTAGCTACCCTATGTCTTTTGATCGGATCATTTAATCCATTTACATTTAAGGTTATTATTGACATGTAGTTGTTTATTGCTATTTTATTCTTTAAAACTGTATTCTTATTTTGCTATATCCTTTTTCTCCTTTGATGTGTTTACAACAGGCCCCTTAGCATTTCTTGCAGCATTGGTTTGGTTGTAGAGAATTCCTTGAGTTGTTTTTTTTTTGTCTTGAAAGCTTTTTTTCCTCCTTCAATTTTAAACGATAGCCTTGCTGGATAAAATAGTCTTGGTTGTAGGCTCTTCTTCTGCATTACTTTGAATATTTCTTGCCATTCCCTTCTGGCCTCAAGTTTTTCTGTTGAGAAGTCGGAAGTCATCCTTATGGGGGCTCCTTTGTAGGTGATAGTCTTTTTTTCTCTAGCAGCTTTTAATATTTTCTCTTTATCACTTAGCTTTGGTATTTTAATTATGATGTGTCTTGGTGTAGATTTCTTTGGGTTTCTCTTTAATGGAGTTCTCTGTGCTTCTTGAACTTGTGAGACATTTTCCTGCCTTAATTGAGGGAAGTTTTCAGCTATGATATGTTTGAACAAAGTCTCTATCCCTTTTTCTCTCCTCTTCTTCAGGAACCGCTATGATGCAGATGTTATTTCTCTTCATGTTGTCACAGAGCTCTCTTAGAGTTTCCTCAGACTTTTGAGTCTCTTTTCTTTTTTCTGCTCTGCTTCCGTGCCTTCATTTATCTTGTCCTCTAACTTGCTGATTCGATTCTCGGCTTCATCCATCCTGCTTTTAATTCCTTCTATTGTGTTCTTCATTTCTGATATTGTATTTGTCATTTCTGCCTGATTTTTTTTTATTATTTCAATGTCCTTTTTAACATTTGCTATCTGTTTATTTAGGTGTTCGTAATAACAATCTATTGTTGTTCTAATATCTTAGAGCATCCTAACAATCATTATTTTAAATTCTGCATCTGGTAATTTGGTTATATCTGACTCATTCAAGTCCTTTTCTGGGGATTTCTCTTGATTCATTTGTGTTGCATTTCTGTGCCTTCTCATTTTGTCTGTGTAAAATAATGTTTTGGCCCCTGGAGTCCACTGGGTGTGCCTCTGTGTTCCCTAGGTGTGGTCTGTCTGCAGGCCCACCACCCCCTCTCACAACAAGTTTTTTTAAACCAAGTTTATCAGTTAATAATAAGTTCAGAAGATTCATATACAAGGGAAAATCAGAAGTACAACTAATTCTTCCTATGAGACTTGAAACAATTTCTTCCCTCCAAGGTTAGGGTAGTATCCTTTTCAACTTTGTTTTTCCCTACTATGCTTAGTATAGCCCCTCTGCAAAGAGGAGGCGCACAGTATTTGTTGAATAAATATCCCAAATGGACATTTTCCAGTCAGCCAAGGGAAAAATGCTTGCCTCCACTTGCAGTGAAGACTAGATGGAATGCACAATCTTTTTGGCTGCCCTTTCAACCTATTTATAAACACTTAGAATATTTCTATGTCAGGGTGTTGTAAGCAGTTATACAAACATGATTTGAATCTTTCATCTTAGTCAAATTGTGAGTTGAAAACCTCACTTGACAAGGAATAATTTAGCCCACTTTCCTGCAATGAAAAGGATTTCTAGAAATGAAAATTTCTGAGCCATGTTCTAAAAATGGTGAACTTGAAGACTAAATTCTAAAAATAGGGTTCTCTGATTTTAAGCTTTATGAAATGAACTATTGTATTTATCATTTAGGTCATCTTTTTAATTCAGTCACTCAATTGCAAAATCTGTTGAACACTTGTGTTATTAAGTACTATTCTAGGGACCATGGATATAACAGAGGACAAATCTAAAACTGCGACGCTCACAGACCATACTTTAATAGTAACACTATAATTAACAGACTGGAAGTGAAAAATCACTGAATAATAGTGCAACTTGTTAGCAAAAATTAAAACATCATGTTGGAATATAAAAATTCTACAAATATCTTAGCAATTACCATATTTCCCCATGTATAAGACACTCCCATGTATAAGACACATCTTAATTTGGGGGCCCGAAATTTGAAAAAAATGTATTATATAAAGTTATTAAACTCAAGTTTTATTCATCATAAAATTCATACAACTCCTCATCACTGTCAAAATTCCCATCCATTAGCTTGTCCTCATCTGTGTCTGATGACAATCAGTCTTCAACAATCAGCATAAAAACAAGCGTGAAAAAGCAAGAAATACAAGTTAAAACACTATAACCACTGTATAAGATGCACCCAGTTTTTAGATCCCAAATTTTTTTTAAAAGATGTGTCTTATACATGGGGAAATATGGTACTTGCAAATTTATATTATGTAAAGATTCTACTTACTTTGAGAAGAGCTTACTCATATGAACACTTTATCCATTATAAAACTGAATACAAAATAATTATTAACATGGTGCTAGAAGTTCTGGCCAGAGCAATCAGACAAGACAAAGAAATAAAAGGCATCCATATCAGAAAAGAAGAAGTAAAGGTATCACTTTTTGCTGATGATATGATCCTATACATCGAAAACCCAAAGGACTCCACAAAAAGATTACTAGAAACAATAAACCAATACAGTAAGGTCGCAGGATACAAAATTAACATACAAAAGTCCATAGCCTTCCTATATGCCAACAATGAAATATTAGAAAACGAACTCAAAAAAATAATCCCCTTCACGATTGCAACAACAAAAAAAAAATACCTAGGAATAAACATAACAAAGAATGTAAAGGACCTATATAAAGAAAACTACAAGGCATTGCTAAGAGAAATAGAAAAAGACACAATGAGATGGAAAAATATTCCTTGTTCTTGGATAGGAAGAATAAATATAATTAAAATGGCCATATTACCCAAAGTAATATATAAATTTAATGCAATTCCCATCAAAATTCCTATGACATTTTTTAAAGAAATGGAACAAAAAATCATAAGATTTATATGGAACTATAAAAAACCCCGAATAGCCAAAGCAATCCTAAGGAAAAAGAATGAAGCTGGGGGCATTACAATACCTGACTTTAAACTATATTATAGGGCCACAATAATCAAAACTGCATGGTATTGGCAGAAAAATAGACACTCAGACCAATGGAACAGAATAGAAAGCCCAGAAATAAAACCACATATATATGGTCAAATAATCTTTGATAAAGGGGCCAACAACACACAATGGAGAAAAGAAAGCCTCTTCAACAAATGGTGTTGGGAAAACTGGAAAGCCACATGCAAAAGAATGAAACTCGACTACAGCCTGTCCCCGTGTACTAAAATTAATTCAAAATGGATCAAAGACCTAAATATAAGATCTGAAACAATAAAGTACATAGAAGAAGACATAGGTACTAAACTCATGGATCTGGGTTTTAAAGAACATTTTATGAACTTGACTCCAAAGGCAAGAGAAGTGAAGGCAAAGATAAATGAATGGGACTACATCAGAATAAAAAGTTTTTGCTCAGCAAGAGAAACTGATATCAAAATAAACAGACAGCCAACTAAATGGGAACTGATATTTTCAAACAACAGCTCAGATAAGGGCCTAATATCCAAAATTTACAAAGAATTCATAAAACTCAACAACAAACGAACAAACAATCCAATAAAAAAATGGGAAGAGGACATGAACAGACACTTCTCCCAGAAAGAAATACAAATGGCCAACAGATATATGAAAAGATGCTCAGCTTCATTAGTTATTAGAGAAATGCAAATCAAAACTACAATGAGATACCACCTCAACCCTGTTAGATTAGCTATTATCAACAAGACGGGTAATAGCAAATGTTGGAGAGGCTGTGGAGAAAAAGGAACCCTCATACACTGTTGGTGGGAATGTAAAGTAGTACAACCACTATGGAGGAAAGTATGGTGGTTCCTCAAAAAACTGCAAATAGAACTACCTTATGACCCAGCAATCCCTCTACTGGGTATATACCCCAAAACCTCAGAATCATTGATACGTAAAGACACATGTAGCCCCATGTTCATTGCAGCACTGTTCACAGTGGCCAAGACATGGAAACAACCAAAAAGCCCTTCAATAGAAGACTGGATAAAGAAGATGTGGCACATATACACTATGGAATACTACTCAGCCATAAGAAATGATGACATCAGATCATTTACAGCAAAATGGTGGGATCTTGATAACATTATACGGAGTGAAATAAGTAAATCAGAAAAAAACAAGAACTACATGATTCCATACATTGGTGGAACATAAAAACGAGACTAAGAGACATGGACAAGAGTGTGGTGGTTACCAGGGGTGGGGGGAGGGAGGACACAGGAGGGAGGGAGGGAGAGAGTTAGGGGGAGGGGGAGGGGCACAGAGAAAACTGGATAGAGGGTGACGGAGGACAATCTGACTCTGGGCGAGGGGTATGCAACATAATTTAATGACAAGATAACCTAGACATGTTTTCTTTGAATATATGTACCCTGAATTATTGTCATCCCATTAACATTAATAAAAATTTATAAAAAAAAAAAGAAATAAAAAAAATTATTTCCAATTAAAGACAGAGCTCCATATTGTCCACCATAAGAAATACAAGACCTCATATTAACATTTTTGTGGAAAAAAGAGAGAAAACTGACAAATTTCACTCCAAATTAGACAAGTAAAAATTTAAAAAGAAAATCTGTTTTCCTCTATTTCTGTTTTTTACATTTATAATAAATCATATATTGCACCAAAGAGCATAAATGTATATTATGTACTGTGTTTATAGCACAGTTAGACAAATATATGGTTAGATTATATTTCTGGAAGCAAGGGAGAAAGAAAGTAAAGAAGGAAATGAGGGTCTTTAAATATAGCATGACATGATTAAACTGAGAAGAAAAGTACATGGTATTTTACACACGTGGTTACTTGAAATTACAGGAAATGATTCAGTGCCCTTTGGGCTTGGGATGCTAGAAGATGATAAAGACACAGTATTTTCCACCCAAGTACACACAGGGGAGGCAAATGTGCACAAGGAACTGTGATACAAGGCAGGCTGTGATCAGCCCTGTAACACAAGGGCTATCTATACCTGTTAGAAACTATCACTTACAGGTGTTGAGCTAAGTCCTTTACATGTCATTTCATTTCATCCTCTCCACAAACCTATACAGTAGTTACTGGTATTCGTGATTTATAGCAAAGATATCAAGCATAGAAAAGTTTAAAAACTTGCACATGGCCACAGAATAATGAAAAGGTGCAATCCATCAATCAGTTCATGCACTTTCCACCATGCCATGCCATGGTCCAATAAATGAAAGGACATATCCAAGTGAGGCATTTTAGAGGAGACACGCTAGGACTCAATGAATAGGAGTCCCAGGAGCAAAATTAAAACAGAGGTAGTATAATTCTAGGCAAAGAAAACAACTTGAAAAAAGGTAATAAAGTGGGAAAGCACAACATGCATTCAGGGAATGGCCCCAGACTCATGGCTATAGCACAGCTGTGAAGGCAGTGCCATAGTGGAACTAGGACATAGACTCTAGAACCCAAATATACATGGTCTGAATCTTGGACCTACCACTTACTAGTTATGTTACTTCGGCAAGTTATTTAATCTCACTGAGGCTCGGTTACCTCAACTATAAAATGAAGTAACACCATCTACCTCACAGGTTCCTGTGAGGACTGAATGGACATCTGGCTATGGTATCATTCTAGACAAGACTACCACAAGAAAAAAAAATTACAAGTCAATATCCCTGATGAGCACAATGCAAAAAAACTCAACAAAATACTAGCAAATGGAATCCGACAACACAGTAAAAGAATCACACAGCACAATCAAGCAGGATTTATTCCAGGGATGCAAGGATGATTCACAATCAATGTGACACACCATGTTGATAAAATGAAAGATAAAAATCACATAATCATCTCAACAGATGTAAGGGAAAAAGAGCACTTGACAAAATCCAACATCTATTTATGATAAGAAAAAGATACAGTCTCAACAAAATAGGTATAGAGGGAACATACCTCAAAATAATAAAGGCCATATATGCATGACAAGCCCACAGCTAACATCATACTCAGTAGTGAAAAGCTGAAAGCTTTTCCTCTAAGATAAGAAACAAAACAAGAATACCCACTCTCACTATTTTGATTCAACATAGAACTGGAAGTCCCAGCAAGAGCAATTAGGCATGAAAAAGAAATAAAAGGTATCCAAATTGAAAAGGAGAAAGTAAAACTATCACTATTAGCAGATGGTATGGTATGATATATAGAAAACTCGACTCAACAACAAAAAACACCTGTTAGAACTAATAAATGAATTCAGTAAAGTTGCATAATACAAAACCAATATACAAAAACCTGTTGTGTATCAATATACTAATAAAGAACTATCAAAAAGAGAAAATTTGATTAAAAGAAATTAAGAACAATCCCATTTAAATTGCATCAAAAATTAAAATATCTAGGAATATATTTAAAGAGTTGAAAAATAAAACACTGAAAACTATAAAACATTGATTTAAAAAAGTGAAGATGTAAATAAATAGATATTCTATGTTCATAGACTAGAAGAATTAATATTGTTAAAATGTCCATATCACCCAAATCAATCTACAGATTCATTCAATGCAACCACTATCAAAACTCCAATGGTATTTTCCCCAGAAATAGGACAAATCCTAAAATTTAAGAACAAAGCTGAAGACATCATGCTCCCTGATTTTAAATTATATTACAAAGCTCTCCTGGCCTGTGGTGGTGCAGTGGATAAAGTGTTGACCTGGAACGCTGAAATCACCTGTCTGGAACCCTGGGCTTGCCCAGTCAAGGCAAATAGGACAAACAAGAAATGAACTACTAAACTGAAGCAACTATGAGTTGATACTTCTCATTCCCACCACCTTCACTCTGTAAGATCAATAAGTAAAATCTTTTAAAAATTAAATAAACTATATTGCAAAGCTATAGGAATCAAAATAGAATGGTATTGGCAATAAAAAACAAACACCTAGCTCAATGGAATAGAACAGACAGCCCATAAATAAACCAATGCATACATAGTCAACTGACTCATGACAAAGGAGGCAAAAAAAATTAAAAAAAGAAACAATAGGGAAAGGGCAGTTTTTTCCATATATAGTGTTGGCAAAACCAGACTGGCACATGCAAAAGAATGAAACTAGATCACTACCTTACATCATCCCACTGGGGACAAAATTTTTGTTGCATCCACAAAAACACTTATTCTTACCTAATTCGAGTATGCTGATCTCAAATCTGACATCAGTTTTTCTCTGTAAGCTACAGTTTTTTTGCAATTGAAGATTTTAGGTTTTCATCTTATTGTAAAGTTTTTAACATTTAGATGAAGTAGAATGTCTTCTTAGGCATCATCTTTGTGAAAATATAATAATTTATATAATGCAGTAAACTCACTAATACACTAAAAATATGACTGCATCAGAATTTGTCTACAATTTTGAAATAGAACATATTAAAACACTTATTTTAATCATAAAATTTGCGCAAAACTTATTTAAATTCTACTCAGGCAAAAATTTGTGTTTGTAGCTCTTGCGTTTGTGTACTTGTTGAGGACAATCTCATTTGATGCTCCAGCAGTAGTCTGCTCATCACTAACAGCTCCAAGATTTTTGGGAAACTTATCAAGGTGACTGACTGTTCAGGAAGTGAATCTTAACACTCATGTCACATCCAATGTCACGGAAAGCCAACAGCATTCTTTGAACCAGAAGTTCATAGTTTTTCTGCTTTTATGTTGCCAAGGAAGTTCTTTGTAACTGTCACAAAAGACTGCCATGCTGCTTTCTTCTCCTTATTCATCTTCATGGCAAATTCTTCATCACATATGAGGGTTCGAATTTGAGGTCCATTGAATATACCTGCTTTTATCTTCTTAAAAGAAAAGGCAGGAAAAGAAGAAATAATATGTTGAAAACATTCACTTTCTCTATTCAAAGCCTGAACAAACTGCTTCATTAAGGCAAGTATGATGTGAAGTGGGGAAAAAATGATCCTGTCTCGATAAACTACAGGTTCATTCACAATATTTTGCATCCCTACTTCCAAAGCTTCACGTTTCAGCCACTCTTTCTGTGTCCAGTGTTTCTCCCGAGCTCGGCTGTCCCACAAACACAGAAAGTTAAAGATACTTCATGAAACCTCTCTGTTGTCCTAGCAGGAAATTTACCATTTTAAGATCCACACAAATGATCCAGTTATGCTCCTCATACTTCAGAAAGTCAAGGACAATTTTTATGTCATTATAATCTTCTCGCAGATGAGTTGAATAACCAATTGGAACCGCTGCATAAACATTACCATTGTGTAGGAGAACACATTTCAGACTCCATTTAGAGCTGTCAAAAAATAGCCGCCATTCTGTTGGACTGTAAGTGGTAACACCTAGCTGGCTCAGAAGACTACTGATACCATGACAGTAAACAAAGTGTCTGTCTTCAGAAAAAAAGTTCACAAAAATTTGTTCATGCTTCCTGAAATGAAATACTTTAGCTCAGTGGTCCCCAACCATTTTTGGGCCATGGACCGGTTTAATGTCAGAAAATATTTTCACAGACCGGCCTTTAGGGTGGGACGGATAAATGCACAAAATAAAATTATGTGACTGGCGTAAAAACTGTGGCATTTTTAAATGTAACTGTCGAACTTACAAGACAAATGTCAAGAATGAGTCTTAGATGGATGTAACAGAGGGAATCTGGTCATTTTTTAAAAATAAAACATTGTGGCCCTGGCCGGTTGGCTCAGTGGTAGAGCGTCAGCCTGACGTGCAGGAGTCCCGGGTTCGATTCCCAGCCAGGGCACACAGGAGAAGTGTCCATCTGCTTCTCCACCCCTCCCCCTCTCCTTCCTCTCTGTCTCTCTCTTCCCCTCCTGCAGCCAAGGCTCCATGGCAGCAAAGTTGGCCCAGGTGCTGAGGATGGCTCTGTGGCCTCTGCCTCAGGCACTAGAATGGCTCTGGTTGCAACAGAGCAACGCCCCAGATGGGCAGAGCATCGCCCCTTGGTGGGCATGCCGGGTGGATCCCGGTCGGGCGCATGCGGGAGTCTGTCTGACTGCCTCCCCATTTTCAACTTCAGAAAAAAAGAACAAAAACAAAAAAAACACATCGTTCAGACTTAAATATAAATAAAACGGAAATAATGTAAGTTATTTATTCTTTCTCTGTGGACCGGTACCAAATGGCCCACGGACCATTACTGGCCCGCGGCCCGGGGGTTGTGGACCACTGATTTAGCTGACCGGTGAAGTACATTCTTTTCTTGAAGCCCGGAAGCTAATAACTCAGCTGCTTTCTTTGATAGGCCCAAATCTTTTACTAAGTCATTCAATTCGGGTTGGCTAAACTGCTGAGGGGTTAATGACTGCTTAGCATCAGAAGAAGACCCTACAACCATTTCCTCATGCATCTTATCAAAATACACTTGTTCACCATGTTCACTTTCTTAGTCCTTACAAGAAATAAAACCATTGAAAACTGGAACCGGGAGTGTCTCAGAGTGTGGGATAGTTCGTATTGCTGAAGGAATATTAGGATATGCGATCATATGCCGTTTTTTCTTGCCAATGCCCTTTGTATGGATCAGACAGAAATAACAGTCACTGCTGTGGTCCTTAGGTTCACGCCAAACCATGGGAATACCAAAAGGCATTCCTTTGCATTTTCCTTTTGTCCAGTCATGAAGCATTTCCTCACAATTATGACACACAATATGAGAAGCCCAATCCTTGTCTTGATCGCCAAGCGGAACTTGAAAATAGACATTATATGCATGTGTCACAAATGATGAAATATTGTGCCTTTGACGTTGAAGTGTGTAACAGCCACATAACAGAAGGTGTCATTACTATTCTTACATTCACGCCTACTCAAAGAAGCCATGATTCAATCTTAAAACAAAATAAGAGGGTGTTTTTATCAGATAATAATTTTTTACATTTAAAAACAACTACAATTATGTAAAAGTGATGTTTGTAAAACATTAATTGCCTTGTGGTTATGTTCAATCCAAGAGTCGTTGCCCTTTAACTCCAATTTAAAAACCAATGCATGCCATTAACAAAAATAAATTAAAATTGCATAAAAACTAGAGCATGCACAAAAAACGAATTTCAAATTTGGAATCAGCGATGCAGTAATATATAGAAACAGTTCTAAAACCTCATGCAACAGAAAATTTAAAAATATTTGTTCCCCAGTGAACTCTAAATGGATTAAAGACTTGAAAAATTAAGCAAGTGAAACTACATCAAACTAAAACGTTTATGCACAGTAAAGAAAAGAATCAACAAAATGAAAAGGCAACTTGCCAAAGGAGGATATATTTGCAAATCATATGTGATAAGGTGCAGTTTCCAAAATATATAAAGAATTCAATATACCTCAACAACAATAAAAACCAAACACTTGGTAATAAATGGGCAGAGGATCTGAGATGACATTTGCCAAAGAAGATATAAAAACGGTACAGGAAAAGGTGTTTGGCATCACTAATAATAAGGATAATGCAAATCAAAACCACAATGAGGTATCAGTTCACATGCTAGAATGGCTGTTATAAAAAAGACAAGAAGTGTTGGCAAGGATGTAGAGAAAAGGTAACCTTTGTACACTGTTGGTGGCGTGTACCATGGGACTGGTGCAGCCACTATGAAAAATAGTATGCAAGTTCCTCAAAAAATTAAAAATAGAACTGTCATACAATAATTCTGCAATTCTACATCTGAAGAGATATATTTGTCTGAAGAAAATGAAAACACTAACTTGAAAAGACAGACATCCAATGTTCACTGCAGCATTATTTACAATAGCCAAAATATGGAGACAACTTACTACTTGGCCATAAAAGCAAATGAACTCTTGCCATTTGCAACCAGATGGTTGGAACCTGAGGGCATTATGATAAATGAAAAAGTCAGACAGAAAAAGACAAATAGCATTTGATCTCACTTATTTGTAGAATCAACAGAAAAAAATAAAGTTCATCAATACAGAGAACAGATTTTTCTAAAAATGAGATGAGCATGCTAGAATATAAACTGGCTTGGTAAATACAGATTTAGTAGAACATAAACTGGCGCCTGACCAGGTGGTGGCGCAGTGGATAGAGCCTCGGACTCGGATGCGGAGGACCCAGGTTCAAGACCCCAAGGGCTCATCTGGTTTGAGCAAAGCTCACCAGCTTGAGCCCAAGGTCAATGGCTCGAGCAAGGCGTCACTCAGTCTGCTGTAGCTCCCCAGTCAAGGCACATATGAGAAATCAATCAGTGAACAACTAAGGAACTGCAATGAAGAATTGATGCTTCTCATCTCCCCTCCCTTCCTGTCTGTCTGTCCCTATCTGTCCCTCTCTCTGACTCTCTGTCTCTGCCACACACACACACACACACACACACACACACACACACACCACATAAATTGGCTTAATAAATATAGATCTATATTATTTATGTGCTTGGCCAGTCTGGAGCAAGTCACAAAAAGTAGAAATGGTGAAGAATCCTTTGTGGTAATGGCAGCAACATTTAATTGAGAGAGTGGCCATGAAGCCTTCTCTGTTCATCCCAGGCAAAATAAATCCCTCCTTTGCTTTGTTAGCCTTGTTCAGACATGTAAGTATTGACTCCGAGTTCTTATTCACATCTTAATCATTAACTTCTCCAAATTCTTGGCAATAATAAGACTGGTTATGATTTCAACCCACTCATAATCAACTTTTCATCAGTGAATGTTCTTCACCCATCCCTTATTTTCCTGCTCCTTTCTCTTTTCTTGTCATGTCTTTGTAGTGAGCCTGTACTTGTTCCTTTTTTCTTACTCTTCACTTTTAAATTAGATGAGTTCCTTTGAAATACTTATTGCAAAAGGTACATATTGAAGAGGGCCGTATTAGTATTCCAAGTTACTAGAGATTCTCCCTGCTTCATACCAAAGTTCTTCATTTATATTTGTAAATTGTTTTAGACCTTACTTTTTTCCTGGGATAAAAAATAAGCCACACCAGGCTACTATCTTGACATTCCTCAGTCCAGGGGACATCTGTTTCCATTGTTGCAAAGAAAGGACTGTTGGAGTGGTCCCTGAGGGAGTGCTACCTACTTTATGAGAGATTTACAGTTGCAGAAACCCGACTCAGAGCCTTCTCACACCCTGACGTATCGCTACATCTGGCAACTCTTCCCAATCCTGTTATGAAGTTCAAAATGTCTTCTAATTTTGTTAAAGATGGAGTTTGTATTTTTTCTTACGCACTTTACTGTTTTGAGTTGATTTACAAGAGTAAAAAACATACATATCTTCATTATACCACTAATAATTTTTAACAGTTTTGTGCAATCTAATGTTTTAGAGATGAACAATTTTTAGTATATTACAATGTGATATCAGCACCCCATTGTATTGCACCAAAAATCAAACTGTGATGCCAGGTGTGTGACCAAAAAGAGAACTATGTTTGTCTTTCAGCAAAGATTACATATATAATATTAACTTCTTCAGGTCACAGAGGCCATCAATCCACATATCTATTTGTTAGAAATGATTTTTAGTTGGCCCTGGCTTTAGGCGACCCCTGTGTTTTGGTCGTTCGACCCCCGCCGGGGTCGCGACCCACAGTTTGAGAACCACTGCTTTAGAGACATGGTAAAAACAAACTGACCATTTTCAGTCTAAAAATTATTTAAGCCCTGGTCGGTTGGCTCAGTGGTAGAGCGTCGGCCTGGCGTGCATAAGTCCCGGGTTTGATTCCCGGCCAGGGCACACAGGAGAAGTGCCCATCTGCTTCTTCCACCCCGCCCCCTCTCCTTCCTCTCTGTCTCTCTCTTCCCCTCCCTCAGCCAAGGCTCCATTGAAGCAAAGATGGCCCAGGCGCTGGGGATGGCTCCTCGGCCTCTGCCCCAGGCGCTGGAGTGGCTCTGGTCGCAACAGAGTAACGCCCCGGAGGGGCAGAGCATCGCCCCCTGGTGGGCAGAGCGTCGCCCCTGGTGGGAGTGCCGGGTGGATCCCGGTCGGGCGCATGCGGGAGTCTGTCTGACTGTCTCTCCCCGTTTCCAGCTTCAGAAAAATACAAAAAAAAAAAAAATTATTTAACATATGTTGACTGATGACCTAATGAACAAATCTGGTTCATTACTGGTACTAAATAAAAGCGTTAAAATGTTTTTAAAAAATATATATAGTAGATTGCTCTTACCTGGATCTGATTCCGCAGTTGTTCTGCTTCCTGCCTCAGCTGTTCCAGTTCACTCATTTTTTGAATTTGTTTACTCTGAAATTAATAACACAAAGCAACTATAAGAGAGAGAGACTAATTCAGCTCTCCATTTACATATTTAATATGCTTTAAAAATTATATATAGCTTCTTTTTTATCTTTCTGAAACTCCAATGAGATAATCAATTATTACTAGAACATAAACTGGCTTGGTAAATATAGATCTATATTATTTACAAAGGATCTTATGGTGGAATATAATCAGAGAATGGAAGAGGAATCTTTAAAATGTTTTCATTATTTGGAGAGAGAGAGGAGAGTGAGTGAGAGGCATCAACTTGTAGTTGCTTTAGCTGTTCACTGATTGCGTCTCACACATGCCTTGACTGGGGGCTCAAGCCAGCGACCTTGGGATCCTGTAGATGATCCTGTGCTCAAACCAGCAACCCCATGCTCAAGCTGACAACCTCAGGTTTCAAACCTGAGACCTCAGAGTTCCAGGTCAACTCTCTATCCACTGTACCACCACTGGTCTGGAGAGAAATCGAGCTGTAGTTTTCAAAACTAAATTATAGATAATTACTACATGAATGGAGTCCAGTGAGAAATACTTAACAACCGGGCACCAACAGACATCCTCACTTGGATGTCTAATAGGCATCTCAAACTTAACACTTGAAAACTGAGCCCCATACCCCCGCCCAGATCTTCCTTATCTCAGGAAATGGTACTCCCATTCTTTCAGTTGTTTAAGCCAAAACCTGGGAGTCGTCTTTAACTTCTGTATCCTTCTTCATACTCTACATATCTACCATTGGACAAGCATGTCAATCCTTCCAGAAGAATATCCAGGATTTAAGCAGCTCAGATTATGTCCACTCTGACCACTTTGGTCCAAGCCACCATCATCCCTCACCTGGTCTCCCCTCTCTCTTGCTTCTGACCACTCTCCAGCCTATTCTAAATATAACAACTAGCAATCCTTTTAAAACACAAGTCACTCTTCTGCTTTAAATCCTACAATGTTTTTCTCCTCCATTCTGAGAACCTTACTCCTTATATTGAATTACAGAGCTCTACTCAACTGTTACACACTACTCTCAACCTCCTCATCTCTCTCTCTCTCCCACTCTAGATTCAGCCACTCAAAAGCTTCTTAATGTTCCTTGAAGACACTAAGTAGGCTCCAGCCTCAGCGTCCTTACACTTGCTCTTCCGTCTACCTGAAATGCTCTTACCAGCCCCGATCCCGCAATGTTTTCATCGCTTGCTCCCTTACTTCTCATCAAATGTTACCTCTCAGAGCAGCGGTTGAGAACCACTGTCTCAGAGGGACCTTCGCTGACAGGACTTATGCACCCACTTAGCCCCCTTACCCTGTCTCTATAAGGTCACGATCAGACTCACCACCATCGAGCATGCATTTGCTCATTGTTGTCTGTTTTCTCTTAGTAGAATATAAGCTCCTTAATGCAGACACGTTGTTTGCTTTATTCTTTGCTATATCCCTAGTACCTAAAATACTTTCTTCTCCAGTAAATAAGCTAACCTGAAATAGCTTTTAAAATAAAGAAAAATTTGTTCTAAAGATTTAAGATGAATCACAGAACCAAAAGCCATGAATATTATCAGCTCAGGAAGAAACCAGAGGCTGAAAACCTGTAGCAGTCTTTCTCTAACTGCCCTGCTTTCATCTGTTTTCCCTCTCTCTACAGAATACCTTTCTCTGTTCTCTAAGCACAAGACTCAATTTATATCTCCCCAGGTCATGATTAGAGCCCAAAATGACTATCACAACACCAAAGTCCTGCAAGAATCTTTGGGGTATCCAGCCTTCATTCACTTCAACTGTGAAGTAGTACTAAAACTGCTCACTAAAACAACTTTAAACTAATAACTGAACAGTTTCACAATAAGCACAGTGCTCCTTCAAATACTGTAAATTCTTAACTGATGGGGTTGCAGGTGGGGGCCATGACCCCTCCTCCCTTAAGTGGACAAAGGGACACTGACAAACGGATGTTCCAGGTCACTTCCCCCAGGCATCCGGGTGACTAGCCCGGGTATGGAAGGTCCCCTAGCTTATTTACGGTTAATCTTACATAAATCGCTGAAAGAGACATTTTTCCTTAATGACCATCAGCCCCCACCCTCAAATCCCCTATTTAACTAACCCTACCTGTTAGAGAACTGGGGCTGCTCTCCCCTACGAGACAGCCCAGCAGGCTTTCTCTCAATAAAGCCTGTTACACTGGTCTTTCGGCCTCCAAGTGATTCTATCTCTAAGTTCTTTTTCAACATGAATATTTGATTGATTTAGCACAGTTTCTATAACTATCCTATAGTGAAAGCACTGTAAGTTGAGCAGAAAGCAGCATATTAGTTATCTTTTAAAATTTCAGATGTATGCCTGACCGGGTGGTGGCGCAGTGGATAGAGCGTCGGACTGGGATGCAGAGGACTCAGGTTCGAAACCCTGAGGTTGCCGGCTTGAGCGTGGGCTCATTTGGCTTGAGCAAAAAATGGCTCACCAGCTTGGACCCAAGGTCACTGGCTCGAGCAAGGGGTTCCTTGGTCTGCTGTAGCCCCATGGTCAAGGCATATTTGAGAAAGCAATCAATGAACAACTAAGGTGTCACAATGAAAAACTGATGACTGATGCTTCTCATCTCTCTCAGTTCCTGTCTGTCCCTGTCTATCCCTCTCTCTGACTCTCTCTGTCTCTGTAAAAAAAAAAAAAAAAAAGTCAGCCAGAAACTCAGTGAATGGACAGGAGAGAAAAACAGAAGTCAGACACACTGAAACTAGCACAGGCATTACGTTTGAGTTTTTAATTTTGCTACCAAATTTCCCCTTATATTGAACATGTTTAAGAGCCCCCAAAGAAAACTGATTCAGCCCCCTCTAAACTGAAGGGAGTGGTTGTGTATGTTTCAGGAAACAAACCAGGTGCTGCTCTTGGTGTCAGCTGTTTCCCTTCATCTGTCTTTCCCGGCACAGTTCATTCTTTCAGCAGACATGGACTGAATGCCTGTTGTGCACCAAGAACAAAGCTACATGTGAATATGACATCGCCCCCCTCACCAGGGCTTTGCAGTCAAAGGAGGAAAACAGACACGTAAAAGTCCATAACCCATCACCCTAAGCCCTAGGGCCTGATGCCTTTCTGAATTTGGAAGTTTTCAGATTTTAAAAAGGTATGTTTCCCATATATCACGTAACACCCCAAAAGAACCCTGGGGGAGCACCTCACATAATCAAGAAGGAGTGCTCTAAATGTTAGCACATTCACAACTAGGTGGGAAAAAATAGACTAGCAAGTGTTGTGTGTGTGTGTGTGTGTGTGTGTGTGTGTGTGTGTGTGTGTGTGTCAGAGACAGAGAAAAAATCAGAGAGGGGTCAGATAGGGACAGACAGGAAGGGAGAGAGATGAGAAGGATCAAGTCTTCGTTGTGGCTCCTTAGTTATTCATTGATTGCTTTCTCATATGTGCCTTGACTGGGGGGCTCCAGCTGAGCGAGTGACACCTTGCTCAAGCCAGCGACCTTGGGCTCAAGCCAGCAACCATGGGGTCATGTCTATGATCCCACACTCAAGCCAGCGACCCCGCGCTCAAGCCGGCAACCTCAACATTTTGAACCAGGGTTCTCAGCGCCCCAGTCCGATGCTCTATCTGCTGCGCCACAACTGAGTCAGGCTAGACTAGCAAGTTTCATGTTAGTTATTCAGGTCAGGTCGTGGACCCAAATGAGTTCAAATTACATAAAGTTTTGCCAGTAAATGATTTATTTTTAAAACTTCAGTTCCAAAGCATTCTGTATTTCCACTGTGGATAAGTCTGTTGACCTGGGCCCTGGGCAGGTAACTCAGTTGGTTAGAGTGTTGTCTTGATGGGCCAGGACTGCAGGTTGATCTCCCGGCAGGACACGTACAAATACAACCAATGGGGGGGGGGGGGGGCAAACAGTGAGTGCATAAATGAGTAGAACAAATCTCTATCCCTCCCTCATCTCCTCTCTCTCTAAAATCAATCAATAATTTTTTTTAATTTTTAAAAGATTTAAAAATTTTAAAAGATTGTTAACCTGTAAGATATAAAAGGAGGATTACCTGGTATAAAGGCACAATGACCCAGATCTTAAAAGAAAACTTTTCATAGAAACTCATTTAACAACATCAAATCAACCTCAGGAGGCAGGTGCTGGTATCTTCCTCATTCTACAGACGAAGAAATTTTATGTTAGGGAGGTCATGGGCCTTACCAAAGTTCACACAATCTAAGGGAGCTAGAATATGATTATGTATTTAATGTGTGGCCCCAGAAATTGTTTAACCTAAGTCTCAATTCTGTACAGTGGAGACACTACTATCTTAACCCATGGGATTGTTTTGTGGATTACATAACACACATTTACAAAGTATCTGTGGAACTTTAGAGAAAGCTAATTTAACCCCGCAAGGGCAATATATAAAGAAGCTATAACTATAAACACCACTCAAGCCAATATGTATATCTATCTCTATGGTGGATCAATAGATGTAATATAATCATACTTTAAACAAAAAACGAAAATAAATTATTCCCAGGAAGAATTCTCTGCATGGCTCAGCGTCCCAGGAACACTGCAACGCAGCCACCTGTCCCTCTCCGTAACTCCTGGAGAAGCACTGAGGCTTCCTCCCCCAGCAGGGGCTGTGTTCTTCTGTTTGCAGGCAGAAGACATAAACCACTTCCAGCCCATAACGGGCTCCTTTATACAGTGTCTCCAATGGGGCAGGCTGGAGAAAGAGAGGGCCTCCAAGGGGAAGAAAGGATAGGAGGAAAAAACCTCCAATCATTTGAAGGATTTTCTCACAGGACACCCACCTCCTCAAGATACCTGACCCACCCCAACAGCACTTTGCCCACCCCTACTCCAATGTCTCCACTGAAGCATTTATTAGTCATGTTTTATCCTTCAGATAAATAAGGGAAGAAACAGTAATAACCACTAATTTAACCAAATAGCTATCAGTGGTTTTCAAAAGGTGGCTACCAGAATCATCATCATCACTTAGGAACATACTAGAAATACAAAATTTTAGGCTCTTTCCCAGGCCTAACGAACTCTGAGGGTGGAGCCCAGCAAACTGTGTTTAACAAACGTTCCAGGTCATTCTGCGAGGCCTCCTAGACTTTGGGAACCAAAGGATCTCAACTCTGGTTTACACAGGAAACAAATCTGAAACTGGCGGACTGGAGAAAAAGTTCAAGATTGTGTGCTCATACATTGAAAAGTTCCGTAAAAAGCTAAATGGCATTTATATTATCCTCTTAGTCAAAACATCTAAATACTTTAAAAAAATAGAGATACTAGATGGAAATCATAGAAAAAAATCATTTCCGTTCTTATTGGTTTTAAATTTTGCTAAATTCCTTCCCATTTCTGAGTTGTGAGGGGAAACTCTTTCTGAAGTATGGCTTTAGGGGCAAAAAGGCAACAGAGGAAAAAACACAGACGTTTACATACATAAATTTCCTACTTCTCAACGCTCACAACTTACAATGTTTTTACAAAGAAATCACTAACAACTACTTGTCAGATTTCAAGTGTTGCCATCCCTTTTCTCAAGGGAAACAGCACATCGGGTAAAATCTTGATTTTTTTTTTTTTTTTTGGAAGCCATTACCTCCTTTAAAATAACCCATTTATATGAGGTCCTGCTTTACTCTTTAAGAAATATAAGGATGAAATAAACATCAGGATTGGAAGGAAAGCTTAGAAAGCAAGCTACCTTCTTCTATTTTGAAATACCCATTACAGCCTCACCTGTGGTGGTACAGTGGGATAAAGCGTCGACCTGGAACACTGAGGTTGCCGGTTCGAAACCTTGGGCTTGCCTGGTCAAGGCACATATGGAAGTTGATGCTTCCTGCTCCTCCCCCTTCTATCTCTCTCTCTCTCTATCCCCTCTCGCTAAAAAAAAATAAATAAATAAAATATTTTAAAAAAAAGAAAAGAAATACCCATTACAGCCTGAGAAAATAACTTGGGGAAAAAAAAAACCTCTTTTTAAAAAAAATATAAGGTTTAAATGGATTAAACTTTGTTAAAGTAGTAAAGTATATGAGAAAATGCCCACCAAGAAAACAGTGTTTCATGCATCGTTGGAATTAACTAAAAAAAGAACTTGGATTCTGAACTGCCAAAAGTAATTTTTATTTATTTTTAATTTTTTCCAAAATAAAAAGAACATAGTGGTTTTCTTAACAAGACACAACATGATTGATCCACACAGAGTAATAAATCAATCAATAAGAAAACAAGTTCTTCATCTAGATATCATATACAAATCCATTTGGGGTGAACACTTTGTATAATGACGAGGGGCTGTGTCATTGACCAAGACAGTCACTGTTGCACAAATCTAAACTGAGATGGTTCATTTTATAACCCAATAAAATAACATGCATAAAAATAAAAATAAACTAATAGGAATTCATAAAATTAAAAGCAAAGGGGTTCTGTGGTTTCATTCCTACACACTTTAACATTTATGTTATAAATGAAATTTGTGTGACCTCTGCAATGTTTTTAGACTACCTCCCATTTATAAAAGGTAAGTGTTTAACCATAAGGTCATTAAGTAAGCTTAATTTTTAATTGAAAAATTACAAATTATCCTTTAAATAAAGAAAAAAGAAAAGAAGGGGAAAAAGTCTTTGAGGCAAAGCCAACAAAATCTAAACCCACAGGAATACCACGGCTGCATGAGAACTGGAGGCAGAGGCTTGTTTTAAAGAGAAAACGGACATGTTTCTGTTTTTTCAGTGTATCTTCTAAAAATCCCTGTATATTACAGGGGTGGGCAAAAGCAAGTTTTCAGTTGTAAATAAAACAGAATTTATCCTTGTATTATTAATTATTGTATTATTTATTTGTATTATGTAAACCTACTTTTGCCCACCCCTGTACATAGAGAGAGAGATACTCTGGAAACTTTAAATGAATAAGTCTAGCTTTTTTCCAGTCAACATTTTGAGAAAGTACTCAAAAATATTTTTCTTCCTGCATTATTCCTATTATTTTTATCTACAGTTCTAACGCACATGAGAAATGAGCACTATCCTGACCTACTGTCAATCCAAATCAGCACATGACACTTTTCACTCAGCAAACATGTATTTAACACCTGCTCCATATGGACCCATTCCAATCAGAAAAGCAGATAATAATAATTACATTAGGATGAAAGTGCTACAATACAGCATATATTTAAACTGTTATGTCAGCCAAAACCAAATGTTTCATGAGAACGTAGCTGAACTCAATAAGGTTTTCCCTTAAACTTTATACAATCGTTGAGTACCCACTGAAACCATTTCAGTATGCTTATATTTTTAGCCCTACCAACTCTTAAAGTAACAAGTTCTATAAATTCCCTTTCAGTTGTGTAAAACAGCAGGGCATTTCCTCTTACTTAGTCCTAAAACAGGGGTCCCCAAACTTTTTACACAGGGGGCCAGTTCACTGTCACTCAGACCATTGGAGGGCCAGACTATAAAAAAAACTATGAACAAATCCCTATGCACACTGCACATATCTTATTTTAAAGTAAAAAAACAAAACGGGAACAAATACAATATTTAAAATAAAGAACAAGTAAATTTAAATCAACAAACTGACCAGTATTTCAATGGGGACTATGCTCCTCTCACTGACCACCAATGAAAGAGGTGCCCCTTCCGGAAGTGCGGTGGGGGCTGGATAAATGGCCTCAGGGGGCCACATGCGGCCCGCAGGCCGTAGTTTGGGGACCCCTGTCCTAAAACTACCTTCTTTAAGCTGACACATCTCTAGTTTTAGGATTTCTAAGACTTTGTGAACCAAACATTAGGAAAATAAATTATGATTATATAAATTACAAATCATAACCATGTCAGCCTAACCTTTTCTCAAGACTCCACTGAAGTATTATCACTTCTTAAGATTTTTTTTTTGATAGGACCGTGTAAGGTTCATCCTGTATCACTAAGTCACACAGCCCTGTATCACTTCATTTATTTATTTTAGAGAGAGAGAGAGACAAGAAGGGAGAGAGAGGTGAGGAGGAGAGAGATGAGAAACATCAACTCAAGAGTTGCTTCAGCCCTGGCCGGTTGGCTCAGCGGTAGAGCGTCGGCCTAGCGTGCGGAGGACCTGGGTTCGATTCCCGGCCAGGGCACACAGGAGAAGCGCCCATTTGCTTCTCCACCCCTCCACCGCGCTTTCCTCTCTGTCTCTCTCTTCCCCTCCCGCAGCCAAGGCTCCATTGGAGCAAAGATGGCCTGGGCGCTGGGGATGGCTCTGTGGCCTCTGCCTCAGGCGCTAGAGTGGCTCTGGTCGCAACATGGCGACGCCCAGGATGGGCAGAGCATCGCCCCCTGGTGGGCAGAGCATCGCCCCTGGTGGGCGTGCCGGGTGGATCCCGGTCGGGCGCATGCGGGAGTCTGTCTGACTGTCTCTCCCTGTTTCCAGCTTCAGAAAAAAAAAAAAAAAGAAAGAAAAAGAGTTGCTTCTGCCCTGGCCGCTGGCTCAGTGGTAGAGCGTCGGCCTGGTGTGCAGGAGTCCCGGGCTCGATTCCCGGCCAGGGCACACAGGAGAGGTGCCCATCTGCTTCTCCACCCCCCCTCCTTCCTCTCTGTCTCTCTCTTCCCCTCCCGCAGCCAAGGCTCCACTGGAGCAAAGTTGGCCCGGGCGCTGAGGATGGCTCCATGGCCTCTGCCTCCGGCGCTAGAATGGCTCTGGTTGCAACAGAGCAACGCCCCAGATGGGCAGAGCATTGACCCCTGGTGGGCATGCCGGGTGGATCCCGGTCAGGCGCATGCGGGAGTCTGTCTGACTGCCTCCCCATTTTCAACTTCAGGAAAAAAAAAAAAAGAAGAGTTGCTTCATTTCAGTTGTTTATTAACTGCTTCTCATACGCGCCATGATGGGGAAGGTCAGGGAGGCTCATGCCGAACCAGTGACCTTGGCCTCAAGCCAGCAACCCTGAAATCAAGCCTGCAACCTCAGGGTTTCCAACAGGGGCCCTCAGCATCAGGATGCGCTGCCACCAGTAGGCTTATATCACTTTAAAGTCACTTAATTTGATTTTGTTTAATGAGGAAAAAAAGTCCTTAAATGTATCAGACTTGGATTATATCTAAAAAAAGTGTTTAAATGACTCTCACTGCTAAAGAATAATATGACACCTGGGGATATCAGAACTTCATCTAGCAAATGTTTATGAGTGCCTAACAGGCATCATGATCTAGCTTACTTGCTGACTTGGCTTCACTAGACAAAATATGACTTGTGCAATTAACATATTCATGGCAAGGTGGCCATGAATTCTATGTGTTCACAGGTTTGATGAAAGTAAAATATTTAAAGTTAGCAATAATAACAAGTTATGGATCATAATTAACACTCAGCGTCTTTCCTCCAATCCAGATTTCATCCTAACAGAAAGCCTGAGCACCAAGGAACAAGATAAAGCTTCACCAATTAAAAAGTATGTGACACTGGCCTGAGATGAACAGATATCCACCTTTATTTACCAAAATACCGTACAACTGTTGTCTTGGGTTAGACCAGCAGCTAAAGAATACACCAGGCTAGCTATCTGGGATTCACGCCATCCGCAGCTCCTTACCCTCACCACTGATGTTCTCAAAATCTGTCAAAGGTAGCTTGAAGAGTGTGTTCGTTCTGAATTACATCTAGTCACATTTAGTTTTATTCTACTGCTCTAATTTTTCTACTCCTGTTTTCATCCTGCAATACTCAGTATCATATACACACTTGCGCAGCCTAAAGGGGAGCATGTATTACTCCTCAGCCTTTCATGCCCTCTCATTATCACTAACAACCTCACAAAGCCGCTCGGCACTGAGACTAGTTAGCACATAACCATAGGTGAAATTTACTTATCAACATTCCCCCTCTTCTTTATATCTTATTTTTCTTCTTTATATCTGTGTGTGTGTGTGTGTGTGTGTGTGTGACAGAGACAGAGAGAGACAGAGACAGAGAGAGGGACAGATTGACAGGAAGGGAGAGAGATGAGAAGCATCAATTCTTTGTTGCAGCACCTTAGTTGTTCAGCAACTACAGCAAACCTAGTGACCCCTTGCTCAAGCCAGCAACCTTGGGCTCAAGCTGGTGAGCTTTTGCTCAAACCAGATGAACCCGTGCTCAAGCCAGCGACCTCGGGGTTTCGAACCTGGGTCCTCTGCATCCCAGTCCAATGCTCCATCCACTGCGCCACTACCTGGTCAGGCTCTTCTTTATATCTTAAAACATGGAGGAGTGTGTGTGTGTGTTTAAATTTGTGTATCTCCCCAAACACTTTCACAGTGCCACATAAATAATTAATAAATGTAATGAAATCCCTTGTTGACAAATTTTAATTCCAATTAATGAAGTTTAATATAACACCATGAAAACTAATGTCTAAGTTTAAAAATTATTTAAACACAACTGCCTTTGCTTTTTACACCAGATGGCAGGGAGACAACACCTTCAGAGTTTATCCCCCTCAACAGCCTCCCTAGAGGCCCATTTAATGAAGATCTTGTTCACAAATTTCAGTTTCCTTAAATAATTAGCTATCATCTCCATTTAAATACATAATTTAATTTACAGAGTCTAGAAAGTAAAAAATCTTCTCAATTATTTCCTTGTAAAAACTGGTCACTATAAACCTTAATAACTAACCTAAATACGATGTATACTTTATGTCACATGCTAATTAGACAACAAAGCCTCATTCAAGCTTACGCTGCATTATTGGGCTTTAATTTCACATTACCAAATTGTTAAAAGTCCAATTTTTGTACTTGGAACAATTCCTGGGTAAAGGTGTTTAGGTGGAAACTCATGAAAATTGAAGGGGGAAAAAACGGAGCCAAGCCATTGCTAAATGTTACTTACTATAACAAAAGTATCAACTATTCCTATGTAAGAACCCAGAGATCAGCTCTGAGCACAGGCCCCACGGTTCGCATCTCTGTTCCCCAGCAGGTAGTATTCTCACTCTTATGGTACAGATTCCATCCATTTCTCTGTATTACAAGTTAGATGATGAAGAAAAACAAGGCTTCTAAGAACAGGATATTTTAAAAAATATTTTATTGATTTTTAGAGAGAGGGGAGAGAGAGGGGGAGAGAGAGAGAGAGAGAGAGAGAGAGAGAGAGAGAGAGAAGGGGGAGGAGCAGGAAGCATCAACTCCCATATGTGCCTTGACCAGGCAAGCCCAAAGTTTCGAACTGGCAACCTCAGTGTTCCAGGTCGACGCTTTATCCCACTGCACCACCACAGGTCAGGCCAGAACAGGATATTTTTGAATAGGTAAGATGAACGTTTAAGGATAGTCATTACAAAATGTTTATACAATAAAAAATTACAAATATATCGCCTGACCGGGTCACCAGCTTGAGCGCGGGCTCATCTGGTTTGAGCAAAGCTCACCAGCTTGGACCCAAGGTCGCTGGCTCAAGCAAGGGGTTACTCAGTCTGCTGAAGGTCCACGGTCAGGGCACAACATATGAGAAAGCAATCAATGAACAACTAAGGTGTCACAACGCTCAACAAAAAACTAATGATTCATGCTTCTCATCTCTCCGTTCCTGTCTGTCTATCCCTGTCTATCCCTCTCTCTGACTCTGTCTCTGTAAAAAAATAAAAATTAAAAAAAATTACAAATATAAATCAATAGGAGAGCAGACATGGTACATCCATACAGTGAAATATTATGTGGCTATTAAGAATACAATGTTAGAGTTCTACATACTTGCAAAGATGCTGACACTAACAGACACCTCTGAACAATGCTCCCTTTTGGAGTTCCAAATGTATGGAAACAAGCATCCCAGTGGGAGTACGCCCTTCCACAGTATATACTGTTTCCTTGGTTAAAACTATAGGGCACAAGAACTCTGCTAAAACCAAAATGGGAGGGGGGGTAAGCTGTATACTCTTTACATATAAAATGTGGACATTAAGAGAAACTTTAATTTTATTTTAGCAAATTGGTAGTACATGAGTGTTGAAATCATTTAATGTGATTTCTACTTTAAAACATTAAATAAAGATGTAGTTCTCAGCAATTTGATAAGAAACATTTCTCCATAATGCATACTGAGAAAATGGTATTGAGGAAGTAATCAAGGATTTTTGGCATAACTATTGCACCAAAGGAGATTCTTGGGTGCTATACCATTCACAGGACCTTAGTGGGAAGGTAGTGATGCATGACAATTAAGAGTACTGCCGCTAGCCCCCCGTTGGGCTTTGAATCCTGGCTTCTGCACTGGTGTACACTACTGACATGTAGAAAAGTCAACAAAGGTTAACTGGTATCTTTTTATAGCTGAGAAAAAGGCACCTTTGAACTAAATATGGAAAACTATTTAAAATATTTTAATAGAAGTATTCCTAAGCAGAAAGTATTTAAAGTAATGAAAACATTTTAACCTGACCAGGTGATGGCATAGTGGACAGAGCATCGACCTGGGACGCTGAGGTCCCAGGTTCAAAACTAAGGTCACAGGCTTGAGCCTGGGATAACAGACACGACCCCACCATCACTGGCTTGAGCCCAAGCTTGCTGGCTTGAGCAAAGCGTCCCTGGCTTGGCTAGAGCCCCGCAGTCAAGGCAGGTGGAGAAGCAATCAATAAACAACTAAAGTGCCGCAACTATGGGTTGATGATTCTCATCTCTCTCCCTTCCTGTCTGTCTGTCTCTCTCGCTTAAAACAAACAAAAGACCATTTTAGAGCTAAACAGTTTTATTTTTTCACAGTGAGCCAGAAACAGATATCTCTGTAAATCTAGCTACTGCCCTTTTTCTTTTCATTTTTTCCAATCTTTTCATGATTAATCTAAAGGCTAACCTAAAATTTTCAAATCTTTGTAATTTAGAAGTATACAGTTTGTGATCAAAATTCTCCCCCTTTTGTTTCTTCCTGACCCCTCTAGTCATCTGCTGCTCATGCATACTACCTCCACCAGAGGGCAGACAGGAGAACGGTGAAGTGTGGAAAACAGAGCTGGGAACTTGTTAGCTTCCAGTGTCCCCAAAACCTTGAAACAGCACTAACATTATAAGATTCTCTGAGACAATCTCATTGAAATGGGATTAACTAAAACACAGCAAAAAAAGCTGGCAAATACTAATTCATGTCTCTATTCAGTTATTTAAATATCTGAGCTACAAACACATGCCAGGCACATTCCAGGCTCTAGAGATTGAGCAGTAAACAAAACAAGCCAAGTTCCCGTTGTCATGGAGCTTTATTCTATATCTGTCTAGGAGAAAGATAATAAGGCACATGAATAAATAACAATCTCAAGTACAGATAAATACTGTACAGGAAAAAAAATACTGCAAGAAATTAGAGGGTGACAGTGAAGGCTATTTTAAAATAAATTAATCTAAGTAAAGATCTGAATGAAATGACTGAATGAGTCATACCTTAAACGGGGGAAGAGCAGTCCAGGCAGAAGAACCAGTAAGTGCAAAGGCCACGAGGCACAAACTAACCTGCCACGCTGCTGAATGGACGGCCAAGACCACAGGGAGGCTGGAGGGGAGGCAAGCAAAGCAGGCGCGATGAGGGAGGGGAGCAGGAATCCAACCACGTGACCCTGTGGGCTCCTGACCACGTGAAAACTGCAGAGTTTATCTAGCAGTAATGGGGTCGGATGACTGAGAGAGATAATCTGATACACTTTACATCATTTCAAGTTCATGCTGGCTGCTAAAAGGCAGAAATTAGAAATGGAAAGACCAGCTAGCTTCTGTGATAGTTCTGGCCAGGAAAGCTGATGGTGGTTTGGCCCAGAGTAAAAGGCAGCGGACGTGACAAGAAACAGTCAAATTTGGAATAATTTTCATGTTAGAATCCATAATACTTGCCAAGGAGTAGGTATAGGATGAGTAAAACAGGAGAATGAAGGATAACTCAGGATGTTTAGCATGAGCAGCTGCATGGATGCAGGAACCATCTGCAGAGATAGAGAAGAGGAAGAAACCACAGCCAGTGGGGCAGGACGGGAACCACAGCCAGTGGGGCAGGACGGAAAGCACAGCCAGTGTCCCAGAAGTCAAGGGAAAAATGTTCAGTAAGGAAGGAGTTGTATCTGTCACCTGCGTCAAATGTGGCCGGGATCTACTTTGGCAACACTGACATCCCTGGCGACCTGGAGAAGAATGATTTTGATGGCACAGAAAAGATCAAGCCTCTCTGGAAGGGGTTCAGAAGAAGATGGGAAATGAGATGGTGAGGAATTGAGGAGTAGCAACAGCCCACATGAAATCTTTGAAAGATTTTTTTTGTTTTTTTTGGACATACTTAAATTTTTAACTTTTAATTTTTTAAAAATATCAAAGTAGGCCTGACCTGTGGTGGCGCAGTGGATAAAGCGTCGACCTGGAAATGCTGAGGTCGCCGGTTCGAAACCCTGGGCTTGCCTGGTCAAGGCACATATGGGAGTTGATCCTTCCAGCTCCTCCCCCCGTCTCTCTCCCCTCTCTATCTCTCTCTCTCCCTCTCTCTCTCTCCTCTCTAAAATGAATAAATAAAATTTAAAAATTTTTTAAAAAAAGATTTAAAATATCAAAGTTGGTAAAAGTAGTATACTGAACACACACCCTCACCTAAAATCACCAATTGTTAACATCTGCCACATTGCTTTATCTTCATCACTCTCTATATATGTAGTATTATTACTTACCCATTTGAGAGTATATTAAAGATACTCTGCCTCTTTACTTATAAATAATTTACTATGTATCTTCTAAGAGCAAGGGAAAACCCTTACATAACCACAGATAATGATCAAATTCAGAACCCTTAACATTGAAACAACACCATATTTAATATGCAGTACACATTCAAATTTTACTAGTGCTTCAATAATGTTCTTGAGCAACTGGATTATCCAATCCAGGATTATACACTGCATTTCACTGGCAGGTCTCTTGAATTTCCTTTAATCTGGAACAGTTCCTTATACTTTCTTTTTCTTTCAGGACATTAACATTTTGGAAGACTATACAAATCAGTTACTTCCTCAACTGTTTCCTTGTGATTAGATTTTGATTATGCTATTTAGAAACACTACAGAAAAACTAATGTCTTTAGTTTAAGCATATCAAGAGGAATATGTTTATTCCACTATTGCTGATGTTAACTCTGATCACTAGGTTGATGTACTGTCTGCCAGATTCCTGCTCTGTGAAGCCATTTTCCCCCGGTTGTTAAGACTAACACCACTGGAAATTGTATTAGTATCATTTTTCCTACCAACCTTTCTTCATTAGTAGCAATTGACTCAATTAATAGTATCATAATAGTTGCAAACTTGATTTCTATCATTCATTCTACAATTTTTATTGGCAGTCTAATTGGCAGAGCTTTCTCTTTTTATTCTTTTATTTATCTATTATAGACTTGTAAATTCTTATTTTATTCAATGGGTTATAATTCATTATTATCATTAATTAATTTTGATGCTTAAATTTTCCCAGACTTGGCCTGACCTGTGGTGGCGCAGTGGATAAAGCACCGACCTGGAACGCTGAGGTTGCCGGTTCAAAACCCTGGGCTTGCCTGGTTAAGGCACGTATGGGAGTTGATGCTTCCTGCTCCTCCCTCCTTCTCTCTCTCTCTCTGTCTTGCTTCTAAAATGAATAAATAAAATCTTTAAAAAAAAAAAAAATTTTCCCAGACTTGGCCATTCAAGCTAGTTCCTATGTCCTTTCCAAATGCCCCCTTCAACTTCTTTGAACACAAACCTGTGTTCTAGGCTTCTCTTGCACTTTCCCTGCCCTAACGCTAGAACCAGCCGTCTGGGCACAAGTTGGGCTTGCTGCTAGGATGTCGCTGGTTGTAGGCGGTTTCATTAGACAGAGCTAGGAAATCTATGTATATGTGTGTGTATGTGTGTGTGTGTGTGTGTGTGTGTGTGTGTGTGTGTAAGAATGTCTGTATATTTTAATCGTAAATTCATACTGATAACTCTAATTCTCATCCAACGCCAAGAGCATCCTTTATTGCCTTCTTGTATTTCATATTTTAATTTCCTTTCCTCCACAGTTCAAACCCCAAATTCCCAAATATCAGTAAACGTACTCAGTTGCCCAATCCTACAATAAAGACAAAATATTTTCAGAACTTCTGTGTCTCATCCCTACTACTATAAAAAATAGACTACTATACAGGGTTCAAATCTTTTTTATCTTTAAAGGTATATAGTCAAAGTCCCAAGTTAAATACATACTTGGATTCATTTTTTAATTCTGAGAGTTGATGTTATTCATTGAAATACAGTTGGTTCATTTGTTGCTGTTTGTATTCAATTTTGGAGGTTTTTCCTCCACCCATTGTTGTTAATTTCTGAACATATAAAACACTGACAAGTTTCAAAACTTAAAACTGTACAAAAACACGGTAGAGCGTCGGCCTGGCGTGCGGGGACCCGGGTTCGATTCCCGGCCAGGGCACATAGGAGAAGCGCCCATTTGCTTCTCCACCCCCAACCCCTCCTTCCTCTCTGTCTCTCTCTTCCCCTCCCGCAGCCAAGGCTCCACTGGAGCAAAGATGGCCTGGGCACTGGGGATGGCTCCTTGGCCTCTGCCCCAGGCGCTTGAGTGGCTCTGGTCGCGGCAAAGCGACGCCCCGGAGGGGCAGAGCATCGCCCCCTGGTGGGCAGAGTGTCGCCCCTGGTGGGGGTGCCGGGTGGATCCCGGTCGGGCTCATGCGGGAGTCTGTCTGACTGTCTCTCCCCGTTTCCAGTCTGTCTGTAGAGAGACAGACTCCCGCATGCACCCAAATGCAATCTACCCAGTATGCCCACCAGGGGGCGATGCTCTGCCCATCTGGGCCATTGCTATGTTGCAACCGCCTGAGACAAAGGCCTTGGAGCCATCCTCAGCACCAGGGCCAACTTTTGCTCCAATGGAGCCTTGGCTGCGGGAGGTGAAGAGAGAGACAGAAAGTAGAGGGGGAACAGTAGAGAAGCAGATGGGCGCTTCTCCTGTGTGCCCTGGCTGTGAATCAAACACAGGACTTCCACACACCAGGCCGACACTTTACCACTGAGCTAGCTGGCCAGGGCCTCCTGTGTTTTTCTTCTATCAAAAAATTATGCATGTGGAGCAGAGAAAAGGATCAAAAAAGAATTTTATCTAAGATGGGAGACATAACAGAAAGTTTGTATGACAATGGAAATGATTCTACAGATACTGGAATTAAATAGGAGAAATGGGATAATTACAGGGGGAAATGATCTTCTGATTTAAAGGGTTACCATATTCCAAAATAGATTGCCATGCTGTTTATAGCCTTCCAAATTAGTTCTATCTATGGCTCTAGAGAAGCCACATTAAAATGGAGTTATTATTTTGGAAGGAAAATTAATCACTACCTATTAATTTCAACAGAAGAAATTCTGCATGGCAAGGGGGAGGTTTTCAACTCTAAGTAAGATATTTAATCAGGAATAAATAGAGAAGAGAGAAGAGAATGGCTGATGTGAGAGTCTATGTAGTAACACGAACAAATAGTCACAATCATGCTGGACAAACTCACATCTCAACATGCCTTGGAAAAGTTACAAATATGCTAATAATTTATGCTAGTAATTGAGGATAAGTCCCCATGCCCTGGCTCTAAGTCAGTGTGGCACAGAGAACATGGACTCAAGAATGATGAGGTCTGGCCTTGAATCCCAACTGAGTCACTTAACTACATGACCACAGGCACACCTCAGAGGTGATGCCCTTACCTGTAGACATGCACAATGCCTCCTTTGCCAAGTTAATGTGAGATAGAAATAAAATAATGTATAGTATTTCCCCTGACCCAGAACAGATGTTCAATAAACAGATGTTCCTATAATAAACACAGATTAAACTAGTCAGCAAGGTAAAGAAAGCAATCACACAGTGTACTTCAATAATGCACCTGAAAGGACTCAGAGAAATCACACCATCTCAGGCAATATTTGGTAAGGGCAGAAAAATGCCACTTACTTCCAATTTTCAATTTTCAAAATGTCCCAGAGTCTATTTTTAAAGTGTAAAAATATGTGCTGACACACTAAAGTGCCAATGATTTACAAGAAGCAATTCTGGGAAGATGTCGATCAATTGGTGCAAACTTCCAGTTATGAGATGAATAAATTCTGGGGATATTATGTAAACCATGGTGACTATGGTTAACTCTTCTACTGCACACTTAAAAGCTGCTAGGAGAGCCTGACCAGGCAGTGGCACAGTGGATAGAGCGTTGGACTGGGACGCAGAGAACCCAGGTTCGAAACCCGGAGGTTGCCGGCTTGAGCGCAGGCGCATCTGGTTTGAGCAAGGCTCACCAGCTAAGACCCAAGGTCACTGGCTTGAGCAAGGGGTCACTAGGTCTGCTGTAGTCTACCCCCACCCCAGTCAAGGCACACACACGAGAAAGCAATCAATGAACTAATGTACCGCATCAAAAAATTGATGCTTCTCATCTCTCTCCCTTCCTGTCTGTCTGTCCCGATCTGTCCCGCTCTCTGTCTGTCTCACATACAAAAAAAGTTGCTAGGAGAATAGAACTTAAATGCTCTTACACCCCCTCAACACACACACACACACACACACACACACACACACACACACAAATGAGGTAATGGATGGGTTAACCAACCTTACTGTGGTAAAAATTTTGCAATATATATGTATCAAATCATCATGTTGTACATTTTAAACTTACACAATGTTGTAGGTCAATTCTAACCCTTTATTATTTTATTCTAATAATAAAGCTGGAAAATTACTAAAAGAAGAAATTCTACAGGTTAACAAAGAGAAATTACTCAGAATAACCTCTAAATGATGCCTATGGATCACAAAGAGATAAACCTAAATATATCACAAGTCATATTAACCAATTTTATAATTTTATAAATGTGTACACACAAGGGAGTTAACCATGTTCAGAAAACAATATTTTATAAGTTTCTATTTCGGTTTCAAATTTATCTGCAAACCAAAATGCAACAAGGAAAATCTTAAAATGATCTTTATCCAAATACTGAAATATACAATAACCTTTCAGAGCTGTGAACAAAAATGGGGCTCTGTAATGAATTTCACCAAAAGTAACCTCACAGAGATCTGATCCAAAATTCCTTACGGGCATGTCATGGCGGTAGTTCCACCTCAGGCTGGTAACTGCCCTTGTAAAAGGTTATCTTTGTCTTAAGCAAGCCTTGTCTATTGTTTTTGCTTAGCTAGGTTAACATACCTTTGAAATGCCTCTTTTACAGACCCCTTCAAGAGAGCACAGAACCTTGTTAACCATCCTATAATCTCGCAATTTTCAACCAGTGTGCAAGAGGCATACTGGTGTGTCACAAGAACTTTTAGAACATGTAATACCTGACTAGTCAGGGCACTGCCCTCTTTTCCCTTAGATTGTCAAATTTTTAAAAAATGACAACAGCCAACACAAAGTCCAGTGCAAATGAATCAAAATTATATCTATTTTTCTATTAAGAACAGCAAAAAAAATTTTTTTGGTGTGATGCAGAATTTCAGTAGTTTATGTGTGCTATGTGACGAAAAAGATTGAAAATTGCTGCTGTAATCCAATCATAGTGATTTCCCTGCCTTGCTTTTTTTCCAAGGGTTCATGCAGTGTTCCTTAGCTCCCTCCTTAATCCCATATGTATAAAAGACCTGCAAAACTGGAATTCTTCAGAGCATTTGACATCTTGGTTCTCTGCATGGTTTGGCTCAAACTCATAAAAAATTCTCTACAGTTTTGGCCGCTCTAACGTCGACAGAGCCTAGGATCAGTAATAACCCAAAAGCCCCACACTGAAGAGTCCTAAAATGTGCAATGGCAGAGACCCAGAGCATTCAGTCTTGTGTATACAAACCTTTGTTTTCCTCCTGACTAGAAATGACTTCTCTTTCACCTTAAATAAGCAATGTGAGCTCTATATTCTACAAGATGTACTTAAAAGTCACCATCTCAGTTTACTACACTAAAATGGGCTGATAACACAGCAATCTAATCAACAGTTAAATGTTTTAAGAAAACTTTCCAGCAGAGTGCTAATCCACAAGTCCGGCTGTGTTGCCAGTGGTGGAGAGGCAGACAGATGCATCCACATCCTTTTACTAAGAGAGAAAAGGAAGGAGTGGCGAAGGGGACGGGAGATGCAAAATAACAACACATTGCTTCCATTAACAAACGAGAATCTGCTTTTAAGCTTTTGAAAAGTCAATCTTTCCCTACCGATAAATAGCAAAGTAAAAGACAATCATTTCTATTTTGCAGAAAAAGAATGTGGAGAGAAAAGGAAAACACTTTACCATGTACTGAACTTACAAGTGTTCGAAATCCATTAATTTCCCCCACTCTACCCCCAAAATGATGGGCGGCATATTATTTCCAAAATAAATTTAACACGAAACCACTGGGCTCATTTTTAGCGCTCAGTAGAGAACTTTTTGAGTTTTCTCAGCGCTCTACACCCAATAACCTTTATGGGCGATCCTGGATAACCGCTACTTTCAGGATAAACACGAGCTCTCCCTCTGTCCCCGGGGGTTGCGGGGCACGAGAGGAACTTGGGATCCCGAGGCCAGGGGTACGGCCAGTCTCCTCGCCTCCCGGAGCGCGCGGTCCGAGCGGCCGAGGAAGTGCCCCCGGCGGCGGCCAAACGGCCGGTCTTCGCACCGGAGCAGAGCGCGACTGAGGCGCACCCGCCCCGTCCCCCACCCCGCCGGCAGGGGCTGCTGCCCGGAGCCCCGGGCCCCTGAGTCAGAAGGGATCCGGTCGGCCCGCGCTGCCACCCGAACCGGGTTCCGCCGGGTCGGCCCCGCGGCGTCCCACGCCCCGCGAGGGAAGTCCGGGATTCCCCTGCGGGACGCACCGACGAGCCGCGCTCGCGCCCTCGCAGCCTACCTGGAGGGAGCTCAAGCCCGTGTCGACCCGGAGCTGCCTGGATCCTCTGGGCGCTCGGCAGCCCCAATCGCGCGGAGCTGGCGAGCAGAGCGCAGAGCACCGCGGAGACCAGCGCGGCAAAGACCCGCCGACCACACCCAGGCCGCGCCGCTCAGCTGCCAACTCGGCGGCGCGCCGGGGCGGCGGCTGGGACGTGGCTCCAGGTTCGAGGCTCGAGGCACGAGGCGCGCGGAACCAGCGGCAACGCGCTGCGCGCGCGCGCAGACCCTGGATCGCGCGCGCGGCCTGGGCACGGGGAGAAGGGAGCGGGCGCCCAGCGCAGCAGCTTCTGCTTCCTATTTTCTGTCTCTTTTCCTGCCAGAGGAACATTAATTCCCGGGCAGTTTCGTTTTCTTGTCGGCGTGGCGCTTGGACGCCGGCGCATACTTTATCTGTGTAGCGCCCAAGTGGAGTGGCTGGTTTCTTTCCCGGCACCGCATAAGCCTCAGTTTGCTCGTGGGCCGGATAGGGGGGCTGACTTAGAAGACCCCAAGGTCCCGTTCAGATTCAACATTATGAAATTCTATATATAAAAAAATAAACCTAAGTCCAGAGTTACACAAAATTCCATTGCACTCCCAGGTCTACTATCGCTAGTTGTGCGACTACCATCTCAGGGCCTCGATTTCGTCGTTGGAAAATAAGAGATGATACTCGCTTCATAAAGGTGCTAGAATATTAAGTGAGATAACCTTTACAGAGAGGCTGCCTCTAAATAAATGATCAATACTTGAAAGTTATCATTGCTACTGCCACTGATAAAACCAGGCCTTCCAAATAACCCTGTGAAGTCGCTCTTCTCAGCATGAGTTAAAATAAACATCATGGGCATCTCAACCCCACACTTCTCTGGGTGTTTGATGTTTAAAATGTCATAAAGTGAATGCATCTATCCAATTTACTTGAAGTCAACACCCCGCCCCACCCCCGGAACAATTTTCCTTTCTCCACCCCCATCTTTCTTCTGAGTTAATTTCAGTTTGGCAGACTGTTGCTATAGCATTCTTTCTCTGACGTAAAACAATTTAAAGAAATAGCCCTGGGCGAGGAAAACTGCAGAGGAGTTCCTTGTGGAGTTTCTGTGCCTGAGAAAGATCTGGAAAATATCGTAAGAGAATTCGAACACTCCGCAGCCTTCCACTCCTTCTTTAGCAGCTTCCCAATATCACCTGGAATAACTCTTAGTACCTTAAAGGAGATGATGCCATGATAAGCACACCCTGATGGCCACTGTGGGGGAAAAAAAGTGACCGTTTTGTTTTAAAGTCAGACCATACCAAAAGTGGAAAGAGACGTGGAGCTAGGATGATGAAATCATAGGTGGCTTTCCTCCAAATTTTCATTTTCCCCAAGGTGGGATGCTATTTTCCATTGAAAAGAAAGGGGAGAAATGCCAAATATTCTACGTATCGAAGTGTCAGAAAAGTTTATGACCTGTGTGGTTTGCATCTGTAACTGTTTAAATGTTTTAATGATTAAATCCTGAGCTTTATCCTTGTTCTTTTTAGGCAGAAGCGAAGGAAAATTGTTATTTAAGGAGTGCCTATTGAGTACCAGGCTCTCTGCTTTCATATATCATACTTAATTTTCATAATGATGTCACACTGTGTTGTATCTCTGTTTTACAGATAAAGAAATCGAGGCACAGTGAGATTAACTGATTTATCTAGAGTCACACAGTGAGGCAGAGCTTTATATGGAACCCAGATTAGATGGACTTCAAAGCCCATTTTAGATGATTTCTGTCTTGTTCTTGGGCAGTGACATTTAACAGGTATTATAGGATTTTTAAGTGGTGGTTAGGTTAAGAATGTCAGTTGAAAAACAACTTGTTGGTATTTATGAAAACCCAATGGAAAGTCCTGAAGTGGTATTCTATTCCAGAAAAGATTAGGGGAAATATCATATAAATCAACAGCTTGTAAGTGCATGCGTGCGTGCAAACACACACGCACACACACACACACACACACACACACCCTGAAAAGATGTAACAATAATTTTACTGATCTTTGAAGATCTGAAAATAAATTACACAAAATAACTTTAACCTTCTTGAATTTTTTTTTTTTTTTTGTATTTTTCTGAAGTTGGAAACCGGGAGGCAGTCAGACAGACTCCCGCATGCGCCCAACCGCATTGCTCTGTTACATCCAGAGCCATTCTAGCGCCTGAGGCAGAGGCCACAGAGCCATCCCCAGCGCCCGGGCCAACTTTGCTCCAATGGAGCCTTGGCTGCGGGAGAGGAAGAGAGAGACAGAGAGGAAGGGGAGGGGAGGGGTGGAGAAGCAGTTGGGCGCTTCTCCTGTGTGCCCTGGCCGGGAATCGAACCCGGGACTCCTGCACGCCAGGCCGAGGCTCTACCACTGAGGCAACTGGCCAAGGCTGAAATTTTTATGTGGACACAAAAATTTCCAGAAGAATAAAGTCCAAGTACAAAAAAAGGTAAAGTTTATTATCCAAACTAGCCCACTTCCAAGAATATTACATATCTATATTGCCACATGTGCTCCATATTTTTTGAAAAGAGCACTTACTTGTTAAAGGACTAGCCTGCATTGCAAATCTGAAAGTGGAGCTGATGAAAAGAATTTCATTAGCAGGAATAATATTCTAAGAGCACAGTAATGCATCTAAGTAATCCAGCAATTAGTAATTTTTCAAGTGATAATGTAATCAATGTAAAAAAAGGGGGTGGAGAGAGAGAAGGAAGGACATGCTAGTAATACTGTTGAGGACTGCTCATTTGTGTGGACAGTTGTAGTGATTATCCTGCTTCCTATAATTAAACCCAAAGTTCTTGTGTTTGGGTGCCACTGACAGTATTTAGATTTCTAAGTCATTAACCCCATGTACTCAAATCCTACTCTTCAGAGAGGATGGGGGCATTCCTGCTAGGGAACCTTGGAACACAAAATCCCTGCCTGGTTCATCTTTGGGTACCATGTCGTGTTTAAAAAAATACTTTGCACATACCAGGTACTCAGTAAATGAATGAATGAGTGAATGAGTGAATGCAAGCATGCATGCATTGGCTACTTATTTTACTCAAATAACCTTCAATGCCCTACTCAGAATCCTAGAAAGAGGAATGCAATCATTATTTAGTTGCAGCTGCTATTGCAGAGTGTTTTGCTGTCCTGTGATCTAGTTCAGAGAAGCTCTGTTCTTGGTTGGTCCTATGTCAGATGAATCTGAATCAGGTTCTCAGTAAGTTACCCTAAAATCCACCATGCCATAAGTTTATAACCGCTGCTTTTAAATCATACCCTAGAAATGGCCTATTTTCCTGAACCTATTTTGCTTTCAGACAATGCCAAGGGTATTATAAAGAACAGAACTATCAAAGTATACAATTTTCCAGTACTGTCCTGTTAGATATGTTGTATGCATTCCATTTCTATTGTATTCAGGAGAAGGCCAAATTATATACATGCAATGTTAGGAATAAAGTAAAGGTTTTCTTCCAACAAGGATGAAATAAATTTTAAAATATTAAATGGAAGTTGTCTAATAGGATCTACAGTAGAGTTCCCCAAGGATGTGGGAAGTGATTCCTAAGAAGATTCTGTAAGAAGTAGGTTTATGAGTTTTTTCAGACACCTTGACCCCAAGCAGTCATGGCTAAAGGCCAAAGGCCTCCATCTTGCTTGTGCACAATGTTTTTGATATTAAATCATTTTATAGCATATATATATATATATATGCTATATATACATACACTGTGTGTATGTATATATATGTATGTGTGTGTGTGTGTATATATATATATAGTTTGTTTTACAGAGACAGAGGAAGATTCAAAGAGAGGGACAGATAGGGACACATAGACAGGAAGGGAGAAAGATGAGAAGCATCAATTCTTCGTTGCAGCTCCATTCAATGATTGCTTTCTCATATGTGCCTTGACCAGGGGGCTACAGCAGAGCGAGTTATCCTTTGCTCAAGCCAGCGACCTTGGACTCAAGCCAGCAGCCTTGGGCGTCAAGCCAGGGAACTTTAGGCTCAAGCCAGCAACCATGGGGTCATGTCTCTGACCCACGCTCAAGCCAGTGACCCCGCGCTCAAGCTGGTGAACCCGTGCTCAAGCCAGCGACCTCAGGGTTTGAACCTGGGTCCTCCGCGTCCCAGTCTGAGGCTCTATCCACTGCACTACCACCTGGTCAGGCAACATATATATCATTTTTCAAAGGACTGTGTTGGATTTGTTGATGATTCCAATTCTAATCATTCCTATATTTAAAAAAAAAAATTTATTATTATTTTTTTTTTTAGCAAGAGAAGGGAGAGAGAGAGAGAGAGAGACTGAGGGACAGGCAGGGCCAGACAGACAGGAAGGGAGAGAGATGAAAACATCAGTTTCTTGTTGTGGCACCTTAGTCATTCATACGTGCCTTGACCAGGAGGTTTCAGCTGAGCCAGTGACCCCTTGCTCAAGCCAAAGACCCTGGGCTTCAAACCAGTGACCTTTGCACTCAAGCCAATGACCATGGGGCCATGTCAATAATCCCACGCTCAAGCTGTCAACCCTGTGCTCAAGCTGGTGAGCCCACGCTCAAGCCACCAAGCTGGAAGTTTCAAAACTGGGTCCTCAACCTCCCAGGTCTATGCTCTCTCCACTATACCACTGCCTGATCAGGCTATTTTTTTAATTTTAATTTTTAACTTATTGTGTTGACATGATTTCAAGTATCCTGCTCAAGAGCTCACTGACTTTTGAATAATTATTTTCAAACAATTGTTATATGACATGTAGTATGTCTATGACAGAGTACAAGTTACCATCAGTGCTGCCATGGACATGCAAGTTACCAATGGACTGCCAACATTGCCAGAAAATTGGTAGAAGGACTATTATAATTTTATTGGCCCATGAGTTCCCATGTCATGTACCTCAGTAATCAATGGAGTAACTTTCAGATTCAGAGGCTGAGCACTCCAGTCCACTAAGTGTGTTTGTTAAAAATTGATACAATTGTATTTGAATATATTTATTTGAATTTCAGTTAAACATGAAGGATTGAATACATTTCAATTCTACTGTTCTCTTCTGAAATTCTCTAAAATGATAGTGAAAAGACTTAAAGAGTTTCATAAGAATAAGGTGAACCATGGAAGGAATGACAGTGACCAATTCTGGAAGCTGGAAGGACGATAAGAGCACAAGGAAAGTTCCTCATGGAGGAAAGGAGCAGCTGGCTGGGTTGGACCTCAGAAACCAAGAGACTTTCACAAATTAAGAGGCATCACGGGGGTGCAATTGGGTTTAATTTAGAAGGATCATTAAAAACTTGTCCAAGAAGCTGTTAAAAACACAGATTCTGTCATCCATCCCAACAAAGGACTTGGAGAGATTGAATCAGAGAAGCTCTAAGGACCCCAGGCAAGCGGAGAAACAGAAGGATTTAAGTGAATGTCTAAACACTGAACAATGAGATACCTGGATTCCTTCTCCCATTAGTCTCCAACAGCACTAGCAGACACTTGTAAAGCCAGAAGCCAGGGCCACCTTCACAGCTGCCTGGTCCATGCAGGTTCGCATTGGATTCGGACAGTCGGTAAAGAAACAACAGAGCCACAAACTGGTGGGCCATAGTCTTTAATTCTAGCTTGCACCCGGAGGGCAAGTAAAAACACACACTGGGCTCCAAAACCCACTCACATTCAGTGCTCACAAAGCCACTGACTTATCCGAGTTTCCTAGAATCAAAGGTTTCTAGATCACCAGCCTTATTCTCCTCAGTTCCCCATCTCCTTCCTTCTCCAGCGTCAAACTGCACAAACTGGCCTCTCACTCAACACTCTGCCATCTTGGCTGCTTCTTCTGGCCACGTGGCCTCTTTCTGCTCTCTGCTCTGCTCCCTCTAATGATAATCTCAGGAACCAAGAGCGTAAACTCCCGCTCCGTCCCCATTTTATATTGTAGCTTCACAACCTCTAATCCAATATACAAAATAGGGAAGTCTCTAATACAAAGTCACTTCTCTGAGGCATGATTAGATTGTACCACCCCACATCAAAAAGGGTGGGAAAGGCTTAATCCCAAAACCAAGCCCCAGGCTACAAGGATTTTCAACACACATTAATATCACCTGGGCGACGGCCTCCATCTTTAACAAAGTGAGCATAATACATTTTATCTGCCCAACAATCCACCCCTATGCTCACTTTACTACCCACAATTTACATCACCAGCATTCCTGTGCAAGGAAATTAGAACATTACACAGATTACAACATGGCAAATTATACAATTTCAACAATTACAAAAGTACACTTCACCAGTCTCTGAGCACTTTGCCCAAAGCGCAAAATGTCCTCGACCTATGGGAAAAGCTTCCCGGGGCAGGGGAGTGCTTCCAGCAAAGCCACCCCCCACCCCCATCAGGGTATTTCACATTGTCCAAAATCCATAATCCGTAAGTCCATCCAACAAAGGAGCCAATGCCCACTCTGGTCGTAGTCCAGGAAATCGGTCCACGCACATAGGGCGTCAGCCACCCCCCTCATTCCTGCCATCCTGGCAGGTCTTACACTGTCCCAAAGAGGAGCACATGGCAATGGCAGTCAGCATTTCCATCTTGGCTCTGAAGAGCATGATAACGTCCATCCTATGTCCCCAAAATCGCAGACCCACCAGGAGCATAGTAAGAACTCCTTGCTTCTGGGCTCTCACCTTCTGGAGACTGCAGATCACAACTCCAGTCCGATTCTCCTCATCCTCCAAAGAGGAACTGAAAACACCAGCTCCCGCTGCCAGGCTCAAGCCCCGGGCTGCCGCCACCATCTGCTCTGCAGACCTTGCAGCTCCGGACCCGGCCTCAGCTTCAGCATCAGCTTCAGCCCCGGCCTCCTGCCGCTGCTGGCTCTTCGCAACATCCAGGGCAAGCTGCAAGTCACGAACCTCTGAATCCTCCAGCGTTTGCTCCATTTCCAGGCGAATCTCGAACACCTGGTCGGCCTCCTCCTCTAGCATTTCCTCCAGCTCCAGGGTCAGCATCGGTTTCTCCTGCGTTTGCTCCAGCTCCTTCCGCTGCTCGGTTTGCAGGTCCCAGGCAGCCTCTTCCACAGAGCTCTCAGTTTCCTCACGCATGGCTGTAAAAGTCAGCCAGCCTACAATCCCCAAAAGGACAGCCATGGGGAACCCTAACACTAGCCAGTCCTCTACTCCACCGCTCAAAGGCTCCTTGCCGATCTGTATCGAATCCTGCCACAGACTACGCCAAATGTAAAGCCAGGAGGCACGGCCAGGGCCACCATCAGAGCAGCCCAGCCCTTGCAGGTTCGCATTGGATTCGGACAGTCGGTAAAGAAACAACGGAGCCACAAACTGGTGGGCCATAGTCTTTAATCCTAGCTTGCACCCAGAGGGCAAGTAAAAACACACACTGGGCTCCAAAACCCACTCACATTCAGTGCTCACAAAGCCACTGACTTATCCGAGTTTCCTAGAATCAAAGGTTTCTAGCTCACCAGCCTTATTCTCCTCAGTTCCCCATCTCCTTCCTTATCCCAGATACAAACTCTACACAAACTGGCATCTCACTCAGCACTCCGCCATCTTGGCTGCTTCTCCTGGCCACATGGCCTCTTTCTGCTCTCTCTGCTCTGCT
Source organism: Saccopteryx leptura (assembly GCF_036850995.1). Taxonomy (NCBI): domain Eukaryota; kingdom Metazoa; phylum Chordata; class Mammalia; order Chiroptera; family Emballonuridae; genus Saccopteryx; species Saccopteryx leptura. Next base: position 75,332,707 of record NC_089510.1, on the reverse strand, counting down.
CCCTCTGCTCTCTCATGCTAATCATCCCAGGAACCAAGAGCACAAACTCCCGCTCCGTCCCCATTTTATATTGTAGCTTCACAACCTCTAATCCAATATACAAAATAGGGAAGTCTCTAATACAAAGTCACTTCTCTGAGGCATGATTGGATTGTACCACCCCACATCAAAAAGGGTGGGAAAGGCTTAATCCCAAAACCAAGCCCCAGGCTACAAGGATTTTCAACACACATTAATATCACCTGGGCGACGGCCTCCATCTTTAACAAAGTGAGCATAATACATTTTATCTGCCCAACAACACTTTATATCTTTCAGACAAGAGATTAAAGTGTTGTCTCTGAAATAACTGATGGGCACAATTGTATTTGGGGGAGTGACCTGCAATAATCATCAAAATGGCATCCCTCAAAGAGCCAAGTCGAAGAATCCTTCAGTGAAGACCATCAACCAGCAGCCCGTGTCTCTGCCACAAACACACACACAAACTGGCACAGAGCTCTTGATCAGCTTCCAGGGCTTCACTCTAAAAAAATTTTAATTTTTTTTTCAATTACTGTTTACATTCAATATTATTTTGTAGTAGTTTCAAGGGTATAGCATAGTGGTTAGACAATCATATATTTTACAAAATGATCCTATATTTCCAGTATCCGCCTTGTACCAGACATAGTTATTAAAATATTATTGACTATATTTCCTCACTCTCAAATGTGAATGGATGAATAAGGAGTGTTAGCCAATGCAGGAAAGCTTCTGATGCGACATGTATCAAAACAAAGTAGGAAGGCAGAAATAAGGCCTTTTCATCCAGAGGTTTCGAAGTGTTTGCACAAATGTACATTAATAAGCCCCACCATCACTTTTCTCCACAGAGATGGTTCATTGAAATAACACAGAAGTTTTACCTACACGGCTTACTCAAGGTCACCTGAGAAGTCCTTTGTGTAATCTGGAATGGATATTCAAAGCATAACAATACCTTGATGCCTCCCTGCAGATCCAAATTCACTGCATCCTTTGGCATGTGCTGGAGAGAAGAGCCATCTTCAAAGTTCACAGAGAGGCTCCTATCGGCTGGCCTTCCCAGCCTCCCCAAGTGCCCACGTGCCTGCAAACCCAGACCGCAGCCCCCCTCTTTGCTAGCGTATCTGCCCCAAAAGCTGAGTGAGGAAAGAACGTAAATGTCTGTTAAGATTTTTTTTCTAAATTACTTTGATTAAAGAAGTAGTTGGCCATATTTTCTTTTGTTCCCCCAAACTCTGCTATTAATCCTGTGAAAAAATATTTATTCAATACTTACTTAGTTGCCACTCCCTGTGCCAGACACAGGGAACACTACAGCATGAACTCCTTGCTCCCCCGAGTTGTGCTGTTGATTGCTTCTCCTATGTGCCCTGACCGCGGCTCAAGCAGATGCCACAGGGATCAAGCTGACAACCTCGGGATTGACAGTTCCAGGCTCAAACTGGCGACCCACGTTGGAAGTGACGTCCTTGGGCTGGAACAACTGTTCTCACTGATTCATCAGCCAGGGTGTAAAGCCAGAAGCCAGGGCCAGAGCCACCATCATAGCAGCCCGGCTCATGCAGGTGCGCATTGGATTCGGACAGTCGGTAAAGAAATAATGGAGCCAAAAACTGGTGGGCCATAGTCTTTAATTCCAGCTTGCACCCAGCAGGCAAGTAAAAACACACACTGGGCTCCAAAACCCACTCACATTCAGTGCTCACAAAGCCACTGACTTATCCGAGTTTCCTAGAATCAAAGGTTTCTAGCTCACCAGCCTTATTCTCCTCAGTTCCCCATCTCCTTCCTTCTCCCAGATACAAACTCTGCACAAACTGGCATCTCACTCAGCACTCTGCCATCTTGGCTGCTTCTTCTGGCCACATGGCCTCTTTCTGCTCTCTGCTCTGCTCCCTCTGCTCTCTCATGCTAATCATCCCAGGAACCAAGAGAGCAAATTCTCGTTCTGCCCCCATTTTATAGTGTAGATTCAAAACCTTTAATCCAATATACAAAATAGGGAAGTCTCTAATACAAAGTCACTTCTCTGAGGCATGATTGGATTGTACCACCTCACATCAAAAAGGGTGGGAAAGGCTTAATCCCAACACGAAGCCCCAGGCTACAACGATCCTGCCTGCCCCCCAACACACATTAATATCACCTGGGCAATGGCCTCCACGTGGGCAGTGTTATCTTTTACAAAGTGAGCATAATATATTTTATCTGCCCAACACAGGGCTAGACTTTTTATTTTTTATTTTATTGCATCTTAGATTTTTATTTCCAGTGAAGTCAATATCAATCTTTAATATCCCACATGAATAGAAAGCTCTTTGGGGGTCCTTTTATTTATTTTCTTGAGTTAAAGGGTCATGGGACCCAAAAGTGAGAAAACCTCTGTGGTTTATCCTCAGCTATGAGTGTCCGTGATTGGCACCACTGTGATGGAACTACAGACCAACCCTATATAGGGCCCTGGCTGGGCTGCGGTGTTTGTCTGTTATAGCCCAGGAAGCTTTGTGGTGCCCTGTGGACTTGGACTCGTCTTGATTTTTGACTTTTGGACTTTGCACTTGGATTAACTGCCCTGTTTTTGACAGTTTGACTTATACTATTTGGCTTGCTTTAATTTTGAAGTCATCAGGTCTAATGACTTTCAGCCACCTCTGGCAGGAAGGAGTGCCATATTGGCAAGTACATCTCCCTGCACACCCTCGGCCGGGGAGGCTCTGCTGGGGTGAGGCTGCCCCGGCGCGTTCTGATGGGCACAGGTGTGGCTGTGAAAGTAGGCCACTGGGTCTGCCCTGAGGCTCTTAGTAGAGTTCATTGTCTTACAGGATTAAATCACCCCAACATCACAAAATTGATCCCCCATCTGACCCAGAATCCATGACTGCCACCCCCGCTCAGCCCTCCAGTGTGGCGAGAGCTGGAAAGGGGTGGCTAGGACAATATTCAGGTTGTTTTTAAGATGTACATGCCGTGGGCCATCCACTAAAAAGCCACATCTCAAAAGGACAATAGTCAAGCCACTCTAATTTTTAAAATTGTGGGACAGCCACCTGACTAGGCAGTAGCGCAGTGGATAAAGCATTGAACTTGGATGCAGAAGACCCAGGTTTGAAACCCCAAGGCTCACCAGCTTGAGCCTAAGGTTGCTGGCTCGAGCAAGGGGTTACTCAGTCCTCACTCTGCTGTAGCCCTCTGGTCAAGGCACATATGAGAAAGCAATCAATGAACAACTAAGTTTTCGCAACGAAAAACTAATGATTGATGCTTCTCATCTCTCTCTGTTCCTGTCTGTCTATCCCTCTTTCTGACTCTCTCTCTCTGTCTCTGTAAAAAATAAAAATTAAAAAAAAAAAAAGATTTTTCTAAACAGCACTAATTAGATCCTTTTGGGGCTCAAAAAACTTACAATGGTTTCCAATTTCTTACTGAATTTAGCATACCATTACTGCTCTGACATACTAGGCCTTACATAACCCAGCTTCAGTCTACCTTTCCACATTCATCTTTTACTCTTTTACTGTATTTTTCACTCCACCTAGTTCCACTTTAGTGAGAGTAGGTTCTTTGCCTTCTCTGTCAGTGTGGTGCCTAAAATGGGCTCCTCTGACCTTTCTTCTGTATAAAACACCGAGAACTCGAGGCGATGGACTGTTCTTGCCCTTCTGAGCTTGGAACACCACCGTGAAATACTATGCAGTGTATTCCAGACACTCTTTCCAGGCTCTGAGAGCACCTTCTTAGACAGGTCATCAGGGTAGGAGCAGGCTGGCATCCCATTGGGGAATGAGTTTCCTTTGCTTACAGAGATCGAGAACTTTCCAAGTGATTCTATTGGGCTGCCCTCTCTTGGAGAAGAGAAGGGAGCTAAGATAAGGGACAAGCCTCTCTTCAGGGACACAGCACTCCACTCAGGGACATTTTCTTCTCCAAACCCCTTTTCCTTTCAACCAGTGTCTAACATTAGAAGGTAAAGGGTGAATATATAGTAAAGATATTATCTTATGCCTGTCTTAGAAGTTCCCTTAGATATTTTTGAAACATTTTTGTGATTTGAGTTTAAAGATATGGTAATTTTTCAAATGACTTTCCAATACCAGAGCATAAAGAGCTCTGGTAGTAGCTGTCAACAATATATCACTTCTCTTCAGCAATGAAAGCTGAGAGAGAATAATTGAGTAACATTAGTAATTTCTTCATGAAAACTATTGCTTTGGTCTGATACCAAACCACTTAGCCTGGTCTTCAGACTCTGCTTAGGAAGTTAAAAGAAAAAAGAAAAGAAAAGGAAATGTGTAAATCAACTATTATGTTAAACATTTTTATTTGGTGGTAGAAACACCATTCTCAGTATCATTAACAACAAACACTAATAAACTTGTTCTTTATACAAACCTCTAAGAGTAAGGAATGATTTTAAATGCCTGTGCTTGCTCAAAAGAATATTTAAGAAAAAAATTAGTTATGAGTTAAGACTTCCTTAGCCATCTTCTTTAAGTGAACCAGGATATTTTAATCATGTTTTCAAAAGCCCACATAAATTCTAAGAAAGTCAAGTGAAATTGTTAATGACAGCAAATTCAGTTCTGATCAAGTATATGATGTATTCAGGTTGCATTTTACATAGATTCCCTCTTGTATAATTATTCCCATAATTACAGTGTCTAAAGCATAATACATTATTTTGTATGATCTCGAAGTTTCCCTTTGCATGACTATTGTATGTCAACATCTCGCTGCTGAGGGACTCATGTCTCACCACTCTACCCACAGTCTTGCACAGTACCTGCATGCAATAAGGATTCATCAGTGTTTTCTTTAAATGAATGAACGAATGAATGAGTGAAGAACTCTCAGGAAAGTTCGCTGGCAACTCCATTCATTCATTTGTAAGTATTTAATGAGTACTTAGACAAAAAGATATCTTTTTTAATGTAATTTTTTTTAAATTTACAGCTGACATACATTTTTATATTAGCTTTAGGTATACAACCCAATAATTAAACTTTTATATAACTTACGAAGTCTAGTACCCACCTGGCACCATAAATATTTATTATAATATGATGAACTAGATTCCCTGTGCTCATGACTATTCCGCAACTACCAATTTGTACTTCTAAATCCCCTCACCTTTTTCACACATCCTCCCACCCCCTCCCATCTTACAACCATCAAAATATTCTCCGTATCTATCAGTCTGTTACCATTCTCCTTGTTAATTTATTTTGTATTTTATTTATTTATTTATTTAGTTAGTTAGTTTTTTAAAAGACTTTATTCAATTTTTGAGAGAGGAGAGAGGGAGAGAGAAGGAAGGAGGAGCAGGGAGCATTAACTCCCATATGTGCCTTGACCAGGCAAGCCCAGGGTTTTGAACCAGCAACCCCAGTGTTTCAGGTTGATGCTTTATCCACTGTGCCACCACAGGTCAGGTATTTAGATTTCGTCTATAAGTGAAATCATCTGGCATTTGTCTTTCTCTGTCTGAGTTATCTCACTTAGCATAATACACTTTAGGTTCATCTATGTTGTTGCAGATGACAGAATTTCATTATTTTTATGGCTGAATCGTATTCCATTGTATGTATGCACCACTTCTTTATCCATTCATCTATTGATGGACACTCAGGTTGCTTTCACGTCATGGCTATTGTAAATAATGCTGCAATAAACATATGGATATATATGTCTTTTCAATTTAGTGTTTTGGGTTTCTTTGGTTAAATACCCAGAAGTAGAATTGCTGGGTCTTTCTTTGTCTCTTGTTATAGCTTTTGTTTTGAAGTCATTTTTTTCTGGTATAAGTATTGCTATCCCAGCCTATTTTGTTTTGTTTTGTTTCCATTTTCATGGAATATCTTTTGCCATCCTTTTACTTTCAGTCTGTGCATCTTGCAATCCAAAGTGAGTTACTTGTAGACAGCATATGTAAGGGTATTGTTTTATTATCCATTCAGTCACCATATGTCTTTTGATTGGCATATTTAATCCATTTGCATTTAAAGTAATTGTTGACAGATATGCATTTATTGCCATTGTATTATTTATATTTTTAGAGAAGACCTTTTTTTTTTTTTTTTTTTTGTATTTTTCTGAAGCTGGAAACAGGGAGAGACAGTCAGACAGACTCCCGCATGCTCCCGACCGGGATCCACCCGGCATGCCCACCAGGGGCGATGCTCTGCCCCTCCGGGGTGTCGCTCTGCCACGACCAGAGCCACTCTAGCGCCTGGGGCAGAGGCCAAGGAGCCATCCCCAGCGCCCGGGCCATCTTTGCTCCAATGGAGCCTTGGCTGCGGGAGGGGAAGAGAGAGACAGAGAGGAAGGAGGGGGGGGGGTGGAGAAGCAAATGTGCGCTTCTCCTATGTGCCCTGGCCGGGAATCGAACCTGGGTCCCCTGCACGCCAGGCCGATGCTCTACCGCTGAGCCAACCGGCCAGGGCCTATTTATATTTTTAATCTTTTATCTCCTTCTTCTTCTTTCTCTTTTTTAAGTACAGAAAGGGAGATAGTGAGACAGACCCTCACATGTACCCAGACCAGGACCCACCTGGTAACCCCATCTGGGGCCAATGCTCAAGTAAGCTACTTTTTAGCGTCTGAGGCAGATGCTCGAAACAGTTGAGCCATTGGATGTGAGAGGGGAAGACAAAGAGAAGGGGAGAGGGAGAGGGAGAGAAGCAGATGGTGGCTTTGCTTGGGTGCCCTGACCAGGAATCAAAACCAGGACATCTATATGCCAGGCCAACGCTCTATACACTGAGCTAGCGGGCCAGAGCCTCCCCTTCTTCTTCTTAAAGTAGACCCTTTAACATTTCATGTAATATTGGTTTGATGGTGATGAACTTCTTCAGTTTTTTTTGTTGTTGTTTGGAAAGCTCTTTATTTGCTCTTTCATTCTAAATGATAGCTTTGCTAGGTAGAGTAATCTTGGTTGTAGGTCTTTGCCTTTCATTACTTTGAATATTTTGTGCCATGCAAAGTTCAGGCCTGCAAAGTTTCTGTTGAGAAATCAGCTGACAGTTTTATGGGAACTTATTCATATGTAACTAAGTGTCTTTCCTGAGCTGCTTCTAAGGTTGTCTCTGTTTTTAAACTTTGGAATTTTAATTACTGTATTTTTCATGTATAAGACGCACCTTTTTACAAAATATTTGTGGTCTAAAACCTGGGTGCATCTTATACAGTGGTTGTAGATTTCTTTTTACTTGCATTTCCTGCTTTTTTGTACTTGATGAGGATTTGTATGAATTTTATGATGAATAAAACTTGAGTTCAATAACTTTATGTAAATATTTCTTTTCAAATATTGGGCCCCAAAATTAAGATGCATCTTATACATTGGAGCGTCTTATACATGGGGAAATATGGTATACCGAGTCTTCGTTATGGGCATCTTTGGATTCATCTTGTTTGGGACTCTCTGTGCTTCCTGGGTGTGTATGTCTATTTCCTTCGCCAGGTTAAGAAAGTTTTCTGGTTTTATTTTCTAGATTTTTTTCAAATAGGTTTTCAATTTCTTGCTCTCTCTCTTCTTCTTTTGATATACCTATGATGTGACTGTTGATATGCTTGAAGTTGTCCCAGAGGCTCCTTAAACTATCCTCCGGTTTCAAAATGTTTTTTTCTTTTGCTGTTCTGATTAGGTGTTTTCTGCTACTTTATTTTTCAAATCACTGATTTGATCCTCTGCTTCATCTACTCTACTGTCAAGTCTCTCTAATGTATTCTTCACTTCCATTAGTGTATTCTTCATTTCCGACTGGTTTTTTTTTATGGTTTCATGTGTGTTTTTTTGTTGTTGTTGTTGTTGTTTTTTGTATTTTTCTGAAGTTGGAAACAGGGAGGCAATCAGACAGACTCCCGCATGCGCCCAACCGGGATCCACCCGGCATGCCCACCAGGGTGCGATGCTCTGCCCATCTGGGGCGTTGCTCTTTTGCAACCAGAGCCATTCTAGCACCTGAGGCAGAGGCCATAGAGCCATCCTCAGCGCCCGGGCCAACTTTGCTCCAATGGAGCCTTGGCTATGGGAGGGGAAGAGAGACACAGAGAGGAAGGAGAGGGGGAGGGGTGGAGAACCAGATGGGCGCTTCTCCTGTGTGCCCTGCCGGGAATCGAACCTGGGACTCCCACATGCCAGGCTGATGCTCTACCACTGAGCCTCATGTTCTTTTTTATGCTGTTGAAGTTCTTACTGAGTTTCTTAAGAATCTTTATAACCTTGTTTTGAACTCTGTATCTGGTAGTTTGCTTGCCTCCATTTCATTTAGTTCTTTTTCTGGAGATTTCTCCTATTCTTTCATTTGGGACCTATTTCTTTGTTTTCTCATTTTGGCAGCTTTCCTGTGTTTGTCTCTAAGCATTAAGTAGAGATACTACATTTCCTGGTCTTTTTTACATTTCCACGGAGCAGAACGCACTTCAGTGGTGCTTTGGTAGCTGCTGAATCTACTCCTTGAAAGTGTCATTGTGCAGGTGGTGGGTTGTAATCCAACATGATATGAAGTTGTCCATCAGGTGTACTGGCTCTGGGGCTTCCTGGGAAGTGCAGATCAAAGTCAGTCACCACCTGTGTCCTGCCCAGGGCCACCACCTGGCATAAGCTACAAAGCATCTGCAGATGGCTGCTATTTGCACTGGGCTGGGAGGTTCCCAGGAGAGGCCAAGCTGTGAACCAAGGTTGGCTACTACTCGTGCCAGGCCTGGAACCACTTAGCAAGTGTTACGGGGTACACAGAAGCTAGATGTTGCTTGTTTGAGAGACTTTAGGAAAGTCTGAATTGTGAGCCAAGAGAGACCATTTGTATGAAAGCCACTGGAAACTGCTTGGATGGGCACAAAAATTGGGTGGGGCAGGGTTTTAGGGAATCACCTAGGTAGGACAAACAGTGTTAGGTTGATGGAGACACAGATGTGGAGCCTGCCCGCTGGCTCTGTCAGGAAAGGGCTCAGCAAAGGAACCGTGGCCTCTGCCAGCTCCTCTGTCTCCAGCCCTGGTTCTGAAGCCAGATATTTCAGTTCCTCCTCATATGTCCTGGTACTTTTTGAGCTGCTGCCCCAGCACTGGAGCTCAGAGAGGGTGAATCTGAGTAAGTCTGTGCATGGGCCCAGCCTGGGACTCCAGCAGCCTGGGTCTCACTCAGCCACAATCTCCACTGGCATTTACAGCCGGAAGTTATGGGGACTTCTCTTCCCAGCACTGGTGCCTTGGTCTGGGGGTTCTGGTGTGGGGCTGGGACTCCTTGCTCTCGTGAGGTACCTCCAAAGCCCAGATACCCCTCTTGATTTTTAACCACTCTACATGGGTGCAGGACCAGCCTTTGTGTCTCTGCCCCCGCTACCAATCTTGTGTGACTTCTTTATATCTTTAGTCATAGGACTTCTGTTCAGCTGGATTTCAGGTGGTTCTGAATGGTAGTTGTTCTGTAGTTTAGTTGCAATTTTTTTTTTTCTTTCATTTTTCTGAAGCTGGAAACAGGGAGAGACAGTCAGACAGACTCCCGCATGCGCCCGACCGGGATCCACCCGGCACACCCACCAGGGGCGACGCTCTGCCCACCAGGGGGCGATGCTCTGCCCATCCTGGGCGTCGCCATGTTGCGACCAGAGCCACTCTAGCGCCTGAGGCAGAGGCCACAGAGCCATCCCCAGCGCCCGGGCCATCTTTGCTCCAATGGAGCCTTGGCTGCGGGAGGGGAAGAGAGAGACAGAGAGGAAAGCGCGGCGGAGGGGTGGAGAAGCAAATGGGCGCTTCTCCTGTGTGCCCTGGCTGGGAATCGAACCCGGGTCCTCCGCACACTAGGCCGACGCTCTACCGCTGAGCCAACCGGCCAGGGCTTAGTTGCAATTTTGATGTGGTTGTGGGAGATTACAAGTACAATGTTTACCTACCCATCATCTTGACCAAAAGCAAAATAAATAAATAAATAAATAAACTGTAATTATTTAGATGAAATAGAATCAGGCTAACAAATGCTGATTTAACATTAATACTTCTAGGACTCAAGTCTTCCCTGGAAGTTGAAGTGGAAAGATGGTACAACTCCTAAACCTTGGAACAGTTTCAACTTTTCCTGAGGTAACAGACGAGCATGAGCTACCTTAGATTACACCCCTTTGGTTGCCATTGTAGTTCTGAATGTGGTGTGGGGAGGGGCAAGGGGAGGGACTGCTATTTCGCCACCCACAGGACAGCAGTGAATAAGGGCTTCTAGAGCAACTCACTCTCCTCAGGGACAAAGGATGGAAGAAAGCCAGGCTGAGTCCAGCTTCTGTTCTCATAGCGTGCTCTGAGTGCGCAAATGGGTGTGGTAGCATCACCTGTTTTTTTAAGTGCTCTGTGGGAAAGCCCAGCCCCTTGCGTTTAAACCAGAATATAATAGAATATAAGCCGGGAAAGGATGGTTTAAACAAGAAATGCTTTGCTCTTCTTCTTCTTCTTCTTTTTTTTTTTTTTTTTTTGTGAGAGATGGGAGAGAGATGAGAAACATCAACTTGTAGGTGTGTCACTTTAGTTGTTCATTGATTGCTTCTTCTCATATGTGCCTTGATGGGAGTGGGGGGGTGTGCTCTAGGCGAGCCAGTAACCCCTTGTTCAAGCCATCAACCTTGGGCTTTAAGTCAGCAACCTTTCTGCTCAAGCTAGTGACCTCTGGATTCAAGCCAGTGACCATGGGGTCATGTCTATGATCCCATGCTCAAGTTAGTGACCCTGTGCTCAAGCTGGTGAGCCTGCACTCAAACTGGTGAGCCTGCACTCAAGCTGGTGAGCCCGCACTCAAGCTGGTGAGCCTGCACTCAAGCTGGATGAGCCTGTACTCAAGCTGGTGAGCCTGCACTCAAGCTGGTGAGGCTGCACTTAAACTGGATGAGCCCGCACTCAAGCTGGATGAGCCTGCACTCAAGCTGGTGAGCCTGCACTCAAGCTGGTGAGCCCGCACTCAAGCTGGTGAGCCTGCACTCAAGTCAGTGACCCTGCGCTCAAGCTGGATGAGCCCGCACTCAAGCTGGTGAGCCCACACTCAAGCTGGTGAGCCTGCACTCAGGCCCGCAACCTTGGGGTTTCAGACCTGGGACCTCAGCATCCCAGGCCCACGCTCTATCCACTGCGCCACTGCCTGGTCAGGTTGCTTTCCTCTTCTCTAAAGTACCTGGAGGAAGAAAAAAAAAATCAGCCATTAAGACTAAATATCTGAAAATATATACCTAAAATTCTGTAGTAACAAGGCAGAGTTAAGATGTTCCTTAGTAGAAAAAGTTAGTATTTGCCTTTCAGTATCTTTTAGGTTTATATATGTTTATTGAGTATTTAAGAGCCAGCACTTCATGTTATTTACCTCATTTTTTATCTACGGCAGACTTATAAGGTATCTTATTATTCTCAGTGTTCGAAGAAGAAGACTTAGGCTCAGAGAGAGTAGAATCTTGCTCAAGGTCTTGAGGCAATGCCAGAGGGTGGGCATGGTGGGTTCAGACCCCCATCCTTCTTACCCCCATCTCCCATCTCCAACAGCCCTCCCAGTAACTATACAACCGAAGGAAAAGCTTCTGCAAACTGCAAACGCAGCTGAAACATGGCCCACCTGCAGCAGTGCCCTGGCTTCTGAGACTCTCCTATATTGAATCAAATGTCTAAGAAAAGCTGGAGCTGCCCTTTGAAGTCAGAACTTTCTGACTGGATGTTTGGGGTGTTCCCTCCCTGATTTTAGACTACTCTCCAGCAGTCACACAACTGTCACTTAGGTTTCATTTTGAATATTGTATTTCTTTCTAAATAAATCCGGGCAGCCTGACCTGTGGTGGCGCAGTGGATAAAGCATCGACCTGGAAATGCTGAGGTCGCGGGTTCAAAACCCTGGGCTTGCCTGGTCAAGGCACATATGGGAGTTGATGCTTCCAGCTCCTCCCCCCTTCTCTCTCTCTCTCTCTCTCTCTCTCTCTCTCTCTCTCCCTCTCTCTCTCCTCTCTAAAAATGAATAAATAAAATAAAATAAAAAAATTTAAATAAATCCGGGCAAAACCTCCTGTTAATGAAAGCCTCAGAAGTTTTTCTATCTCTAGTGGTATCACATAATAAAAATCAGGCAGGTGAGAAATTTAACTACTCTACCATCTCCCAATATCCCCCAAAACTTGACCAAATCCCAGAGATTTCACATGTTATTTCTTCTGGGAACATTACCTACCTTGCACCCGGCGGGCAAGTAAAAACACACACTGGGCTCCAAAACCCAGTCACATTCAGTGCTCATAAAGCCACTGACTTATCCGAGTTTCCTAGAATCAAAGGTTTCTAGCTCACCAGCCTTCTTCTCCTCAGTTCCCCACCTGCTTCCTTATCCCAGATACAAACTCTGCACAAACTGGCATCTCACTCAGCACTCCACCATCTTGGCTGCTTTTCCTGGCCTCCTCCACGTGGCCGCCTTCCGCTGCTGGCTCTACTTTCTCTGCTCTCTCATGCTAATCTCAGGAACCAAGAGCCCAAACTCTCATTCCGTCCCCATTTTATAGTGTAGAAATCCAAACCCTTAATCCAATATACAAAACAGGGAAGTCTCTAATACAAAGTCACCCTCTGAGGCATGATGGGATTGTACCGCCCCACAGCAAAAAGGGTGGGAAAGGCTTAATCCCAAAACCAAGCCTCAGGCTACAATGATTCTCAACACACATTAATATCTTCTTTCCTGCTCCTTTTGGGCCCTTCTTTGTCAGGATTAGCTTCTTATGCTCTTTCTGCTTTGATTTGACTGAAACAAACTTGAGCTTCTATCCCTTCTATCAGATTTCCTAGCTTAAGAAATTTGAATCAGATTAATACCATCCAACTTTTTGTACAATGTGGCATTATTACTCATTACAGATATTCATACTGCTCTATCTTACAGTTTGAGAATTTTCTGGACTTTCTCATCGCAAATGACTCAGTGTTTTGGAATTTGAATCTTCTCAAGGTACAAGTAGGTTGCCTCATTTGTAAAATCAAATATTTTCAAGGAGAACTCTAGTCTACTTTATCACTTTTAATTTTTTTTATTTAGTTACAGTCAAACCCTGAATTCAATTACCTAGCACATACATGATTAGCATTGCTCAAAGATAAGTGTGTTTTCTATAGAGATTGACCTCAGGGCAGCTGCACAAGTTTCTGCAAGAAGGTTCCTCTTTTTTGGTGACAGTGAATCAGATTTGTATTAACTCTGAAATGAATTTAGGAGAAATAAAAACAACTTTGTCATCTAATGAGTAATTGTCTCATCTTGGTTTAGTTGAGAAAGCAGCAACTATAAAAATAAAACTTATGATAGATTTGTTCTTTTTCTTTTATTTTAAAAAAATCAAACTCTTAACTTTGTCTTTTTGCATACCTAAATAATATATACTGTTGAAAAATGACTTTGAGTATTTGTATTTGAAGGGATTGCTCAGGTGGGTGCTGTTGAGCAGATAAAATATATTATGCTCGCTTTGTTAAAGATGGTGCTGCCCATGTGGAGGCCCGTCACCCAGGTGATATTAATGTGTGTTGGGGCGGGCTGTGGGCAGGAAGGATCCTTGTATCCTGGGGCTTGGTTTTAGGACTAAGCCTTTCCCACCCTTTTTGATGTGGGGTGGTACAATCCCATCATGCCTCAGATAAGTGACTTTGTATCAGAGACTTCCCTATTTTGTATATTGGATTAAGGGTTTTTGGTTTCTACACTATAAAGTGGGGCAGGCCAGAAGCTTGCTCTCTTGGTTCCTGAGAAAGCATTAGAGGAGAGAGCAGAGAAGAGAGCAGCGAGAGGCCATGTGGAGGAGGCCAGGAGAAGCAGCCAAGATGGCGGAGTGTTGAGTAAGAAGCCAGTTTGTGCAGTGTTTGTGCAGGGAGAAGGAAAGAGATGGGGAACAGAGGTGAATAAGTCTGGTGAGCTAGAAACCTTCGATTCTAGGAAACTCGGATAAGTCAGTGGCTTTGTGAGCACTGAATGAGTGGGTTCTGGAGCCCAGTGTGTGTTTTTACTTGCCCGCCGGTGCAAGCTAGGATTAAAGATGATGGCCTACCAGTTTTTGGCTCCGTTGTTTCTTTACCGACTGTCCGAATCCAATGCAAACCTGCATGGGCCGGGCTGCTGTGATGCTGGCCGTGTATACTGGCCTTACAGGTGCTCATTGTTTGGGTCTATGTATGAGCTGAAATATAAATTTCAAGGAAGTTTAAATATATCCAATTTAATTCTTTCTTTAAAAGGTTTTATTTATTGATTTTAGAGGAAAGGCAGAGAGAGAAAGGGAGTAGGGCAAGAAGCATCAATTCGTAGTAGTTGCTTTTCATACGTGCCTTGACCAGGCAAGCCCGGGGTTTCAAATCGGCAACCTCAGCGCTCCATATCGACACTTTAGCCACTGTGCCACCACCGGTCAGACTCCAATTTAATGACTTTTTAATGAAATCAGACCTAGGTTTTCTTTTCTGCACTGACAATGATTGCCTAATCAATCTATCCTAGACCAACTGAAAACACAACTTTCCAGATCTTTTTCTTCTTCAATTGACAACTACCATGAAATTTTGTTCATTTCAATGACATTTATTACATTTTTCCTTTGATTAAAGTTATTGTATTCTCCTAAAGTTCAGCAAGGCATAAGTAATTTCTTGTATAAGAATCTACAACAGTTTTAGCTGTTCACTGAATTATGGCCTCCTGCCTCACCTGACATGCATAGTCAAATCTATCATGTGGCCCTGACCTGCCCTTTCTAGCTTTATCTTAATGGTGTTTTCCACTGAAACTTGGCTCTTCCTACTTCTCAGAAGAGGTCCTGGATTTCCCCTTTTTTCTTGTGCTATTTTCATGAGCTAAGTGCCTCAGAGGCCCATTCTAAAGACATGTGTGACCTTCCCAAATGAACACATTTCTCCTTGTTTCTGATCTTTGTAGCATATGGTTCATACTACACTTGTGTACTTATGTCCTACTGCCCACTTTGGCTTAAATAATAATCATCTGTGTGCTTGCATTATCTCCCAGATTTGCAAAGAAGCACAGCATGCTTGAAAGAACATGACATTGGACAAATCTAAGTTCATATAATGCCTCTGTCACTTCTGAACTGTGTGACCTTGGACAAGTAACCTACCTTCTGAGCTTTTCTTTTTTATCTATAGAGAAGTCTTTGAGACATTTTCCCTCTCTCACAGGCTGTATTAGTGGTCTGATGTATTCACTAGCAACATCATACTCTAGTTAATCATTCCATTATTGTGTTGAATATCTCAGGTTATTTATAATTTTTCACAAATAAAATGACACATACAAAATTTTAATTAATTTTGCATGCATCTTTTATTATGTATTTTAGATAAATCTTTACAAAAGCTATCATTGGGTCAAAGAGTTTTATTGTTCTTAATACATAGTGCCAAATTGTCCAACAGAAAGAGTTTACTAATAAATATCCACCTGAATTTTAAATTCCTTTAGCAATGATCTCTCCATTTGACTTCCTTAAAGTCTATGTTATCCTGTCTAAGCCATAGCTCTTTATTATGACATGTTGAGCAGATAAAATATATTATGCTCACTTTGTTAAAGATAGCACTGCCCACGTGGAGGCCGTCGCCCAGGTGATATTAATGTGGGTCTCTGAGGGCTGTGGGCAGGCAGGATCCTTGTATCCTGGGGCTTGGTTTTAGGACTAAGCCTTTCCCACCCTTTTTGATGTGGGGTGGTGCAATCCAATTATGCCTCAGATAAGTGACTTTGTATCAGAGACTTCCTTATTTTGTATATTGGATTAAAGGTTTTGATTTCTATACTATAAAATGAGGGCAGAACAGGAGCTTGCTCTCTCTGGGTTCCTGAGATTAGCATTAGAGAGAAGAGCAGAGAAAGGAGAGCAGAGAAAGGCCACGTGGAGGAGGCCAGGAAAAGCAGCCAAGATGGTGGAGTGTTGAGTGAGAGGCCAGTTTGTGCAGAGTTTATATCTGGGAGAAGGAAGGAGATGGGGAACAGAGGTGAATAAGTCTGGTGAGCTAGAAACCTTTGATTCTAGGAAACTCGGATAAATCAGTGGCTTTGTGAGCACTGAATGTGAGTGGGTTTTGGAGCCCAGTGTGTGTTTTTACTTGTCCGCCAGGTGCAAGCTAGGATTAAAGATGATGGCCCATCAGTTTTTGGCTCCATTGTTTCTTTACCGAGTGTACAAATCCAATGTGAACCTGCATGGGCCAGGCTGCTGTGATGGTGGCCTTGGCCACTGGCTTTACACGACACTAATACTAACTCACCCCAAAAGGTCATCTATAGATGACTAGAAAGAAACTTCTAATTATAGGTTGCCATTCTTTGGCTTCAGTATAGTAAAAGTGGAAAAGATGCCATCATTTTCAGAACATTCTTGCAACCATTTAAACATTAGTATGTTTTTGTGGTTTTCAAACTCACATTAGTCCAAATGGTTACTGAACACCAAAGAACCCCAAATGACTGAGCATGAAATGGAAAAAAATATTTCTAATATTAAGGATTTTAGAGTCTTCATAGAAAGAACTTATTCACCAGTGTTTCTCAGACTTGAATGTACTTATGAATTACCTGAAAATCCTTTTATTTAACGGAAGAATAACTGACACACTACATTACATTAGTTTCAGGTGATACTCTAGTTTCTCTTCAGATCACATAAATCTTTCACTTTTTACATTAGTTTCGGGTGTATGACATAATGATACAATATTTGCATATATTACAAAATGATCAGTACAATAACCCTAGTTAATATTTGTCACCAAATATAGTTACAGATTTTTTCTTTATGATGAGAACTTTTAATATCTACTCTATTAGCCACTTCAAGCAATGCAGTATTAACTGTAGTTGCTATGCTGCACATGACATCCTCACAACTTACTTATTTTATAACTGGAAGTTTGTACTTTTTAATTCCCTTCATCCATTTGCCCATCTTCCAACCCTTACTTCTGGCAACTGCCAATCTGTTCTTTGTATCCAGAGCTTGGTAAATTGTTTCTGTTTTTAAGATTCCATATGTAAGTGAGAGATCATACAATATTTGTCTTTCTCTGACTTATTTCACTTGGAATAATGTTCTCAAAGTCCATCAATTTGTTGCAAATGACAAGATTTCATTTTTTTTAATGGAGGAATAATATCTCATTGTATATGTATATCACATTTTCTTTATCCATTCATTTATCAGTGGACACTTAGGTTGTTTTCTTATCTTGGCTATTGTAAATAATGCTGCAGTGTACATGGGAGTACATATCTGCTGGTCAAATAAGTTTGTAAATATGATATACATGTTTGCTCGCTTATAGTTTGCATTGGGTGTGGGAGACAGGCTGTAAATCAGCAAAGTCATTATAGCCTAAGGCTTAGTTTTAAGACTAAGCCTTTCCTGCTCTTTTAATACTAACATCTTTTCAAAACTAAGCTTTTCTCCCACACCCTTGACTGTTGCATGATGTGGGGTGGTGCACTCTTATGAGGAATCCCATTTATGCCTCAGATAAGTGACTTTGTATCAGAGACTTCCTTATTTGTATATTGGCTTAAAGGTTTTGATTTCTACACTATAAAGTGAGATAGACCCGGGGCTTTCTCCCGCTTAGTTCCTGAAATTGGCATTGCAAGGAGAAGCAGCCAACATGGCTGAGTGCTGAAGGAGTAGCCAATTTGTGCAGAGTTTGTGCAGAGAGAAGGAGATGGGGAACAGAGGTGAATAAGGCTGGTGGGGTCTTTGATTCTAGTGTGGTAAGGTACCAAAAAGCTGCAAAATTAATATTAATATTTTAGGAGGAAAGGTCAGGCTTTCTGTCCCATCCTTTACTTGGGGAGGGGAAGGAGAAGAACGTAGAAGCTTCCTGACTTACAATGACAATGGGTCATTTAGTTCTAACTATAGAATAAAGGTTGTCTGAGGAACTTCTTTTCTCTTACAATAAGAGACAGAATTTACATACCACCCTACATTGATTTTGGTTCTTCCAACTTTCCTGGAATCCTGAGAGTAACATACCTCTAGGCAAAGGAGGGAGATAGACACTAAAAGATTTGTAAATGTATTTGATTGTATTACCTTGTTGGTCAAATAAGTTTGTAAATATGATATATAAGTTTGCTTGCTTACAGTTTGCATTCGGTGTGGGGGACAGGCTGTAAGCAGGCAGGGTTGTTATACCCTAAGGCTTAGTTTTAAGACTAAGCCTTTCCCACCCTAAGTGACTTTGTATCAGAGACTTCCTTGTTTGTATATTGGATTAAAGGTTTTGATTGCTACATTATAAAATAGGGCAGACTCTTTTGGTTCCTGAGATTAGCATTAGAGGAGAGAGCAGAGAAAGGAGAGAAGAGAAAGGCCAGGTGGAGGAGAGGAGAAGCAGCCAAGATGGCAGAGTGCTGAGGGAGAAGCCAGTTTGTGCAGAGAGAAGGAGATGGGGAACAGAGGTGAATAAGGCTGGTGAGGTAGAAAACTTTGATTCTAGGAAATTCGGATAAGTCAGTGGCTTTGGGAGCACTGAATGGAAAGGGAAGTATTTTCCCACTGTGTGTATTTCTTGCTCACTGGGTGCAAGCTAGGATAAAGATGATGGCCCACCAGTTCTTGACTCTGTTGTTTCATTACCGTCTGTCCGAATCAAATGCGAACCTGCATGGGCCAGGCAGCTGTGATGGTGGCCATGGCTACTGGCTTTACATACCTTAATACATTTAATGTTTCCATGGATCTCCTAAACAAATGTTATAAGCTTGTGTCATGATGTCATACTCCCCCCCGACTTGTATATGGTCAAAGGGTATATAACCAGCCTCTGAGATGTATTTGGTGTGCATGATTTGGGTCTGCAATTCCCTGTGTTAGTTATATGTGGCCGGCATATTAATAAATTTCCTCCTTTCAATAAAACCCTTCAAAATTCATATGGACTTGGTGTCTCTACATAAACCCGTGGAAGTGAGGTATAGTACTTTACAACACTATGAATACTCAGATGAGTCAGTGGCTTTGGGAGCCCTGAATGGAAAGGGAAGTGTTTTCCCACTGTGTGTATTTCTTGCCCACTGAGTGCAAGCTAGGATTAAATGTAATGGCCCACCAGTTCTTGGCTCTGTTGTTTCATTACCATCTGTCCGAATCAAATGTGAACCTACATGGGCCAGACAGCTGTGATGGTGGTGGTGGCTACTGGCTTTACAGCCATTCTAAAAGTTGTGAGTTGTAGTTTTAATATTAATATTTTAGGAGGAAAGGTCAGGTAGTTTTTTTATTATTTAACCTCATTGTAGTTTTTTTTTTTTTTTTTTTAAAAATTTTCTTTTCTCTCTCTTTTTGGTGCCTGGGTGAGAGGGTGAGATGAGAGAGAGAAAAATAAAGAGAAAAGGGGAGAGAGAGAGAGAAAGAAAAGGAGAGAGAGGGGGAGGAAGAGAGAGAGAGAAAGCACACTTAAGAAAAAACAGCCCTGGCCTGACATGTGGTGGCACAGTGGATCAAGCGTCGACCTGGAAATGCTGAGGTTGCTGGTTCAAGACCCTGGGCTTGCCTGGTTAAGGCACATATGGGAGTTGATGCTTCCTGCTCCTCCCCCCTTCTCTCTGTCTCTCTGTCTCTCTCTCTCTCTCTCTTCTCTAAAATGAATAAATAAATAAAAAGTAATAAAAAAGAAAAGAAAAGAAAAAACAGCCCTGACCGGGTAGCTCAGTTTGTTAGAGCCTTGTCTTGATATACCACAGTTGTGGGTTCAATCCCCAATCAGGGCACATACAAGAATCAATCAATAAAAACATAAATAAATGGAACAACAAATTGGTGTTTTTCTCTTCCTTCCTCTTCCTCTCTAAAGTCAATTTTAAAAATTAAAAAATAAAAAAACAAAAAATATTTATAAAAGGCAGAAACTGCGGGTTGAACCAAAAATACAAGGCTAGTGCGTTCCAAAAGGAGAGTTTATTTTAAAAATGCCTAGGTGCAGGCAGGCTGAGACCAGCAAAGGGTGTCAGCCCCAAGGGAGGGATGGGACAGGGGTTATATGGATTCATCAAAAGGCCTTGGGCAAAGGCAGCTTCAAGATAACTTCTTCTGTTTGTGGTTGGAGTGGCACCCAGTTCCTCAAAATTGTCTGCACCTTAATTCAATTGTCCCTTATCAGCATCCAGATGCAAGGGAGGTCTGAACTGGACTACTGAGTAGGCAAGTCCTTCCTCCTTCAGGCCTGCATTGTTCTTAAGAAAGATGGTGGTTGCCTGACCAGGCGGTGGCGCAGCCAATAGAGTGTCAGACTGGGACCCAGAGGACCCAGGTTCGAATCCCCAAAGTCACCGGCTTGAGTGTGGGCTCACCAGCTTGAGCATGGGGTCACTGGCTTGAGCGTGGGATCATACACATGACCTCCATAGTCACTGGCTTGAGCCCAAAAATCTCTGACTTGAAGCCCAAACTCACTGGCTTGAGCCTAAGGTCGCTGGCTTGAGCAAGGGGTCATTCGCTCTGCTGTAGCCCTCAGGTCAAGGCACATATAAGAAAACTGTCAATGAACAACTAAGGGAGCTCCAGTGGCGCAATCACTTAGCGCTGTAGTTATACAACAACTAAGGTGCCACAATGAAAAAGTGATGCTTCTCATCTCTCTCCCTTCCTGCCTCTCTGCCCCTCTCTCTGTCTCTCTCTGTTCCTGTCTCTCTTACTAAGAAAATAAAAGAAAGAAAGAAAGAAAGAAAGAAAGAAAGAAAGAAAGAAAGAAAGAAAGAAAGAAAAGATGGTGGTTGAGTAGCCATTTGTAAAGCCAGTAGCCATGGCCACCATCACAGCCACCTGGTCCCTGCAGATTTGCATTTGATGCAGACGAACGGTAATGAAACAACGGAGCCAAGAACTGGTGGGCCATTAGCTTTAATCGTAGCTTGCACCTGGCGGGCAAGAAATACACACACTGGGAAATACACACACTTCTCTTTCCATTCAGGGCTCCCAAAGGCACTGACTTATCCGAGTTTCCTAGAATCAAAGGTTTCTACCTCACCAGCTTTATTCATCTCTGTTCCTCATCTCCTTCTATCTGCACAAACTGGCTTCTCCTTTCGCATTCCGCCATCTTAGCTGCCTCTCCTTGCAATGCTAATTTCAGGAACCGAGAGCAAGCAAGCCCCCAGTCTGCCCCATTTTATAGTTTAAAAATTAAAACCTTTAAGTTGATATACAAATAAAGAAGTCTCTGACACAAAGTCACTTATCTGAGGCATAAATGGGATTCCTCATAACAGTGCACTACCCCACATCATGCAACAGTCAAGGGTGTGGGGAAAAGCTTAGTGTTGAGAAGGTTTTAGGATTAAAAGGGTGGAAATGGCTTAGTCTTAAAACTAAGCCTTAGGCTGTAATGACCCTGCCTGCTTACAGCCTGTCCCCCACAACCAACGCAAACTATAAGCGAGCAAACATATCTTTATTATATGCGGCTTAAGTGTTTGTCGCCGATAGCTTATTGGTTGCTTGCGTAACTGTACTAGCCAATGGGGTGAAGTTGCCATGGCTGAACGCAAATTGAGTGGGTCAGGGGGAAGGTGAACATTTGTTTGCATTGGCAATCATCTGTTTTACATAAAAACGTCTTAACGTAATTTCTTTTAAGAATGCCTCCTAGAAAATAAAGCACTGAAGAGGAGAGAAAAGGAGCTAAAGCTGAACAAAAATGGCTTTCTTGACAAAAAGAAACCACTGAGCAGAGAAAGACAAGGCTTGCTTCAGTCGCAGAGCAAATGCGTCTTTCGCGCGTTGGCATTTTTTTTACCTGAGCCTGCATTTGGACATGGTCAACTTTATGTTGCCTGTTCAAGAGTTCGTGAAAGAACGGACGTAAAATTAAAAATAATTGATGGTCCTCTGCAAGGCGAGCTTAAAAATGCTGGAAAGATCTACACAAGAAATGTTGTGTACAAAGAGATCTTTGACATGTGAATTAACATTTTATTATTTAAATCACCTTTATTTATTGAGCTAGCGGTGGCTCTTAAGAAATGTACCACCAGTGGTTTCCTTCATTGCACTCTACTTTAAGCAATTAAGCAAGTAGAAGGGGGAAACCCCGTGGGGCACTAAGCAAAGGGGCGTCCTTGCCGCCTGCCCTGGGTCAGTTTGAATTAGCAGACACCTTTGCACAAATCATTTTAATTACAATTTATAATATCTAGAACAGCGGTCATTTCGTATGACTGCCGGGCTTTCTAGTATATCATATTTACAAACTTATTTGACCAACATTCCACCCTTTTTGCTCACTTCACAATCTAAAGCACAGGTATTCCTGCACAAGGGAATTAGGCACATTACACAAATTACAACAACATGACAAATCATACAATTTCAGCAATTACAAAGGTACATTTCACCAGTCTCTGAGCACTTTGCCAAAAGCACAAAATGTCCTTGGCCTTCTTTCTAGCCATGGGAAAAGCTTCCCAGGACAGGGGAAGGGCCTCCAGCAAAGCCGCTCCCACCCCCATCAGAGTATTTCACATTGTCCAAAATCCGTAAGTCCATCCAACAAAGGAGTCAGTGCCCACTTTGGTTGTAGTCCGGGAATCAGTACACGCACATGGGGCGTCAGACACTGTCCTCATCCCTGCCATCCTAGCAGGTCTTACACTGTCCCAAGGAGGAGCACATGGCAATGGCAGTCAGCATGTCCATCTCTGCTCTGGAGAGCATGATGGCATTCACCCTTATGTCTCAAAATCGCAGACCTACCAGGGGCATAGTAGGTACTCCTTGCTGCTGGGCTCTCACCTTCTGGAGACTGCGGATCACAACTCCAGCCCAATTCTCCTCATCCTCCAAAGACAAACTAAAAATACCAGCTCCTGCTGCCGGGCTTGAGCCCTGGGCTGCTGCCTTCTGCTCCGCAGGCCTTGCAACCCTAGCCTCCTGCCACAGCTGGCTCTCCACAACATCCAGGGCAAGCTGAAACTCATGACCCTGTGATTCCTTCTCCAGCGGCTGCTCCATTCCCAGGCGAATCTCGTGAACCTGGTCAGCCTCCTCCTCCAGTGCTTGCTCCAGCTCCAGGGTCAGCATGTCTTTCTCCCACATTTGCGCCAGTTCCTTCCACTGCTCGGATTGCAGGTCCCAGGCAGTCTCTCCCACAGAGCTCTCGGTTTCTTCATGCATGGCTGTAAAAGCCAGCCAGTCTATGGTCCCCAAAAGGACAGTCATGAGGAACCATAACAGCAGCCATTCCTTTACTCCACCACTCAAAGGTGGAGGGGGCTCCATATGGATCTGTATCAAATCCTGCCACAGACTACGCCAAATGTAAAGCCAGTAGCCATGGCCACCATCACAGCTGCCTGGCCTGTGCAGGTTCGCATTTGATTTGGACAGACGGTAATATAACAGCGAAGCCAAGAACCAGTGGGCCATTACATTTAATCCTAGCTTGCACCTGGGGGGGCAAGAAATACACACAATGGAAAAACACTTCCCTTTCCATTCAGGGCTCCCAAAGCCACTGACTCATCTGACTTTCCTAGAATCAAAGGTTTGTACCTCACCAGCCTTATTCACCTCTGTTCCCCATCTTCTTCTCTCTGCACAAACTGGCTTCTCCTTCAGCACTTTGCCATCTTAGCTGCCTCTCCTTGCAATGCTAATTTCAGGAACTGAGAGAGAGCAAACCCCTGGTCTGCCTTATTTTATCGTGTAGAAATTAAAACCTTTAAGCCAATATACAGTGGTACCTTGAGATACAAATTTAATTCGTTCTGTAACTGAGCTCGTAAGTCAGTTAACTCGTATATCAAACAAATTTCTCCCATTTAAAATAACTGAAATAGATTTAATCCATTCCAGCCCTGTGAAACATCCCCAAACCATCCTAAATTATGAAAAAAGACATGTTTTTAATTAAACACACATGTATACTTTACCAATACATAACAAAATATATGAAATAAAAGAAAAAAGTGTTATTTAGTACTGTATTCTTACCTTGGAGACAGACGAGTGCGGCTAACGGAGGTGAATGGCGGAGGAGGAGGGAGGGAGGAAGGGATGCAGGCACTGTAGACACATAAACTAAAACTGCACTTTCTTAACACTAAATGTAAACTAAAACTGCATTTTCTTTACTTTAAACAAAACTAAAACTGCACTTTCTTTACTTAAAATGAAACCACAGAAACTTAATCACAACCTGCATCTCGGAATTTCGCTTGGATCTCAAACAAAAATACGGACCGAGTCACAGCTCATATCTTAAAAAAAAAAAAAAAAATTGTAGGCTGGTCTGTTTGTATCTCAAGGTACCACTGTACAAATAAGAAAGTCTCTGATACAAAGTCACTTATCTGAGGCATAAATGGAATTTCTCATGAGAAGGCACCATCCCATATCATGCAACAGTCAAGGGTGTGGGGAAAAGCTTAGTGTTGAGAAGATCTTAGTATTAAAAGAGTGGGAAAGACTTAGTCTTAAAACTAAGCTTTAGGCTATATCGACTTTGCCAGCTTACAGCCTGTCTCCCACACCCAATGCAAACTATAAGCGAGCAAATATATACATCATATCTACAAACTTATTTGACCAACACCATTTTATCTACCAATGTATAAGTAGAAAAAATGAAATATATTAAAATATCAATGGTAGTTATTACAAAATGAATGAGCACATATTTAAAAAATATGCTCAGATAGCAGCAAACTTTTTTAAAATAACAAATATCAAGGTTATTACAGTTTTCAAATATTCTGAAGTGCTCCAGCATCTCTTAGAAATATTGTATGTTCTCAGATCATAGAAGTACAGAAGTTAGAAATCCTAAGGATCTTGAAGCCCATTTTATGAAGGAATAAAAATGCCTCCAGTGGAAGTGACTTACTTAAAGGCATTAGATACATTTGGTAGCTGAATTCAGATATTCTGACCTCCCTGTAATAACAGCAATAACAATTGTCAGGTGCATAACTCTGAACACTTTTCAAATTCCATCTCTAATTCTCACTGTCTTTATTTTTCCTTCTAGCCAGCACAAACTAGCCTCCATCATTCCCTGGGTCCTTTTTTTTCCAGGAGGAGCCTGGGAAATAATTTGTCCCCTGTACAGCCTTATCTCATAGCATGCACATTCCCCCCAACTTGATACTGTCATCAAGTACAGAGGGACTTGTATTTACTATTCAAGTTCATACAGATAAGATATTGTGTAAGAATCAAAATATATTATTACATGTGTGGATGAAAAAGGCGTTCTATGGATGTAACCTCACAGAGTGAGATGATAATAAATTCTTCACTGGGCAAGGCATGGTGAGCAGTCATGCCCCAGGCATATAACTTCTTTAGTAAAAGGTTTTAAGCTAGTTTATGTGGAATAGGTTAAAGCACCTTTGAAATACACCAGAACCACGCTCAAGAGAGCACATAATCTTGTTGACTATCCTGTAATCCAATCCCCTCTTGTTTTCATGTAATCTTCCTTATGATCCCTCCTCAGTTCCAAATGCATATAAGAAGCAGAAAACAGCTGTTATAGAAAACACGTATCTCAGTCTGTTGAGGCCTTGCTTCCAGATGTATTCTCTGTTTGGCTCAAATACGTTTTTATAAAGATTCTCTGCAAGTGTGAACATTCTATGTCAACACTTGAAAATCTTCATTAATGAAATGACTGCTCAGACTCCCACTTATTAAACATTGGTCTTCCCTTGCTCATAGCATCTACAACTTGTTCCTACCTGATTTTTAGATATATTAAACATACACTGAAATAAAGTCAGTACAGTTGTGAACAAAATGGGCTTCGTAATAAATCTGACAAGGCTCAGTGACCAAAAGTAAACTCACAGGGTATTCTGTTCCCAAATTCCTAACTGGACAGGTCAGGATGGGGAGTCATGCCTCAAGGCCTATGATTTAGAACAGGGGTCGGGAACCTATGGCTCATGAGCCAGATGTGGCTCTTTTGATGGCTGCATCTGGCTTGCAGACAAATCTTTAATAAAAATAATAATAACGTTAAAAATATAAGACATTCTCATGTAGTACAATCCATTCTTTTTTTTTTTTTTTTTTTTTTTTTTTTTTTTCTGAAGCTGGAAACTGGGAGAGACAGTCAGACAGACTCCTGCATGTGCCCGACCGGGATCCACCCGGCACGCCCACCAGAGGTGATGCTCTGCCCACCAGGGGGCGATGCTCTGCCCCTGGGGGGGGGGAGGGTCGCTCTGCTGCAACCAGAGCCACTCTAGCACCTGGGGCAGAGGCCAAGGAGCCATCCCCAGCGCCCGGGGCATCTTTGCTCCAATGGAGCCTTGGCTGCGGGAGGGGAGGAGAGAGACAGAGAGGAAGGGGGGGGTGGAGAAGCAAATGGGCGCTTCTCCTGTGTGCCCTGGCCAGGAATCAAACCCGGGTCCCCCGCATGCCAGGCCAATGCTCTACCGCTGAGCCAACCGGCCAGGGCCACAATCCATTCATTTTCTATCGCTCATGTTCATGGTTGTGGGTGGCTGGAGCTAATCACAGCTGTCCTCTGGGACAACACCAAATTTTTATTGGATAATGCGTAATGTACATGGGTTGTTGTATGGCTCTCATGGAATTACATTTTAAAATATGTGGCGTTCATGGCTCTCTCAGCCAAAAAGGTTCCCGACCCCTGATTTAGAAGGTTTTTCTTTGCCTTAAGCAAGCCCTGACCATTGTTCATGTGCACCTAAATTAACGGCCCTTTCAAATGCCAAAATAATCATATTTTTCAGACCTCTGGGAGTAGCACACAATTTGTTAAGTATCCTGTAGACCATCCATAGAAATGTCCTCACTTTGCTTTTTTCCACTTTCATATAATCTTCCTTAATTCCAAATGTATAAAAGGAACTGCAAAACTGTCCTCAGAGCATTTTACATCTTGCTTTCTAGCAATTATCATCACTTTTTGCTCAAATAAACTCATAAAAATTCTCTACAGATTTGGACATTCTAACTTTGACAAAGGACATAGAATAAAATGTTATTATAGGTTAGCACTTGTGTGGTAATGTGGCAACTGATTATTTTTTCTGTGAACTTTTCTAAATTTTTCAAAAATGTTCTAAATATGAGTACATCCTTCTTTTGAAATAAAAAATATTTACCTTGCCCTGGCCGGTTGGCTCAGTGGTAGAGCATCGGCCTGGCATGCAGCAGTCCTGGGTTCGATTCCCGACCAGGGCACACAGGAGAGACGCCCATCTGCTTCTCCACCCCTCCCCCTCTCCTTCCTCTCTGTCTCTCTCTTCCCCTCCCACAGCTGAGGCTCCATTGGAGCAAAGTTTGCCCGGGCGCTGAGGATGGCTCTGTGGCCTCTGCCTCAGGTGCTAGAATGGCTCTGGTCGCAACAGAGCGATGCCCCGGATGGGCAGAGCATCGCCCCCTGGTGGGCATGCCGGGTGCATCCCGGTCGGGCGCATGCGGGAGTCTGTCTGACTGCCTCCCCGTTTCTGGCTTCGGAAAAATACACAAATATATATATTTACCTTAAAAAAAGAGAATTCTGCCTGACCTGTGGGGGTGCAGTTGATAAAGTGTCGACCTGGAACGCTGAGGTCACCAGTTCGAAACCCTGGGCTTGCCCAGTCAAGGCACGTATGGCAGTTGATGCTTCCTGCTCCTCCCCCTTCTCTATCTCTCTCTCTTTTCAAAACTAACTAAATAAAAATAATAAAATTTGAAAAAAAGAGAGAGACTTCTTCTTCTACTCTATCACCTTCTATCCGCACCTCACCAGGAACCTGAGGCATTGAGGCTGAGGTTTCCCTCTCCAGTAAGACCCCGATTATTCCCGTGTTTTCAATGGTAAAACCACTTCTACTGCCAATCATTACCATGTACTTCATTTTGCATTTTGCAATTCAAAATAAAAATAATTTATACTTTTGAAAAGTTTTGACATTATTCTAAGGATTTTGAAGCAAGGGTGGTGGTGTGAATAATGTGAGGGAAGGAGGAAAGTTATCTCTATCCTAAAGGTCCTTTCAGTTGTTCTAATAAGCAAATAGCCATGAGGTAGAGAGAAAATAACCAAATTTAATCATATATACACATGGAAACCCCACATACATGAGATGTTCAAAGACGGAAAAGAAAAGGTATGACATTCTGAGCTAAGGATGAGATAAGGAGCCCTGGCTGGTTGGTTCAGTGGTAGAGCCTCAGCACAGTATGTGGATGTCCCAGGTTCGGTTCCCAGTCAGGGCACACAGAAGCACCCATCTGCTTCTCCACCCCTCCCCCTCTCACTTCTCTCTCTCTCTCTCTTCTCCCCACCTGCAGCCATGGCTAGATTGCAGCGAGTTGGCCCCAGCCACTGAGGATGGCTTCATGGCCTCGCTTCAGATGTTAAAAAAGGCTCTGGTTGCAAAGGAGAAAGGGTCCCAGAAGGGCAGAGCGTTGCCCCCTAGTGGGCTTGCAAGTAGATTCTGGTTGGGTGCATGTAGGAGTCTGTATCTGCCTCCCCATCCTCTCACTAAATTAAAAAAAAGAAGAAGAAGGATGAAGTAAGGTGCCTTGGGGGTTTCAGAGGGTCACTGCAGGAGGATGAGAAGGAAGGATGTTTAATAAATAGAAGTTTTTGTTTGCTTATTTCTAAGTGAAAGGAGAGGAGATAGTGAGACAGACTCCTGAATGCACCCTGATGGGATCCACCCATCTGGGGCTGATGCTTGAATCAACCGAGCTATTCTCAATGCCTAAGGCTGATGCTCAGGCCAACTGAGCCACTGGCTGCAAAAGGGGAAGAGAGAGAAAAGGGGGAGAGTGAGTGGGAGAGAAGCAGATGGTTTCCTCTCATAGGCGCCATGACCAGGGACCAAACCTGGGCAGATGCACACACCAGGCCAATGCTCTATCCACTGAGACAACTGGCCAGGGCCAATAAGTGCCGCGGACCAGGGCAGCTCCTAATTCTGGGTTTTGAATGAGAACGGTGCGGAATTAAGAAAACAGACTTATTAAGAAAAAAGGGAGGCTTCTTCAATGCTGATGGCAATATCTGAGTGTCCTATAGCCCCAGTTTGCTTTATTATATAGCCATATGCAAAACTTGGAAGTCCTTGATACAAAGTTACACATCCGAGGCTAAAACAGGAACTCTCCCAAGGCATAAACAGGAATCCCCCCACCTTGCATAAGTGAAATCAACCAACAACTGAACAAACAAAGAGTAAGAGGAAGGGCATGTAAATTGCTTCCAGCAACTTCAGCAAGCAAGTGAAGTGGGTGCAAATACTCAGCATCATAGCCAATATGGAGGTGGAAGGGGGGAGAACTTAGCCTTTTGCTAAGCTTCGAATGTACAAAGGCTTTTTGCCATTTACAGTCAACAACAAATAAGTTTTTTTAAAAAGATATCTCTGATAATATGCTCCTAAATAAAATTCTTCCAGATAATAGTTAAGCGGTGGCCTAGTTTCTCTTGATCCCAAAGGGTCTTGGTTGCTTCTACCCCAAATAATCCACATAACACAAAGGTACATCTTGGGGTGAGTTTTGCTGAACCCTTACAATAACATCGGGCAGGAAGAAAACCTAATTTTCTTGTATCATTTTTCTGTCCTGAGGATGTAACGTAATTCCTGAGAACTAACATATTTGATCTTCCTCTATAAGGTAGGGAGCCCTCTTATGATTTCTATTCTTTTTCTTTTTTTTTTCTTTTTTAATCTCTTTTTTTTCTTTATTTTTCTCTTTTTTTATATGTTTTCTAATAATCATCCCTCTTGAAATCCTTAAGATGTATAAAAACTTATAAACTAAACAAGTGGGGACTAGCTTATTAGGTTTCCTTTATAGCAAAGGTATCTTTATTTGGCCTCTCTCCTTATCCAAAGCTAACCATTTCGCAGTGACCACAGGGATGGGGGGTAGGCACTAGAAGATTTGGGAATGTCTTTGCCTGGTATGTAAAACAGTTGTCACTACTGTGTTATCTCGTGGTGTAAGAATGCTTTTACTCCTTTTTTTAATTAATTTATTGTGTTTATATACATTCTAGTGTCCCCCCCGAATACATCCTCCCCTCCCCCGTGTTCCCTAGTACATCCAGAAACACCCCCCCTTCCCTCCATGATTTGCTTTTCTGCTCTCATCCCATCCTATCACACTATCATTCCCTTTCCCTCTGTCCGCTTTCCTTCTGGACCCTTTGATCCCTCCTCTGTCTCTATTCCGTTCCTCAGTTCATATTGTTCATTGGATTCCTCAAATGAGTGAGGTCATACGATACTTCTCTTTCTCTGCCTGGCTTATTTCACTCAACATAATAGTTTCCAGGTCCATCCATGTTGTCTCAAAAAGTAACACTTCCTTCTTTTTCATAGCCCCATAGTATTCCATTGTGTATATGCTTTTTAATCCATTTGTCCACTGACAGACACTTGGGCTGTTTCCAGATCTTAGCTATTGTAAATAATGCTGCCATAAACATGGGGGTGCATTTCTCCTTTTGAATCGTTGATGTGGTATTCTTGGGATATATTCCTAAAAGTGGGATAGCTGGGTTAAAGGGCAGTTCAATTTTTCATTTTTTGAGGAATCTCCGTGCTGTTTTCCACAGTGGCTGCACCAGTCTGCATTCCCACCAGCAGTGCAGGAGGGTTCCCTTTTCTCCACATCCTCGCCAGCACTTATTCTGTGTTGTTTTGTTGATGAGCGCCATTCTGACTGGTGTGAGGTGATAATCTCATTGTGGTTTTAATTTGCATTTCTCTAATGATTAGTGATGTTGAGCATTTTTTCATATGCCTATTGGCCATCTGTAGGTCCTCTTTGGAGAAATGTCTATTCATTTCTTTTGCCCATTTTTTTATTGGATTGTTTGTCTTTCTGGTGTTGAGTTTTACAAGTTCTTTATATATTTTGGTTATTAACACCTTATCCGAAGTATTGTCAAATATGTTCTCCCATTGTGTGGTTTGCCTTTTTATTTTGTTCATATTGTTTTTAGCTGTGCAAAAGCTTTTTAGTTTGATATAGTCCCATTTGTTTGTCCTGTTCTTTATTTCCCTTGCGCATGGAGATAAATCAGCAAATATATTGCTGCGAGTGATGTCGGAGAGCTTATTGCCTATGTTTTCCTCTATTTATGGTTTCATGACTTACATTTAAGTCTTTTATCCATTTTGAATTTATTTTTGTGAATGGTGTAAGTTGGTGGTCTAGTTTCATTTTTTTGCATGTACCTGTCCAATTTTCTCAACACCATTTGTTAAAGAGACTGTCTTTACTCCAGTGTATGCTATTAGCACCTTTGTCAAATATCAATTGTTCATAAAGGTGTGGGTTTATTTCTGGGTTCTCTGTTCTGTGCCATTGATCTATATGCTTGTTCTTATGCCAGTACCAGGCTGTTTTAAGTAAAATGACCTTGTAGTATAACTTGATAGCAGGAAGTGTGATACCCTCCACTTTGTTCTTCTTTTTCAAGATTGCTGAGGCTATTTTTGTTCTTTTTTGGTTCCATATGAATTGTTGGAATATTTGTTCTATATCTTTGAAGTATGTCCCTGGTATTTTCATAGGAATTACATTGAATTTATAAATTGCTTTGGGTAATATGGACATTTTAATGATGTTTATTCTTCTTAGCCATGAACATGGTATATGCTTCCACTTGTTTGTATTTTCCTTGATTTCTTTTATCAATGTTTTATAATTTTCTGAGTACAAGTCTTTAACCTCCTTGGTTAAATTTACTCCTAGGTACTTTATTTTTTTGGTTGCAATAGTGAAGGGGATTGTTTTCATAATTTCTCTTTCAGATAGATCATTGTTGGTGTATAAAAATGCCTCTGATTTCTGAGTATAAATTTTATATCCTGATACCTTGCTGAATTCCTTTATCAGGTCCAGTAATTTTTTGACTGCGACTTTAAGGTTTTCTATGTATAGAATCATATCATCAGCAAATAATTATAGTTTTACAGCTTCTTTTCCAATCTGGATGCTTTTTATTTCTTCTTCTTGTCTGATTGCTGCGGCTAGGACTTCCAAAACTATGTTGAATAAGAGTGGTGAAAGAGGGCACCCTTGCCTTGTTCCTGATCTTAAGGGGATTGCTTTTAACTTTTGTCCATTGAGTATGATGTTGGCTGTGGGTCTGTAATAGATGGCCTTTATCATGTTGAGGTATGATCCCTGTGTTCCCACTTTGCTGAGAGTTTTGATCATAAATAGGTGCTGGATTTTATCGAATGCTTTTTCTGCATCTTTCAATATTACTATGTGGTTTTTGTCCTTCCTTTTGTTTATGTGATGAATCACATTGATTGATTTGTGAATATTGTACCAGGTTGCCTCCCCAGAATAAATCCCACTTGATCATGATGTATGATTTTTTTCATGTATTGCTGGATCTGGTTTGCTAATATTTTGTTGAGGAATTTAGCATCTAAATTCATCCGAATATTGGCCTATAGTTTTCTTTCTTTGTGTTGTCTTTGCCTGGTTTTGGAATCAGAATTATGCTTGCCTTATAAAAGGAGCTTGGAATTTTTTCTTCCTCTTGAATATTTTGAAATAGCTTGAGAAGGATAGAAGTTAGTTCTTCTTTGAATATTTGGTAGAATTCGCCTGTGAAGCCATCTGACCCAGGGCTTTTGTTTGTAGGAACTTTTTGGATAACTGTTTCAAACTCATTTGCTGTAATCAGTCTATTTAGGTTTTCTGATTCTTCCAGATTGATTTTTGAAAGATTATATGTTTCAAGGAATTTGTTCATATCACCTAGGTTTTCTAATTTTTTGGCATACAGTCAGCTCTTCATAGTATTTTTGTACAATTCTCTGTATTTCTGTTGTGTCTGTTGTTACTTCTCCACCCTCATTTCTAATTTTATTTAATTGAGTCCTCTCTCTTTTTTTCTAGGTGAGCCTGGCTAAGGATTTATTGATCTTGTTTACTTTTTCAAAGAACCAACTCTTGGTTTTATTGATCCTAAGTATTGTTTTTTTAGTCTCTCTGTCATTTATTTCTGTTCTAATCTTTATTATTTCTTTCCTTCTACTTCCTGTAGGCTTTACTTGCTGTTCTTTTTCTAGTTCTTTTAGTTGCAGGATTAAGTTGTATATTTGAATTTTTTCTAGCTTCTTAAGGTTTGCTTGTAATGCTATGAACTTCCCTCTCAGGGATGCTTTTGCTGTGTCCCACAAATTTTCAGTTGTTGTATGTTCATTTTCATGTGTTTCAAGAAAAAATTTTTTTTGTATTTTTTTTTCTGAAGCTGGAAATGGGGAGAGACAGTCAGACAGACTCCCGCATGCGCCCGACCGGGATCCACCCGGCACGCCCACCAGGGGCGGACGCTCTGCCCACCAGGGGGCGATGCTCTGCCCCTCTGGGGCATCCCTCTGCTGTGACCAGAGCCACTCTAGCGCCTGGGGCAGAGGCCAAGGAGCCATCCCCAGCGCCCGGGCCATCTTTGCTCCAATGGAGCCCTGCTGCGGGAGGGGAAGAGAGAGACAGAGAGGAAGGAGGGGGGGTGGAGAAGCAAATGGGCGCCTCTCCTATGTGCCTTGGCCAGGAATCGAACCCGGGGCCCCCGTAAACCAGGCCGACGCTCTACCGCTGAGCCAACCGGCCAGGGCCTCAAGAAAATTTTTTACTTCTTCCTGATCTCATTGTAAATCCATTCATTATTTAATAACATGCTATTTAGTTTCCAAGTGTTAGAGTGTTTTTCAGTTTTTCTATTGTCGTTGATTTCTAGTTTCATGCCATTGTGGTCCGAGAAGATGCTTGATATGGTTTCAATCTCCTTAAATTTGTTGAGACTCATTTTATGCCCTAATATGTGGTCTATCCTAGAGAATGTACCATGCGCTTTTGAAAAGAATGTATATTCTGCTGCTTTAGGATGAAAGGTTCTGAAGATATCTATTAAATCCAGTTGATCTAGTGTGTCCCTTAATTCTGCTGTTTCTTTGTTAATTTTCTTTCTTGAAGATCTATCCATTGATGTTAGTGGAATATTGAAATCTTCTAGTATAATAGTATTGTTGTTGACCTCTCCCTTTATGTCCATCTAAGTCTGCTCTATATATTTAGGTGCTCCTATATTAGGTGCATAGATATTTATAAAGGTTATCGCCTCCTGTTCGATTGCTCCCTTTATCATTATGTAGTGACATTTTTTTATCCCTTACTACAGTCTTTGTTTTAAAGTCTATTTTGTCCAATATAAGTATTGCTACCCCAGCATTTTTCATTTTCGTTTGCATGAAATATTTTTTTTTCATCTTTTTACTTTCAGCCTATGTGTATGTTTTGTTTTCAGGTGGGTCTCCTGTAGACAGCATATGTACAGGTTCTGTTTTCTTATTCGTTCAGCTACCTTATGTCTTTTGATTGGAGCATTTAATTCATTTACATTTAAGGTTATTATTGATATGTAGTAGTTTATTAACATTTTTTCTTTAAATCTATTATATATATTTTCCCCCACTTTGTTCTGTCTACAACAGGCCCCTTAACATTTCTTGCAGCATTGGTTTGGTTGTTATGAATTCCTTGAGTTTTTTTTGTCTGGGAAGCTTTTTATTTCTTCTTCAATTTTAAACTATAGTCTTGCTGGATAAAGAAATTTTTGTTGTAGGTTCTTGTTCTGCATTACTTTGGATATTTCTTGCCAATTGCTTCAGGCCTCAAGTGTTTCTGTTGAGAAGTCGAATGTCATCCTTATGGGTGTTTCTTTGTAGGTGACTGACTCTTTTTCTCTTACAGCTTTTAATATTCTTTCTTTATCTCTTATCTTTGGTTTTTTGATTATGATATGTCTTGGTGCAGGTCTTTTGGGGTTCTTTTTTAATGTGGTTCTCTCTGCTTCTTGAACTTATGTGACTCTTTCCTGAATCAGTTTAGAGAAATTTTCATCTATAATTTCTTCAAAAAGCTTCTCTAGTCCTTGTTCATTCTCTTCTCCTTCAGGAACCTCTATTATGTGGACATTGTTTCTCTTCATGTTGTCACAGAGCTCTCTTAGAGTTTCCTCAAACTTTTTAATCCTCTTTTCTTTCTGCTTTTCTGCTTCCGTGCTTTCACTTATTTTGTTCTCTAAGTCACTGATTCAATCCTCTGCTTCATCCAGCCTGCTTTTAATTTCTTCTAGTGTAGTTTTCATTTCTGATATTGTGTTTGTCATTTCTGTCTGGTTCTTCTTTATGATTTCCGTGTCCCTTTTGATGAATACAGTTTCTTTATAGAGATGTTTATTAAGTCCATCCATTGTAGCTTTGAAATTCTTAAGCATCCTAACAATCATTATTTAAACTCTGCATCTGATAATTTCATTACTTCTGATTTGTCCAGGACTTTTTCTGAGGATTTATCTTTTTGAAGCATATGACTTATGCTTTTCTGCCTTCCCATCTTTCTCTTTCCAGTTGTGGTCTCCTTGCTAGTAGAGCTGCTTTGGAGTCTGATTTTGTTCTCCATTTTCTTAACTTGGTGGTAATCTTGTTTACTAATCTCAGCAGGGGGCTTATTAGAAAGTGTCTATCCTTTTTCTTTCTTTTTTTGTGTGTGACAATATCACCCATTTTATTTATTTATTTTATATTTTTATTTTTTTAATTAATTTTAATGGGGTGACATTGATAAATCAGGGTACATATGTTCAGAAAAAAACATCTCTAGGTTATTTTGACAATTGATTATGCTGTATTCCCATCACCCAAAGTCCAATTGTCTTCCATCACCTTCAAAATCGTTTTCTTTGTGCCCCTCCCTTCCCCCAACCCCCTCACAATCCTCCCCCCAACCCTGTAACCCCCACAGTCTTGTCCATGTCTCTGAGTATTATTTTTTTTTTAATTTTATTTATTCATTTTTAGAGAGGAGAGAGGGAGGGAGAGAGAGGAGAGAGAGACAGAGAGAGAGAAGAAGGGAGGAGCTGGAAGCATCAACTCCCATATGTGCCTTGACCAGGCAAGCCCAGCATTTCGAACCAGCGACCTCAGCATTTCCAGGTCGACGCTTTATCCACTGCGCCACCACAGGTCAGGCCTCTGAGTCTCATTTTTATGTCCCACCTATGTATAGAATCATATAGTTCCTAGTTTTTTCTGATTTACTTATGTCTCTCAGTATAATGTTATCAGGGTCCATCCATGTTGTTGTAAATGATCCAATATCATCATTTCTTAAGGCTGAGTAGTACTCCATAGTATATATGTACCAAGGCTTTTTAATCCACTTGACCACTGATGGACACTTGGGCTGTTTAAAGATCTTTGCTATTGTGAACAATGCTGCCATAAACATGAGGGTGCATTTCTTCTTTTCAAACAGTGCTATGGTGTTCTTGGGGTATATTCCTAAAAGTGGGATAGCTGGGTCAAAAGGCAGTTTGATTTTTAATTTTTTAAGGAATCTCCATACTGTTTTCCACAGTGGCTGCACCAGTCTGCATTCCAACCAGAAGTGCAGCAGGGTTCCATTTTTTCCACAACCATGCCAGCAGTTATTCTGTGTTGTTTTGTTGATGAGCACCATTCTGACTGGTGTGAGATGATATCTCATTGTGGTTTTAATTTGCATTTCTCTAATGATTAGTGATGTTGAGCATTTTTTCATATGCCTATTGGCCATCTGTATGTCCTCTTTCGAGAAGTATCTATTCATTTCTTTCGCCAATATTTTGATTGGATTGTTTGTCTTCCTGGTATTGAGTTCTACAAGTTCTTTATAAATTTTGGTTATAAGCCCCTTATCAGACGTATTGTCAAATATATTCTCCCGTTGTGTAGTTTGTCTTCTTATTCTGTTCTTATTGTCTTTAGCTGTGCAGAAGCTTTTTAGTTTGATATAGTCCATTGTTTATCCTGTCTTTTATTTCACTTGCCTGAAGAGATATATCGGCAAATATATTGCTCCGAGAGATGTCCGAGAGCTTACTGCCTATGTTTTCTTCTAAGATGCTTATGGTTTTACGGCTTCCATTTAAGTCTTTTACCTATTTTGAGTTTATTTTTGTGAATGGTGTAAGTTGGTGGTCTAGTTTCATTTTTTTGCAGGTAGCTGTCCAATTTTCCCAACACCATTTGTTGAAGAGACTGTCTTTACTCCACTGTATGCTCTTACCTCCTTTGTTAAATATCAGTTGTCCATAAAAGTGTGGGTTTATTTCTGAGTTCTCAGTTCTGTTCCATTGATCTATATGCCTGTTCTTATGCCAGTAACGGGCTGTTTTGAGTACAATGGCCTTGTATTATAACTTGATATCAGGAAGTGTGATACCTCCCACTTTATGTTTCCTTTTCAAGATTGCTGAGGCTATTCGTGTTCTCTTTTGGTTTCATATAAATTTGTGGAATATGTGTTCTATATCTTTGAAGTAAGTCATTGGTATTTTAATCAGTATTGCAATGAATTTATAAATTCCTTTGGGTAATATAGACATTTTAATGATGTTTATTCTTCCTAACCATGAGCACGGTATATGCTTCCACTTGTTTGTATCTTCCCTGATTTCTTTTATCAATGTTTTATAATTTTCCAAGTACAAGTCTTTAATCTCCCTGGTTAAATTTATTCCTAGGTACTTTATTTTTTTGGCTGCAATGGTAAGGGAGATTGCTTCCTTAATTTCTCTTTCTTACAGTTCATTGTTAGTGTATAAAAATGCCTCTGATTGCCTAGCGTGTGGAGGACCCGGGTTCGATTCCCGGCCAGGGCACACAGGAGAAGCGCCCATTTGCTTCTCCACCCCTCCGCCGCACTTTCCTCTCTGTCTCTCTCTTCCCCTCCCGCAGCCAAGGCTCCATTGGAGCAAAGATGGCCCGGGCGCTGGGGATGGCTCTGTGGCCTCTGCCTCAGGCGCTAGAGTGGCTCTGGTCGCAACATGGCAACGCCCAGGATGGGCCGAGCATCGCCCCCTGGTGGGCAGAGCGTCGCCCCTGGTGGGCGTGCCGGGTGGATCCCGGTCGGGCGCATGCGGGAGTCTGTCTGACTGTCTCTCCCTGTTTCCAGCTTCAGAAAAATGAAAGAAAAAAAAAAAAAGCCTCTGATTTCTGAGTACTAATTTTATATCCTGCCACCTTGCTGAATTCATTTATCAGGTCCAGTAGTTTTTTGACTGAGACTTTAGGGTTTTCTATATACAATATCATATCATCAGCAAATAATGATAGTTTTACTTCTTCTTTTCCTATTTGGATGCCTTTTATTTCTTTCCCTTGTCTGATTGCTGTGGCTAGGACTTCCAGAACTGTGTTGAATAAGAGTGGTGAAAGGGGGCACCCCTGCCTTCTTCCTGATCTTAAGGGAATTGCTTTTAATTTTTTCCCATTGAGTATAATGTTGGCTGTGTGTTTGTCATAGATGGCTTTTATCATGTTGAGGTATGTTCTCTGTATTCGCACTTTGCTGAGAGTTCTAGTCATGAATGGGTGCTGGATTTTATCAAATGCTTTTTCTGCATCTATTGAAATTATCATGTGGCTTTTCTCCTTCCTTTTGTTTATGTGATGAATCACATTGATTGATTTGCGAATATTGTACCAGCCTTGCCTTCAAGAATAAATCCCACTTGATCCTGGTGTATGATTTTATTCATATATCACTGGATCCGGTTTGCTAATATTTTGTTGAGAATTTTAGCATCTAAATTCACAGGGATATTGGCCTATAATTTTCTTTCTTTGTGTTGTCTTTGCCTGGTTTTGGAATCAGAATTATACTCGCCTCATAAAAGGAGCTTGGAAGTCTTCTTTCCTATTGAATTTTTTAAAATAGTTTGAGAAGCATAGGAGTTAGTTCTTCTTTGAATATTTGGTAGAATTCACTTGTGAAGTCAACAGGCCCAGGACTTTTTTGGGGGGGGAGGTTTTTTTTTGTTTTTTTTTTGTTTTTGTTTTTGTTTTTTTTTTTCTATTTTTTAAATGAAGCTGGAAACGGGGAGACAGTCAGACAGACTCCCGCATGCGCCCGACCAGGATCCACCCGGCACGCCCACCAGGGACGATGCTCTGCCCACCAGGGAGCAATGCTCTGCGCCTCCGGGGCGTCGCTCTGCCGCGACCAGAGCCACTCTAGCGCCTGGGGCAGAGGCCAAAGAGCCATCCCCAGCGCCCAGGCCATCTTTGCTCCAATGGAGCCTTGGCTGCGGGAGGGGAAGAGAGAGACAGAGAGGAAGGAGGGGGGGGGAGTGGAGAAGCAAATGGGCGCTTCTCCTATGTGCCCTGGCCGGGAATCGAACCCGGGTCCCCCGCACGCCAGGCCGATGCTCTACCGCTGAGCCAACCGGCCAGGGCTGGGAGTTTTTTGATAACTGTTTCAATCTCCTTTGTTGTAATTAGTCAATTTAGGTTTTCTGATTCTTCCAGATTAATTTCTCAATATTATATGTTTCAAGGAATTTGTCCATTTTATCTAGGTTGTCTAGTTTTTTTGGCATACAGTTCTTCATAGTATTTTCTTACAATATTTTTTATTTCTGTTGTGTAAGTTGTTATTTCACCAGTCTCATTTTATTTATTTGAGTCCTCTTTCTTTTTTCTTGGTGAGTCTGGTTAAAGGTTCATTGATATTGTTTACCTTTTCAAAGAACCAGCTCCTGGTTTCATTGATCCTCTGTATCATTTCTTTAGCCTCTATGTCATTTATTTCTGCTCTGATCTTTATTATTTCCTTCCTTCTACTACGTCTGGTCTTTACTTGCTTTTCTTTTTCTATTTTTTTTTTAGATGCAGGGTTAAGTTGTTTATTTGAGCTTTTTCTAGCTTCTTAAGGTATGCTTGTAATGCTATGAACTTCCCTCTGAGGACTGCTCTTGTTGTGTCCCATAAATTTTGAGTTGATGTATGCTCGTTATTATTTGTTTTTAGGAATTTTTAAATTTCTTCTTTGATCTCATTGTTAACCCATTTGTTATTTAATAACATGCTATTTAGTTTCCAAGTATTTGAGTATTTTTGAGTTTTTCTGTTGTGGTTGATTTCTAGTTTCATGCCTTTGTAATCAGAGAAAGTGCTTGATATGATTTCAATCTTCTTAAATTTGTTGAGACCGCTTTGTGCCCTAACATGTGGTCTATCATAGAGAATGTACCATGAGCACTTGAAAAGAATGTATATTCTGCTGCTTTAGGTTGAAAAGTTCTGAAGATATTTATTAAATCGAATTGATCTAGTATGTCCTTTAAGTCTGCTATTTCTTTGTTAATTTTCTTTCTTGAGGATCTATCTAGTGATGTTAGTGCGATATTGAAATCCCCTACTATTATAGTATTGCTGTTGATCTCGCTCTTTAAATCCATTAAAGTCTACTGTATATATTTAGGTGCTCCTATATTAGGTGCATAGATATTTATAACGGTGATATCTTCCTGTTGGATTGCTTCCTTTATCATTATGTAGTAACCTTCTTTATCTCTTACTATAGCCTTTGTTTTAAAGTGCATTTTTTCTGATATAAGTATTGCTATCTCAGCTTTTTTTTTCATTTCCATTTGCGTGAAATGTTTTTTTCCATCCTTTTATCTTTGGTCTATGTGCATCTTTTATTTTAATGTGTGTCTCTTGTAGACAACAAATTTATGGGTCCTGTTTTCTTATCCTCGCAGCTACCCTGTGTCTTTTGATTGGATCATATAATCCATTTACATTTAACATTATTATTGATATGTAGTTGTTTATTGCCATTTTATTCTTTAAAACTGTATTCCTCGTTTGCTATATTCTTTTTCTCCTTTGATGTGTTTACAACAGGCCCCTTAGTATTTCTTGCAGCCTTGGTTTGGTTCCAGTAAAGTTCTTGAACTTTTGAGATGTTTTCTTGCCTTAATTGAGGGAAGTTTTAGCTATGATATGTTTGAACAAAGTCTCTATCCCTTGTTACTTCTCTTATTCTTCAGGAACCCCTATGATGCAGATGTTATTTCTCTTCATGTTGTCACAGAGCTTTCTTAGAGTTTCCTCAGACTTTTTGAGTCTCTTTTCTTTTTTCTGCTCTGCTTTCATGCCTTTATTTATCTTGTCCTCTAACTCAGTGATTTGATTCTAAGCTTCATTCGTCCTGCTTTTAATTCCTTTTATTGTGTTCTTCATTTCTGATATTGTATTTGTCATTTCTGATTCTTTTTAATTATTTCAATGTCCTTTTTTATATTTGCTATCTCTTTATTTAGGTGTTCATAATGACAATCTGTTGTTCTAATATCTTTGAGCATCCTAACAATCGTTATTTTAAACTTTGCATCTGGTAATTTGGTTATATCTGACTCATTCAAGTCCTTTTCTGGGGATTTCTCTTGATCATTTGTGTTGCATTTCTGTGCCTTCTCATTTTGTCTTTGTAAAAGAAGGTTTTGGCCACTGGAGTCCACTGGGTGTGGCCTTCGTATTCCCTAGGTGTGGTCTGGCTGCAGGCCTGTCACCCCCCCTGCTGTTGCTGCCTAGGGCATTCGGGTATGGGCTTGCCGGTGCCTGCCCACTGGGGCTGTTTCTGTGTTTTCCTCCTCTTCTTTCACGTAGTGGCTATGATCACATGCTCGAGTGTACAAGCCTCGGAGGCCTTGGCCTTCGCCCTGCCCCCGTGGAAATCATTTTTCTTGGCCCTGAGGTCAGGTTTGAGCACCTCTGCTCAGCCGCAGGTCTTCACCTGATTCGGGCTTTCGCCCCACCCTTGCAGGAGGAGCCCGCTCGTGGGTGAGCTGCAAGCCTTGGCTCCACAAGCCGGGTGGGACTACATGCCCACACTCAGTTGCAGAACTCCGCCTGTTCTAGGCTTTTGGCTCCATCCCCGCAGGAGGAGCTGGCTCCCAAGTCAGGCCACAAGCCTTGGTTCTGCGGGCAGGGGAAGGCTGTGCTTCTGTGCCCTTGCTCATGGGCGGGTCTCCGCTTTTTCTGGGGCTCCTGCCCTTCCCTCACAGGCTGGATTGCAGGCAAATGGCAGCTGGGCTTGACCACTTTTGTACGTCTTCTCCTCCCCAGCCGGGCAAGACTGAGCTCACACCTCGGCCTCAGTGGTAGCCAGCCAGCTTCCCCCCTTGCCAACAGAACCGCGCTTCCACGTCCCACTGCCACCTGCCCTTGGGCAAGCCCTCAGCTGTGTGGGTCGGGGTGCTGCAGCTCAGACCCTAACACTCACTACTGTAGTCCCAAAAGCTCCCTCCTTCTAACCAATTCTGGTTTGAGTGACGCAGGAGAGCTTGTTTGGCTGTGTCCTGCTTCCCTTTGCTGGTATTGCTGTTTCCAGGGAAAATGTTCACTTCAGATTTGGGGAGTGACTCGTCCCAGAGTTTAGGGTGGCAAAATGTTTCTCCCTATGCCTCCTAGATTACACTGTCTTCCTGCTACTCTGGTCCTCTCCTCTCTCCCCGTCCCCTGGAGCCCCAGGTTGTGAGAGAGGTTTTTTGCATGATCCCTTTAAGAAGAATCCTGGGTCTGAGAAATCAGTCTCTTTCTCACAAACAGTATCCTGTCTTGTTTCTGATAGATATGTGTATTCCAAATTGCCCTCTTGATGTTCCACTTATCTGTTAGACCTCACCCTTACTGGACTATCGCCCCTGAGACAGAGGAATTCCAAAAAGCTGACAAGCCACCCCAAGGAGGGGTTCCAGACATACCAGGACTTTTGATTCAACACCCACATGCTCGAAGCCCCCCAAGGAGGAGCATTCTGGACATACCAAGACTTTTGCCTCAGTATCCCCTAGGCTCTCCCAAACACTATATAACTTGCCCCTAGTCTGTAACCGGCGCTCTTCTCCCCAAGAGAAGTGCCCGGCAAGGTTCCTTTCTTCCTTTTAATAAAGCCTGTTACTCTGGTCTTTCGGACTCCCATGGATTCCAACATTTGGTGCCAAAACCTAAGACAGGGTACTAACTGCCTGGACGATCCCTCTTTGCCATCCAAACTTACAACCAGGGAAGCAATGGGCGGCAGCAGCTCGTCCCGGGCTTACTTCCTAATTCTGTTTGGACGTGTAATTGTAGGTTGATTGGCCAGCAGTCTAACCCTGTCCTGAACCCCTGCTGGACCAGAAAGGTAAGGAGTTTCTCTCTTCCCCTTCCCTGTTTGGCCTCCAAATTTCTCTCTAAAAACACCCCTTCCTGGTTGGATGGTTTTGACTTCAGACCCCATATCTACGGGTGGTCTGCCTCTACTCCTTTATGGACTTCTAGGAAAGTCTAGGCATGCCTAGCCAGGCCACTCTCCTACGTCCCGGGATCTCAGCCTTGGGGTGACGACCTCTTGTCTGAGACTCTCTTTCTACGGAGATTTTCTCCTCTCAGAACTGTGACTGAAGGCGGGGACGCCGCCTTCTCTCACCAGTCTCCTCTACTGTGGGCTCCTCTCAGTCCAAACCATCCAGCCAGGCTTTCCTCGGGACATGGGCTCCTCCCAATCTCAGGCCTCAGAGACTACTCCTCTACTCCTTCGGGACTCCTCTACTTCGGGACTCACTCTACTCGCTGAGGTTCACAGTTTGGGAGGTTTCTACACTGAGCAGCCTGCTTCTACGGACTTCCTTGAAAGTCTAGGCGCTTAGCCAGGTTGCTTTCTACTACCATTACAATATCCTAAGAGATCTTGACAACTTTTGCCACCAGAGAAGGAGAGCATCAGAGATTCCTTACATGCAGGCTTTTCTTCTTTTGTCCTTAATTTCTGTGCTGCTTGTTCAACACGCAGGCCATTTATGGCCAAAGAAACCTCACCTAAAACCTCTGCTCCTAATCTTTCCTTCTCCACGGACTCCCAACTCTCTTTCCCTCCTGCCTGACCCCCAGGGGCGCCTCTCTCTCTCTC
Source organism: Saccopteryx leptura (assembly GCF_036850995.1). Lineage (NCBI taxonomy): Eukaryota > Metazoa > Chordata > Mammalia > Chiroptera > Emballonuridae > Saccopteryx > Saccopteryx leptura. The sequence goes on along the minus strand of NC_089510.1, from coordinate 75,288,889 downwards.
TCTCGAGACTTTTCTCTGGTCCCTCTGTAGACCTCTTTTGTGCTCAAGTCTCTTCCCTCTGAGAGACCCCTCCCCTCCCTTCATAAAAACCTGTTTCTTGGCCCTGGCCGGTTGGCTCAGCGGTAGAGCGTCGGCCTAGCGTGCGGAGGACCCGGGTTCGATTCCCGGCCAGGGCACACAGGAGAAGCGCCCATTTGCTTCTCCACCCCTCCGCCGCGCTTTCCTCTCTGTCTCTCTCTTCCCCTTCCGCAGCCAAGGCTCCATTGGAGCAAAGATGGCCCGGGCGCTGGGGATGGCTCTGTGGCCTCTGCCTCAGGCGCTAGAGTGGCTCTGGTCGCAACATGGCGACGCCCAGGATGGGCAGAGCATCGCCCCCTGGTGGGCAGAGCGTCGCCCCATGGTGGGCGTGCCAGGTGGATCCCGGTCGGGTGCATGCGGGAGTCTGTCTGACTGTCTCTCCCTGTTTCCAGCTTCAGAAAAATGAAAAAAAAAAAAAAAAAAAAAAAAAACCTGTTTCTTATTCACCACTACCATCTCTCTTTCTCCTCCCCTGATGGCCAGGGGCCCCTCCCTTCTCCACTGTGTTCTTAAACCCCTCCTCCATCAGGCCATTCTCAGCCTGGCATTGGCTCTTACACCGGTTTTCAGGATGTCCAACTCCAATTTTCTTGCAGGAAGTTCTGGCCCTGTCCTGCCTTTGGCTCCAGCATTTCCTGCAAGATATGGGTGCCAGGCTCCCCACGAGCCCCCCTCCTCTTATTCTCAACCCCCAAACCCCCATCTGGAACCTGTGAACACGGCATTTAAAGTTTTAAATGATCCCAACTGGTAAAAACAGACTGAGGCTGTTCGCCAGGCCCGCATGCAGCAGAAGGTAATGCTCCAAACTCCGGCTCTTGTGGCAGCCCTGAGGCCAGTAGAACAACAGAGGCAAGGCACAGGAAGTGCCCAACCCAAGTCCAAGCCATAAAGAGAAACCCCATCAGCAGCTTGCTTTAAGTGTGGCAAGCAGGACCACTGGTCCCAGCAGGGCCCCTGCTGGTGGTTGCCCACCGAGCCCTGCCCTGACTGCAAATAGCTCAGTCACTGGTGGAGTGATTGTCCCTTTGGGCAACAGGTTTTTCCTCAGCGCCTCTACATGAAGGACAAGCCGCACGATGGGAAGGCCAATCCAGCCAGGTAGGTGCATCGCTCAAACTCCTAGAACACGTCCTGGACTCGGAGAACCCAGGGTATGCTGCAACAAGTGGGTAAGTCCATCTCATTTCTTGTGGACACGGGGGCTACCTTCTCTGTTTTGCCATCACACTCTGGACCTCTAGTTCCCTCACAGGTCTCGGTTATGGGAATGGATGGGACCCCTTTCTTTCCCCTTTTTACGCCACTCCTGACATGCAGTTCTGCCTCAAGCTTGCCTCCTTACAGGACCACTGGCAGTCGGAACCACTGGACTCCATCCATCTCCAGCTCACCTAAAGGCTGGACCCTACAAATCCCTCTATTACTCCTCTTTAAAAAAAAAAAAAATCCTTACAGGACTGCATCCGCAAAGTTTCTCAACTCACGGCCACACAGATGTTCCTTCTGATGCTCCTCAAAGCCACCACCTTCTGATCTCCCCCTCCCCACGATGCCTCTAATCAGCAGGAAGTAGCCAGACGAATAAACGGCGCCCTTTTTCTATTTAACACAAAAGGTCAGAATGTAAGGTTGGTGGATAATGGGAAAGGTCAGACCCGCGAACTTTGGCTAGGACTGCCCCTAACCAAGCACACCAAAAGAGGCTTCACAGGAACCCTTTGGAAAAAATCGACTGTCTGCCAGCCAGTGTGATTTCACTACATCATTAGCTCGACTACCCTAGGGACCCTTTAAATATTTCCCATGCGGTTCACCACTTGCGACTTCCCTGGCCTCCATCTTTCCCCGGGGCCAGGGAATCTCGCTGGGTGGGTTGTGCTCTGTACTAAATAAAGCCTTTGCTATTCCACACTTTGTGGCTCCAGCCCCCTTCCTTCCTTCTCAGCGGGGAAAACTACCTTACAGTTTCCAGCTAAATACTGTCCATACGCCTCTTCTAGGCTCTGGGTCTGCAGGCTGGGGCTTTGTTCCTGGCACTCAGGACCCTCCCCTCTCTGCTAAACTCACTTCCCGCCACGCGTTCGCTCCAGGGAGCTGGGCAGCCTTCTCCGCGTTTCCACTTTTCCTTCCAGTCTCAGTGTGCCTTCTTCAGTGTTTCTTGGTTGAAGAGTCCTCTTAGTTTAGTCCAAAGTTGGTTTTTCCAGATGATGGTTCTTAAAATTAGTTTGTAATCTACTTTGGTTCTGGGAAGTGGAAGTTGGTACATCTGCCTACTCCATCGCCATCTGGTCTTCACACATCACTCTTTTTAATATATGTACAATTGGAGCCCTTTGTTCTGCTTCTGATCAATAACAGCTGAGGGAGAAGAAGATTGAGAAGGTTTGTCTCCCTTAGCAGCTTCTCTTTCTTTCTCTTGACATCAGTTTGTGTCTTGAGCAAGTTTTTTCCACGTGACACTGGTAGTTCCCAGCAATACTTTAATCCTAGCTTGCACCCAGCGGGCAAGTAAAACACACACTGGGCTCCAACCCACTCACATTCAGTGCTCACAAAGCTACTGACTTATCCAAGTTTCCCAGAATCAAAGGTTTCTAGCTCACTAGCCTTGTTCACCTCTGTTCCCCATCTCCTCCTGCACAAACTCTGCACAAACTGGCTTCTCCTTCAACACTCCACCATCTTGGCTGCTTCTCCTGGCCTCCTCCACGTGGCCTTTCTCTGCTCTCCTCTCTAATACTAATCTCAGGAACCGAGCTCTATCCTTTTTCATAGCAAGTATAAGAATCCTTTGGCCTGAAGCCCTTCTTCTAGCAATAATCAGCTAGTGGGCCAGCTGTCTATGAAGGCCATTCTGGTTCTTGATAATAAACCATGATGCCCATATATATAAGAAGCCAGAGATGTAGTTCTGCCTGCAGGAAAATAATGGCTCATTCTCTTTCTATTAAAAAGGCAATTTAATGTTTTCCTTTATATATTTATTTCCTGTCTTTATTTGTCTATTTTCCTGTGCATGGAAAATAGACACAAAAGAGAAGAATGTTTTTTCTCTTCTAGTTCCAGAATTCCATGGCTGACAGTAAAGGACATGTAAAATTAAAAAGTAAATAGATATAAGTGTTGAAAATTCAAGATTAAAACAATTATAAATAATACTGGTAAGTTTGCAATAAATTAACATACTATGTTAAATTTAAATCCGTCAATTTATAAGTAAGATTAGGAAGAGGAAAAGGCTTCTAAAGGCACAAGTCTTGAAAAACCATAAAGTTCTTAGAGTTGAGTTTCAAATTTTACTCTAAGCTACCTGGCAATTAAAGCCAAAAATAAGATGCAATTTCAGAATTTCACTTTCCTTTATTAATTCTGTGGGGAACTGTATACTAGATTTATATGATCAATTATTGAAATCACAAATGGCAGAAAACCTGTGACAAACAGGCAATTGTTTCTCATGATACTAAATATAACCTCTATTATGGAGACTGAAAGAAATTGCTACCTTTTACCAGATAATAGTTTAAGCAATCTTTTGCTACTTTCTGTAGATTTACATAGCTTATTTCCATTTTTATTTATCTTTTTTTTTTTTAAGCGAGAAAGAGAGAGAGACAGACAGGGACAGACATGCTGGAAGTGAGAGAGATGAGAAGTATCAATTCTTCATTGTGCCATCTTAGTTGTTCACTGACTGCTTTCTCAAATGTGCCTTGACTTCGGGGCTACAGCCAAGCAAGTGACCCCTCACTCAAGCCAGCAACCCTGGGCTTAAGCCAGAGACCTTGGGCTTCAAGCCAGCGACCTTTGGGTTCAAGCCTGTGACCGTGGGGTCATGTCTATGATCCCTCACTCAAACCAGCCACCCCGTGCTCAAGCCAGATGAGCCTGTGCTTAAGCCAGAGAACTTGGGGTTTCAAACCTGGCTGCTCAGCATCCCAGTCCAATGCTCTATCCACTACTCTACCACCTCTTCAGGCTCCATTTTGTTTTTAAAAGAGTTTTTTCTTTGCTAATAGTAAATGAAGATTAGTTTGAAAATGCTAAGGAGGCATGACTTGAGGTGGTGAACACACAATACAATATGCAAATGATGTATTATAGAATTGTACACCTGAAACATATAATTTTATTAACCAGTATCACCCCAATAATTAATTAAGTAAGTAAATGGATAGATACAAACAACCTTTGATAAAACTTATTCTCCATTTGGATAAATACCTATAGAAAAAAAATAGAAAAAATGCTAATTAAAGTTAAAATATCTATTTAACAAATTATATTACAATCAATACAGTTTAAAAATTTTTGAATTATCACTTACTCATTCCTTCTCAAAGCTGTTTAGTGTCTTAAAATTGCAGAATTTAGATCTAAAAGGACCTTTAGATTTTTCTAGTTCAGTCTCCTCATTTAGTCGATATGGGCATATTTGCTCAGTGTCATAGTCTCTGAAAGTCTATAAAGTACATTTTTCAAGTTGTAAAAAAAAAATGACTCAGAAAAATAAAAAATAAATATATGTCAAATATTTTATTCTACCTATTAATTAATGAGAGAACCGGTAGGATGTTAAGACTGATTCAAAAAGCAATTGAGAAACCATGTTTATATAGTCAATCTTATTGATTCTGTCTTAGATATAACATTGAGTAACCCTCTAGCATGGCCAGACACGATAATCTGCCGAGTTCTGTTCCATTGAATAGAAATAATTTACATCTTATCCTGGCCAGGTAGCTCAGTTGGTTAAACTGTCATCCTGATACACCAAAGTTGCAGGTTCGATCTCCAAAGAGGTCACATATAAGAACCAACCAATGAATGCATAAATAAGTGAAACAACAAATCAATGTTTCTTTCTCTCTCTCTCTCACTCTTTAAAATTAAATTAAGTTAAATTTTTTTTAATTGTTTACATCTCTACAAGACACAGTCAACTTTCATTGTGGATTCCGTATCTGCGAATTTGTATACTTATATATGCTTGTGTATTTGTATGGAAAATAATACAATAATTAATAAATAATAATACAAGAATAAACTCTGTTTCATGTACTCACAACTGTAAGCCTACGTTTGCCCCACCCTGTATGTGTGTATAGTTTTAAAATAGGAACACATGTAAAAACAAGGTTAAGTATTAGTCAATTAATGAAATATTTTGACAAGAGAATCTCAGGAACTTAACACTATAATTTACATAGAAATAAAGGTCAGCCTGACCAGGCAGTGGCGCAGTTGATAGAGCATCAGACTGGGACACAGAGACCCCAAGGTTGAGCCCTGAGGTCACCGGCTTAAGCACAGGCTCACCAGCTTGAGCATGGGGTCACTGGCTTGAGTGTGGGATCATAGACATGACCCCATGGTCGCTGACTTGAGCCCAAAGGTCACTGGCTTGAAGCCCAAGGCCACTGGCTTGAGTCCAAGGTTACTGGCTCGAGCAAGGAGTCACTCACTCTGCTCTTCCCCCCCACCCCATCAAGGCACATAGGAGAAAGCAATCAATGAACAACTAAGGTGCCTCAATGAAGAACTGATGCTTCTCAATCTCTCTCTTCCTGCCTGTCTGTCCCTCTCTCTGTCTCTCTCTTTGTCTCTATCTCTCTCATTAAAAAGAAAAGAAATGTTGGCTTGCACGAGGCCCCGGGTTCATTCCTCGGCACCTCCACCAAAAAAAATAAAAATAAAAAAAAGAAAAAAGAAAAGAAATGATGGTCAGTATTTGCTAATTCAGTGTTTATGACAACTTTATAGATCACTACTGAAAAAAAATGAGACTCAACTGTATCTACAAGCTAATCTCTGTCACTGAAGAGTTGTAAATAGACTTGTAAGCAGAGACTCAAGCCTGGCACTGCACTGCAAGATCACTGGGTTTCTCTTTTGCATATTTCCAAATTTCAGACAATATTTCTAGAAATATTTAATTAGCCTTGTAAATGCCTTGACTCCACTAAAGTCCTCTGCTCTTTCCTTAAGTTGTGAAACATAAAGCAGGATATACTTCACTGCTAATGTTTTGATCAGTGCTAAGTAGAGTGCATTTTTCTCCATTCTATCTCTAGAATTGCATGGTCTTCCAACTTATAAAACCTGGTCTCCTGTGCTTTAAGCATAATCACTTTAAATACATATTTAAGCTGCTGATTCTTAAAATCTGTTTGTGTTATTCCTACATTTTGGAAAACATATTTCAGTTATAAAGTTATATCATATTTTGCTCCTAACCCAAATATACATTATGATTCACACAGTTAAAATTCCCTTAGATTTCTTTGTTTTGAAAAGTTTAAAAAACATTATTTAGAAAGTATTTTTTTAAATTTATTTATTTATTACAAACTATAGAAATGATCCCTGAAAGTATAGTCTTTATTTATTTATTACAGAGACAGAGAGTGAGTCAGAGAGAGGGATAGACAGGGACGAAGAGAGATGAGAAGCATCAATCATTAGTTTTTCATTGTGTGTTGCAACACCTTAGTTGTTCATTGATTGCTTTCTCATATGTGCCTTGACCATGGGCCTTCAGCAGACCGAGTAACCCTTTGCTGGAGCCAGCGACCTTGGGTTCAAGCTGGTGGGCTTTTGCTCAAACCAGATGAGCCCGCGCTCAAGCTGGCGACCTCAGGGTCTCGAACCTGGGTCCTTTGCATCCCAGTCCGATGCTCTATCCACTGCGCCACTGCCTGGTCAGGCTATTTAGAAAATATATTTAAGAATAAGAGTCATGGCCCTGGCCAGTTGGCTCAGCAGTAGAGCGTTGGCCTGGCGTGCGGGGGACCCGGGTTCGATTCCCAGCCAGGGCACCTATGTGCCCATTTGCTTCTCCTCCCCCCCCCTTCCTCTCTGTCTCTCTCTTCCCATCCCGCAGCCGAGGCTCCATTGGAGCAAAGATGGCCCGGGCGCTGGGGATGGCTCCTTCGCCGCTGCCCCAGGAGCTAGAGTGGCTCTGGTCGCGGCAGAGCGACGCCCTGGAGGGGCAGAGCATTGCCCCCTGGTGGGTAGAGCTTCGCCCCTGGTGGGCGTGCCGGGTGGATCCTGGTCGGGCGCATGCAGGAGTCTGTCTGACTGTCTCTCCCCATTTCCAGCTTCAGAAAAAATACAAAAAAAAAAAAAAAAAAGAGTCATTTGGCTAATTTAAGAGACCAGCTATAGTAGCATCAGAAGATGTTTCAAGTTCTCTCATCCCTTAGCTGTGTGATCTCAGATAAATTGTCTAACTGCTCTGTGCCTCTGTTTTCTTTCTCTAGCTGTCTTTTCTAAAATAAATTTGATAACCACCTGGCTTGGTTCCCTCCCTCCATTTTAGAGGTCAACTAGATGAGGATAAGGCAAATAGGTCGAACCTTTCCCAGGTACCAGGAAGTAACATTTAAGCTGAACCTCGAAGAATATAAGGGGAATGAAGGAATAACTTGTAAGAATGCCCATCTGGAAGACTGTTGTGTCAGCTCCAGGCAGACCCCACGAGCCTGGAGAGGAAGGGGGTCAGGCTGGACTGGGATGGGCTCTGAACTGCCTGCTTTCCACTAATTGTGAACAGTCTCGAGCCATTCTTCTTTTAAACAATTTGAAATTATTGTATTTATTTACTTAATAAATCCCTTATTATGTGAATATTTTCCTACTTAATTTTCAGTGCTCTCCATCTTAGAACTGGGATATTCATTAAAGAGTTCTTAATCAAGCTCTTCCAGGTTCCAGCTATAGTCTTTTTTTTTTTCTTTTTTTTTACAGAGTCAGAGAGAGGGATAGATAGGGACAGACAGACAGACAGGAATGGAGAGAGATGAGAAGCATCGATCATTAGTTTTTCGTTGCAACACCTTAGTTGTTCATTGATTGCTTTCTCATATGTGCCTTGACCGTGGGGCTACAGCAGACCGAGTAACCCCTTGCTCAAGCCAGCGTCCTTGGGTCCAAGCTGGTGAGCTTTGCTCAAACCAGATGAGCTCGCGCTCAAGCTGGTGACCTCGAGGTCTTGAGCCTGGGTCCTCCGCATCCCAGTCCAACGCTCTATCCACTGCATCACCGCCTGGTCAGGCAACAGTCCTTGATGTTTGCCTAAAATTGAAGAGTATTTGTATATCTTTCAGCAAAACAGGAGTAAAAAAATATAAATGTGGTGGGCATCTAGACAGACGTAGCAGAGCAAGGACGATGGGCCAGGTACAAGAGACCATCTGAGCAAGGACAATAGGCCAGGCCTCAGTTGTGTTTCAGCTGCAGGCCCAGAAAAATCAGCAAAGCCAGACAAGCAACTTAATAGTTGATCTCAGGCCCAGCAGCATTGATTAAAAGACCCCTGCCCTGGCACTGACCAATCAGTGGAGACCACGACCCTGAAAGAGCACACCTGGAAAGCTGATGAATATTCTATTGAGATTCTCCTCTGGGATCTCCTCTAAAATCTCCATCCACCCTTAAAAGCCCTTAGGATGGAGGCCCCACTGCACTCTCCCCCCTGGGAGCACTCTGGTGTCCAACCCCTTCTCCCATTTTTTCTCCCTCTTCCCCCTCCTCCAGGTGCATTTCTCTCTTTCTCCTGACTCCCCTTTTGCTTGCTTCCTATAGTCCATTCCTTGCTTCCTATAGTCCATTCCTTGCTTCCTATAGTCCATTCCTTCTACCACTCCTTTTACTTTTGTGACTTTCTGAATAAACTTTCATTTATATTTTGAGTCTTGGCCCTGAATTCTTTCCTAGCTAGAACTCAAGTACCGACGTTGCTGAACCCAGGTCCCATCTGACCCCAGTGGTCTAATACGTGGTGCCCGTTCGCACCACCGCCATCGACATATAGAGAAAACAAGAATATCCCTGACACTCCCTGCAGTGAGTCAATGAGCCATTATAGGATTCCAAAGGAATTTTGAGAGGAATCTCTGATGATGTAAGATGGGTTTTTGATCGTATTTCACTTGCTGTTCCAAACTATAAGCACATTTAAGCCAAAAGGAGATCTGAGCACACTGAAATTGGCCCAACCAATTCTAAAAAGTGAAGTTTTGCCTCATACTCGGTAAGCTGTTTCATAAACATGCAGCTGAACTGCTGTAAACTGAATTATTAGGGAAAAGCTAAGGCTTCAGAAACAACTCTCAATCAATAATTAGGAAGTGTGTTGCCCTGTGAAAAGTGAGCTTGTGCCTGCAAATGAAAAGAAACAGAAACAAAAACAAAAAAACAACTTATTCAAACATCTGGCCTCACAATATAATCATACAACTCTTTTCAAAACATATTGGCAAACATCAAGCTGGAGAAATCAGGCCAGTAGTTAGAAAACATTTCTATTTTAAAATGGATCCTTTTAAGGAAAGTCTGAAAGAAAAAAAAGAAAGCTTTCATCAGAAACATGAGACACTTCATTATTTCAAAATCTAACCAAACCTATTTTAAATGAGTCGTTTAATGCAACATGGGCTTACTATGAATGTCTTTAGACTATAATTCCTATAGTGTTTAACAAAAAAAGGCATACTGGGTTTTTTTGGGGTTTTGGTTTTTGGGTTTTTTTTGGCATACTGTTAACTATGATGAATATGCTAATAATATTTGAAGGAAGGAAGATTATATACAACCACATTTTATCCCATTATCTTATTTTGTTAGAAAAATATACTCCATGTGTTATCAACACCTTATATAAAATGTTTTTTTAAATGAGTCATATATAGGAGCAATAACAGTTTTGAGATCTAATATGCTAGCTCTAATTGTAAAATACAAATTTCAATTATAAGATGTGACTATTCTATGACCAAGTTATCATGACTCTGAAATAACTATCTTTATTTTAATTCTAAGTGATTTATTTTATAAGGAAATAACTGTAAACTTTCAATTAAGGAACATAAAAAAAATTTAGTAATACCATGTGAATCAAAAGGCACAAGATATACTACCTTTTTTGTGTGTGTGACAGAGACAGAGAGGGACAGATAAGGACAGACAGACAGGAAGGGAGAGAGATGGGAGGCATCAATTCTTCGTTTCGGCTCCTTAGTCTCCTTAGTTGATCATTGATTGCTTTCTCATATGTACCTTGACAGGGGGGTGGGGGGGCTGCATCAGAGCGAGTGACCTCCTGCTCAAGCCAGCAACCTTAGGCTCAAGCCAGTGACCATGGGGTCATGTTTATAATCACACGCTCAAGCCAGTTACTCCATGCTCAAGCCGGATGAGCCCACACTCAAGTTGGCGACCTTGGGCTTTCGAATCTGGGTCCTCCGTGTTCCAGGCCGACATTCTAACCACTGCGCCACCACTTGGTCAGGCACACTAGCTTTTTTATGGCTGTGTTCTATCTACATCCAAAAAGTTTAGACTATTTTACCATAAAAGTCACATTACACAATTTGGCTATTATAATAAAAAATTGGAAATAAGGCTCTAGCCAGGTAGCTCAGTTGGTTAGAGCAACGTCCTTACATGCCAAGGTTGTAGGTTCAATCCCTGATCAGGATACATATAAGAATCAATCAATGAATGCATAAATAAATGAGCCAACAAATCAATGCTTCTCCCTTCCAAATCAATAAATATATTTTTACTATCTCATTTTTTTATTTATTCATTTTTTAGAGATGAGAGAGGGAGAGAGAGAGAGGAGAGACAGTGAGAGAGAAGGGGGGAGGAGCTGGAAGCATCAACTCCCATACGTGCCTTGACCAGGCAAGCCCAGGGTTTCGAACCGGCGACCTCAGCATTTCCAGGTCGACGCTTTATCCACTGCGCCACCACAGGTCAGGCCTAAATATATTTTTTTAAAATGGTAAATAAAATGCCATGCTACGCTACAGAGACAAATACACTAATTCTATAAACATACTAGGTCTCGTTACACTTAGCTGTGAGCCTCCTGTCAGCTAATACATAAAAGACATATTACATAATTCTTACCACATGACCAAAAGAAACATACTATTTCTTTAGGTAAGTTTTTTTCCTAAAACTAAATTATAAAATAAACTGGAATTGCCTGACCAGGTGGTGGCACAGTGGATAGAACATTGGACAGGGACACAGAGGACCAAGGTTGGAAACCCAAGATCATAGGCTTGAGCACGGGTTCATCCAGCTTGAGCACAGGCTCACCAGCCCTAGCGCAGGGTCACTACCTTGAGCGTAGGGTCAAAGACATGACTCCAAGGTCGCTGGCTTGAGCCCAAGATTGCTAGCTTGAGCAGGGGGTCACTCACTCAGCTGAAGCCCCCTGACAGTCAAGGAACATATGAGAAACAATTAGTGAACAACTAAGGTGCCTCAACAAAAAATTGATGCTTCTCATCTCTCTTCCTTCTTGTCTATCTGTCCCTCTCTGTCTCTGTCATAATAAAAAAGAACAGAAAAGAAACTGGAATTAACATCTATCTTCTATTTTATGTATGCTGGGAAATTTACATACATGATATGATTTAATCCTCTCAATGAGCTTTATGTTAATACACTTTCCATTGTATGGTATGTAGATTCAAATCCAAGATTGCTTAATTCCTAGATTTGTGCTTTCTCCACATTCCTGACAGCTTTGCACAAAGAACTTTAAACACTATAATGGATCAGGGCACATCTGTTAAAGAAGAAACTTCAATCGAGTAAATGTGAAGATCTAACTGGCTTTATTAAGTGATTCAGAGCCTGGCAGTATCCTGTCTAGCAACTAGAAGGGTGCTCTGATGAATAGCACAAAATGGAATGTTTCCACAGGCAGAAAGGATAGAAGGAAGAAGCTAAAAGAGTGGATTCTTTCAGGCAAGGACACTTCTCTGAGGAAGGCAGGGGGTCTTATCAGGCTGATCACCTCGCTAGTGATCAGGAAATTCCGGACTACTTAGTTTCACATTTCATTCTTTGGAGAGGCTGAAACTGCAACTAGTTAGTATTGTTCTGGCTTGGTGACAGTAGCTTAACAAAAGTGACTCCATTATTAACATAAGACTATCCAAACCTGTAGAAAATTTTTATGAGTTTATTAGAGTTTAAGCAAAATAGAAGACATGCCTAGAAGCAAAATCTCAACAGACTGAGAAGAATGCTTCCCAGAATGACAGTTTGTAGTTTCTTTTATACATTTGGAATTAAGGACGGAACATAGGAAAGTAACGTGAGAGAAAACAAGGCAGGGAAATTTCTATGACTAGATTACAGGATAGTTAACAAGATTTTACACTCTCTGGAGGGTGGTTATGCTTCTGAGAAGTCTGAAAAAGGTATTTCAAAGGCGTGATAGCCTAGATTCACAAAAACAGTGAATAGGGCTTGCTTAAGGCTAAGATAATATTTACTAGAAAAGTTATAGGCCTGAGGTGTGATCACCCACCATGATTTGCCCAGTTAGGAATTTCTGATCAGATCACCATGTGAGATTACTTTATTCACTGATTTATTATAGAGTCCATTTATTTGACTTTTTCTTTCTTTCTTTCTTTCTTTCTTTCTTTCTTTCTTTCTTTCTTTCTTTCTTTCTTTCTTTCTTTCTTTCTTTCTTTCTTTCTTTCTTTCTTTCCTTCCTTCCTTCCTTCCTTCCTTCCTTCCTTCCTTCCTTCCTTTTTCTTTCTTTTTTTTCTTTCTTTCATTTTTTTAAATACATCATAAAGACTTTATTAGAAACAGAACTATTCTTTGCAGTCTTCTATCTAACCTCTATAGAAATTGAAGGCATACATTTAAAAAATGATTTAACCCTGGCCTGATAGTTCAGTTGGTTAGAACATTGTCCTAATACACAAAGGTTGTGGGTTTGATCCTTCATCAGGGCACATACAGGAAAAGATCAATGGTTTTGTCTGTCTCTCTCTCCTTTTCTCTCTAGAGTCAATAAATAAATTTTTAAAATGATTTAGTTAGGTTCTGTTTTAAGAAAGATAGAGTAAGCACAATTCATTCTGTTTTACCCATTGAATACAACTATAACATCTAGACAGCATGTATGAAGTAGCTATATTAGGACTCTGAAAAGAAATAGTAGCAGATAGATTGGACTGGACAAGATCAGAACTTGAAGTTTCACTGAATTGGCGGTGCCTTTTCAATTTTTACTCTTCCTATGTCTGCTAGCCTGAACTGAAGGCAGCTCCAAATCCAGAAATACTGTAAAAATTTATAGCTTGAATTCAACTAGTTCAATTACCTACTAAGATAAAAATATCAGCATTCTTCATAGCATTTCAATAAGACCCAGAGCCCTATAATATTTTAAATATCCGGACACAATCCAAAATTACTTAGCATCAAAAGAACCATGGAAAAAGATAGTCAATAGAGGCCAACACCAAAATGACACATACGTTGTGATAAGGTGCCAAGGAACTGTAAAACTTAGCATTAGCAATGCCATTTTAAAGAGGAAAAATCAGGCCTCTTACCCCCTCCTTTCTGTGGAGAAAGGAAAGAGAAGAATGCAGGAGGAAGGGCTTGCAAGGGCAACTGGGTAACCTAGTCATAGTTTAATTCCTAGAATTCTCTGAAAGGGTGCCTGGGGCCATTTGCCACACAGAACAAAGAAGATAGAACTTATCTGAAAACTCCTTCTTCTTCTCTTTTCTTAAGAGCCTTTAGAGAACAATGTTTATGTACCTTAATCAAGAATTCCTGCCTGACCAGGCTGTGGTGTAGTGGATAGAGCATCAGACTGGGATGCAGAAGGACCCAGGTTCGAGACCCCAAGGTCGCCAGCTTGAGCGCAGGCTCATCTGGCTTGAGCAGGCTCACCAGCTTGGACCCAAGGTCGCTGGCTCGAGCAAGAGGTTACTCAGTCTGCTGAAGGCCCATGATCAAGGCACATATGAGAAAGCAATCAATGAATAACTAAGGTGTTACAATGTGCAACGAAAAACTAATGGTTGATGCTTCTCATCTCTCTGCTCCTGTCTGTCTGTCCCTGTCTATCCCTCTATCTCTGTAAAAAAAAAAAAAAAAAATTCCTATACTCGGACTCACCCTAAAGTCATGAGAGTAACGAATACCTCTAGACCAGGGGTCCCCAAACTTTTTACACAGGGGGCCAGTTCACTGTCCCTCAGACCATTGGAGGGCCAGACTATAAAAAAAACTATGAACAAATCCCTATGCACACTGCACAGATCTTATTTTAAAGTAAAAAAAAAACAAAACGGGAACAAATACAATATTTAAAATAAAGAACAAGTAAATTTAAATCAACCAACTGACCAGTATTTCAATGGGAACTATGCTCCTCTCACTGACCATCAATGAAAGAGGTGCCCCTTCCGGAAGTGCAGCGGGGGCCGGATAAATGGCCTCAGGGGGCCGCATGTGGCCTGCAAGCCATAGTTTGGGGACCCCTGCTCTAGACAAAGGGATCACGAGACCCTCCTTACCCACCCCAACTAGTATGTGATTTTGTCTATAAAAGCAGGCCTCTGAACTGTAGGGGGCTGCAGGATTTGGGTTTGTCTTACTCCCCTGTAGTTGCCGGCCAATAAACTTCTCAAAAATTCATCTGGACTTGGTGTCTTTGGGGAACTTGCTGGTCACTTTACAACAACATTAGAATTATGTGACAAAGCATTTGAAGCAGCCGTTATAAAAGTGCTCTACTAAAGGATGAATACTCTTGAAACAAATAGAAAAATAAAAATTATTGGGGAAAAAAATAGAAAATATATAGAAGAGCCAAATGGAAATTTTGAAAAGACAAGTAAGAAAAGGTCCCTGTGCTTAACGTGCTTAAATCTAATTGCCAATATAAGAAATTTTTTAATTGCAATAATGAACAAAAGAATAAAAATCCAAATTAACAGACTGAAATCTATTTGCAGATTTCAACAAATTGAGAGCAGTTATTAAGGCATCTAAATCATGATAATATGTTATAGAAAGTGCTGTGATAGAGGCAGGAAACAAAGGTCAGCAGGGCCAGAAAGAGGGAGCGGTCAATCCTGGGTAGAGGTGGAGGGGTAGAGAAGGATCAGGGCCGATATATTATTTAAGATTAGGGTGAACCAAGAGGGACAGAGACCTAAACAATCGGTATTTTTGCTCTATGAAAGCCTGCCCAGAGCACACCAGCACTGGTATAGAGGTTCTACCAGGGTCTGTCTCAGACTGACAGCAGCTTTCTGCTCCCCCGGTCCTGAGATCTGGCCTGGTCATCCCTCTTCAGGATGGAGTTTTAGTCAGCCCAAGCAGTCCCAAGCAGCAGGAAAGACAGGAAAAGGCAAAGATTATGCCTAGTGTATGGCCAGTATCTGTGGCCACCGTCACAGCCACCTGGCCAACGCAGGTTTGCATTTGATTTGGACAGATGGCGAGAAATCAACAAAGCCAAAATCTGGTGGGCCATTTTCCTTTAATCCTAGCTCGCACCCAGCGGGCGAGAAAATACACACAGCAGGAAACACTTCCTTTTCTATTCAGGGCTCCCAAAGCCACTGACTCATCCAAGTTTTCCTAGAATCAAAGGCTTCCACCTCACCAGTCTTATTCACCTCTGTTCCCCATCTTCTTCTCCATGAACTGTCTTCTCCCTCCCCCATTCCGCCATTTTGGCTGCCTCCTCCCCTCCACGTGGCTTCTCTCTCTCCTGCTATAGCATGGGCTCCTCCTCTCTACAAGAATGTGGCCATTCTCCCTAAAGTGGTCTCCTAACTCCACCTTTTAAAATCTTTTGGCGTGAAAGACCTCCCCCAACACACATTAGTATAACCAAGCCCCTTCTCAAGCAAGAAGGGCATTAATATTATCACCTGGGCAATGGGAAGCGCCATCTTTAACAAAAAGAGTGAACAAAACCAGAAGATACAGATTTTACAACTCGTTTGCCTAACACCTAGCCATTTTGTTTGTTTGTTTGTTTGTTTGTTTGTTTGTTTAAAAAATGTTCCCCTGAATAAAGTGTCGACCTGGAATGCTGAGATCGCCGGTTCAAAACCCTGGGCTTGCCTGGTCAAGGCACATATGGGGGTTGAAGCTTCCTGCCCCTCCCTTCTCTCTCTCTCTCTCTCCTCTCTAAAATGAATAAAGTCTTTAAAAAAAAAAATGTTCCCCTGAAACCACCACTGATGTATCTTTGGCCTGAACTTAGTCACATTGCCACACACCTAGCTTTAAGAGAAACTGTGAAATTTTGTCTTTATTTTGGACAGCAAGATGTCTATCTGAAATCTGGGAGTTCTAAATCTGAGGAAGAAGGCAAGAACAGGTTTTGAGGGGCACCCAGAGACCTTTGATACAGTGGGCTTCATAGAGAAACCCTTTGACCTTCTCTTGGCTCCTAAGCCACTACTTTTTCTTGGTATTCTCCTGTTCCAGAGGCCTCTCTTTGTCTCCCAGAGGGTCTCTCCTTATCTTTCTGTTGTGGGTTTAATTCTGTGGAAGCAGATGCTGAGGCAGACTTTAGTGTATAAGATGTGTAATAGGGATCAATCCCTGTAAAAAGAAGAAGAAGAAATCAGGAACAGCAGAGAGAGAAGTTGAACTGCAGTGCAGACCCAGCAAAGCTGTGATCTCTTTAATGGGGTGCCTGGAACAAATAGTACTGGTCAGCTTTGTCCTGCAATGGGACAAAAATGCTCATACTTTTGTACCCCAGACTTGCTCAGACACTGGATTCAAGTTGTCTGGGAAAGGGGGGCCTTAGGTGAGGTGGCTCTACTTCCTATTTCCTCCTGGATGTGTGAGGTACATCTAAAGCTTAACTTTGAAAACAAAATCAAACACTTAATTCCCTCCTTTTACCTCGTATTTTATTCCTGTAAGCTACATCTTAGTAAATAACTCAGATAACACACTTGGCATCACATATGAGTTATTTTTTTTCCCATGCTGCATATCTGATTCATCATCAAACTCTGTTTCTTTTCTTTCTTTCTTTCTTTCTTTCTTTCTTTCTTTCTTTCTTTCTTTCTTTCTTTCTTTCTTTCTTTCTTTCTTTCTTTCTTTCCTTTCTTTCCGAGACAGACAAGAAGGGAAAGAGATGAGAAGCATCAACTCCTAGCTGTGACATTAGTTGTTCATTGATTGCTTCTCGTATGTGCCTTGACCAAGGGGACTCCAGTTGAGCCAGTGGCCCCTCGCTCAAGCCAACGACCTTGGGCTCAAGCCAGTGACCACAGGATTATGTTGATGATTCCATGCTCAACCAACAACCCGGTACTCAACAAGCTGGTAAGCCTGTGCTCAAGACAGATGAACCTGTGCTGAAGCTCATGATCTTGGGGTTTCAAACCTGTGACATTCCAGGTCAACATTCTATCCATTGCACCACCAATGGTCAGGTAGCTTCCTCTACCTTTAAAATGTCCAGAATCTGACCACTTCTCACCACTTCTGTTGTTACCTCTTTATTCTCAGCACCATCACTTTTTGCTGGGATTATTACAGATATATTTACTTTTATAGGGTTAGTTTACTCTACTTTTTTTGATAGAGACAGAGAGAGAATCAGAGAATGGGACAGATAGGGACAGACAGGAAGGAAGAGAGGTGAGAATCATCAATTCTTTGTTGCAGCACCTTAATTGTTCATTGATTGTTTTCTCATATGAACCTTGACCAGGGCGGAGGCTACAGGAGAATGAGTGATCCCTTGCTCAAGCCAGCAACCTTGGGCTTCAAGCCAGGGACCATGAGGTCATGTCTGTGTTTCCACACTCAAGCCAGCAACCCCATGCTCAAGATGGTGAGCCTGTGCTCAAGCCAGCAACTTTGGGGTTTCAAATCTGGGTCCTCTGCATCCCAGCTCGATGCTCTATCCACTGCACTATCGCCTGGTCAGGCAAATATAGTCATTTTAATAAGAGATTAAAACTCAAGGTTCTGGGCCCTGGCCAGTTAGTGTAGTTGTTTAGAGTGTCCTCCAGAAACAGCAAGATTGCAGGTTCAATCCCTGCTCAGGACACATATGGAAAGCAACCAATGAGTGCAAAACTAAGTGGAGCAACAAATGAATGCTTCAATCTGCCTCTTTCTCTTTCTCTCTCTCTCTCCCTCTCTCTGTCTTTCTAAAAACAATCAGTAAAAGGCCCTGGGTGGTTGGCCCAGTGGTAGAGCGTCAGCTCGGCATGTGAATGTCCCAGGTTCAATTTCTGGTCATGGCACACAGGAGAAGCAACCATGCACTTCTCCTCCTCACTCTCCCCCTTCCCTCTTTTCCCCTCTTGTAGCCAGTGGCTCAGTTGGTTCAAGCATCAGCCCCAGATTAAGGTTGTCAGGTAGATCTCAGTGGGGGTACATGCAGGATTCTGTCTCATTATCTCCCCTTCTTTCACTTAAAAAAGAAAAAAAAAGATTTTTACATTTCATTGCATATAATTTTACCATACAAAGAAAAAAAAAACCCACTAGGAAATATTGAACTCTAGTTAATAATAGGCATGCTGAATTGTTTAGTGGTGAAGTGTAATGATGTCTACAACTTACATTGAAATGCATTTTAAAAAAAGAAATAAAAATAAGATGCCTTGGTGGGTATATAGAAACATGAATAAAAAAAGAAACATGAATATATAGGTAAATATATAATAAAGCAAATATAGCAAAATGTTCATTATAAATTGTTGGTGATAAACACAGGAGAGGTCACTACAATTTTATCAGATTTTAGTATTTTTAAAAATTTTGATAAAATGTTGAGGAAAAACTCTATTATCAATCACTTAGTTCATTAAACTTTGCTGGGCCTCAATAGCTCATCAATATCTCAAGTGGTTTTTATCCCCAACAGAGAGAACCTCTGCCATTCGTGGCCTGTCATTTGTTTACTAGTGGTGAACTAAACCTCTTTGATGTTTGGTTCTATGTTTCTATTCTAAAACCCTTATAATTAATGCTGTAGGGAGCACAATGTCATAGTACCCAGTGTGAGCTGGTGCCAACAAACCCCACACAGCCTTCAGCCTTCAGGGCCCGTTGGCTCATTATCCGAGTACAAGGATGAAAACCTGCTATCGTGTAATTCAAAAGATTAAATTAAGGGACAGTGGCCATGAATTATAGAATGAATCACAAACCAAAGTTGTTCAATCTCTTTTTTATTTGCTAGACACTGAGATCTGAAATATTACTCTTGGGTCCCTGCATTGCTTTCTTTTGCTTTTCAGATTAATAACAGATAAAGTTGAACTACACTGGCTCTGAGTTCTGAACTCTGAGATCTTCCTTAATTGATCACAGTTTCCAGGGATGGATAAGACAGGCAAGTTTTCACGACTGCTTTCCTTTGGTATTATAATCTTTTCATTTATGTTAATCATAATTCTGAACTTTCTAGTCTTGTTTGCTACTTCACAATTCTGTGCTTCTTAAAAATAATGGTGAAATTCTTTTCTGTAGCTATTTTAGCAATTAGAAAGAGGTAAATTTTTATTTAAATAACTAGATACCTCATGGAAATATATATGAAATCATGGATGTATGCAGTGAATCAGTAACCGTATGACCTGTGATGTTTTTAGGCCACTGAATACATATGTTAGCAAACATTTGAATTTTTTTTTATGTGAGAAGAGGGGAGAAAATGAGACAGACTTTGCATATACCTTGACCAGGAACCACCCAGCAAATCCATCTGGGGCCTGTAAGGACCAAGAGAAGATCAGAAAATAAGCAAGGCACTAATGGAACAGGGAACTTAAGGGTTACAGGCAGGTCCTGCTCCTGTTCTGTTAGGAGTAACATGCCCAAGGTCGTTCAAGAAGCAGAGACAGATAGGGACTCTGGGAAGCTGAGAGAGAAGAAAAAAAAAAAAAAAGGAAAAAGAGACAAACGTTTGCATTCTATTGGTTAAAAGACCCTTATCAGAAGTTTAGGTTTGGAATTCGCCAATGAGCTAGACCCCAGCCCCTGTTGCTATGCTATGTGCAGCCCCCTTAGCAAATAGGTTACCGCCACATCTGCTTCTGTATGAGGCTTGCTTGCTTAGCTTATAAAAAGCTTTAGCTGTGAGCGCTAGGTGCGATTCCCATCTGTAGCTTCTTGTGAGCACGGTGTCTCTGGACACCTCAGGAATTTGCCCCTGCACAGGTAAAACTGGCCAATAAAGTTACATCTATACTCCTGAAAGTCTCCGACGTTTGTTCTTGACCCGGTGGATGCTACAGGGCTGATGCTCCAATCAACTGAGCTATTCTCAGTGCCTGGGTCTAATGTTCTAACAAATCAAGCCACTGGCTGCAAGAGGCAAAGAGAGAGAGAAAGGGGAGAGGGAGAGGAATAGAAGCAGATGGTCACTTCTCATATGTGCTCTGAGCAGGGATTGAACCCAGGATGTCCATATGCCAGGTCAACAATCTATCCATTGAGCCAACTGGCCAGGTCCTTAACACTTGAATTTTAAATTAACAAAATTATCACCTTCGCCTGACCTGTGGTGGCGCAGTGGATAAAGCGTTGACCTGGAAATGCTGAGGTTGCTGGTTTGAAACCCTGGGCTTGCCTGGTCAAGGCACATATGGGAGTTGATGCTTCCAGCTCCTCCCCCACTTCTCTCTCTCTCTGTCTCTCCTCTCTCTCTCTCTCTCTCTCTCTCTCTCTCTCTGTCTCTCCCTCCCTCTCCTCTCTAAAATGAATAAATAAATAAATAATATTTAAAAAAATTATCACCTTCCAGTTGCTTATACAATTGGTTATACAATGAAATTCATGGTACGTGCTAAAGTTTATGTGATAGAGGTATATGAAAAATTTGAGTTCACTTTAAAAAATAAATATTTTTGAAGAAACAATCAAGAAAACAAAAATCATGAGAATTATAGTGTTGTTAACTTAAGTAATATATATTTGAAAATAGTCATTAAATTTTCTTTTTTCTTTTTGCAATAAAACCTACACTTAGAGCCTGACTGGACAGTGGCACAGTGGACAGAGTGTCGGACTGGGATGCGGAGGACCCAGGTTCGAGACCTCAAGGTCGCCAGCTTGAGCACGGGCTCATCTGGTTTGAGCAAGGCTCACCAGCTTGAGCCCAAGGTCGCTGGCTCGAGCAAGGGGTCACTCGGTCTGCTGTGCCCCACCCCCGTCAAAGCACATATGAGAAAGCAATCAACAAACAACTACAGTACTGCAACAAAGAATTGATGCTTCTCATCTCTCTCCCTTACTGTCTGTCCCTCTCTCTGTCTCTGTCACAAAATAAATAAATAAATAAAATTAAAATGCTTAAAAAAACCCTACACTTAGAAAGTCTTTCTTTTCTACATATAGTACTAATAAACTCTATGTACTTTTTAAAGGAAAATAAGTAACTAGATAGCACCTTCACTTCTCTCTCAGGCCTGTTGTTAGATGTAAAATATGTCACAGGTAGAAAATATACATTCTGAATATATATGATATGATATCTTTTGTCTTAGTTTTGGCTATTGCCCCGAAGTCGTAAATAAAAGAACATACTGACCTAGCTTTTAGTTCCTGCTAAGAGGTTGTAAAAGTCACTTTGTGACTCTAAGCCCATCTCCCACCTGCAGCCTATAGATGAGAAGAGGACTGTGGAGATGAGAATAACTTTGGGAAACAGTTATTAAAGTTCTATGCATTGATTTCTTAACATTACACCTCTAGGTAAGTGAAATAAATGGCTATAAGAGAACACATCAGAGAACTTGCCATGTGTCTTCAGGTTGGAGGACCTGGAGACTGACCTGCACTTGGAAACTAAGGACAAGGGCTGACTAGAGTTGCCCCTGATGACAGAGTGAGGACTGAAGTCTATAGTGGGATTAGCCAGCACTCTCAGAATTTTTATTTTATTTTATTTTATTTTATTTTATTTTATTTTATTTTTGTGAGAGAGACAGAGAAAGTCAAAGAGAGGGACAGATAGGGACAGACACGAACGGAGAGAGATGAGAAACATCAATTCTTCATTGCAGTTCCTTAGTTGTTCATTGATTGATTTCTCATATGTGTCTTGACTGGGAGGCTACAAAAGACCAAGTGACCCCTTGCTCGAGCCAGTAACCTTGTGCTCAAGCTGGTGAGCCTTGCTCAAACCAGATGAGCTCACGCTCAAGCTGGAGACCTCGGGTTCTCGAACCTGGGTCCTCCACATCCCAAGCCGATGCTCTATCCACTGCACCACCACCTAATCAGGCTCTCAGAATTTGGTGGAACAAAAATATGAGTATTTCCAATGAACCAGAGTGCACACTGCAATAGGTGGTCAGCATGAATTGTCTTAAAGTATCTTCATTCTAGAGATATGGGTGCCTAACAAGATACCTCTAAGAGAAAGAGTGTAACACCAGAGCAAGAGGTGTGGGAACAGTTGTGGGGTCAGCTGGAAGATGCTTGCCCACATCAGAAAACAGTACAGAGGGTAGCTGTAGCTAGAAGTCTTCAAACAATTCACCAATCATCCATGAGAGAAAGAACCAACATATCTGCTTCTGTCAGACAGAGGGCCTACACCAGTATAAAACCAGTCTAGCTAGTGATTAGGGAGAGAGATAGAACAATAGAGAAAAGTAGACACTCTTACTGCCAAGTGTACAAACCTAGGTCTGATTAAGAGTTGTGGAAGAGAAGCCCTGGCTGGTTCGCTCAGTGGTAGAGCATCAGCCTGGCATATGGAAGTTTGGGGTTTGATTCCTGGTCAGGGCACACAAGAGAAGCACCCATCTGCTTCTCCACCCTTCCCCCTCACCTTTCTCTCTATCTCTCTTTTCCCCTCCCGCAGTCAAGGCTCCACTGGAGCAAAGTTGGCCTGGGCTCTGAGGATGGCTTCATGGTCTTCACCTCAGGCACTTGAATGCCTCTGGTTGCAACAGGAGCAACGCCCCAGAAGGGCAAAGCATCACCACCTAGCAGACTTGCTGGGTGCATTCCAGTCAGTCACATGCGGAAGCCTGTCTCTCTGCCTCCCCGCTTCTCACTTCAGAAAAATATAAAAAAAAAAAAAATTGTGGAAGAGAAGGTGCTTGAAACTGAATGGGGGAATAAAAATTTATTTTGAACAAATTAAACTTTTTAACTCATGAAGAAAAGACTGGTGATAATGCCTCAAAGTTTTAAGAAAAGCTTTCACATCTGTCCCCAGATAATATTTATAATTGGGGAAGGGGATGTCATTTAGGCACATTTGAAAGACAGTAAGAAAAATAAAGCTATTTAATAATTTTGCCTCACAACATCCAGCCAGTTCATAAAGATGATACATAAAGAACAAGCAAAATACATGTATCCACAGGAACTAAGAGCTGGTGGGTTTTATTATTGCTTCCAGTGAATCGCTGTTTCTCCATGGGTGAATTATACTTCCTCACGCACAGACATCAGGCTTTACCATGTTACTTGTTTTAGAGAATAATATATGAGTGGGAGTAATGTACAATTTTAAACAGAGACTTGAAGAGTCATCACATGATTCCACCATCATTCTTATACCCAGCCACAAGAATAGCATGTCCCAGGCAGAGGCTGCTCCTTCAGCCCAGATCCTACAGTGAGGAACACTGATCCAAACCTAACCTGTAGCCAAAATGAATGAATGAGAAATAAATATTTTTGCTGTTGTAAACCACTGAGATTTCGGGGTTGTTTGTTACTGCAGCATAACAAACCAAAGCTGACTGATATATACAATATTTGCTAAAACCAAAATACAAACTAATAAAAGGTTAAAAAATATAAAAACATCATAAAAAATTGTAATAAGAGGTAAAATAAGCAGCACTGAAAATAAATGTTATGTATTTGGAGAAGGGAAAGATGGCATAATGCTGAAATGATCACAGTTGCTCTTAATATTAAAAATTGGAAACAACTTAATGAAATACAATATAATGTTATAGGTCATTAAAAATTATAGAAAACTCTTTAAGGGCAGAGAAAGAGGGCCATATCATATTGTTTAAGTGTTTTAAAGCACATTAAAAATCAAAATGTACAATATGATCCTCTCTTTTTGTAAAATAAAAAGTATATGTTTTCTCTTCCCTCTCCCTTCATTAGGCAAAAAGGAAAAATTACCTTAAAATATTAACAGTAGGGCCCTGGTCAGTTGGCTCAGCGGTAGAGTGTCGGCCTGGCAAGCAGGAGTCCCTGGTTCGATTCCTGGCCAGGGCACACAGGAGAGGCGCCCATTTGCTTCTCTACCCCTCCCCCTCTCCTTCCTCTCTGTCTCTCTCTTCCCCTCCCACATCGAGGCTCCATTGGAGCAAAGATGGCCTGGGCGCTGGGGATGGCTCTGTGGCTTCTGCCTCAGGCGCTAGAATAGCTCTGGATGCAACAGAGCAACACCCCAGAGGGGCAAAACATCGCCCCCTGGTGGGCATGCCGGGTGGATCCCGGTCGGTCACATGCAGGAGTCTGTCTGACTGCCTCCCCGTTTCCAGCTTCGGAAAAATGAAAAAAAAAATTAACAGTAGGGAGAAAAGATGGCGATGGAGTAGGCGGACATACCAACTTCTACCTCCCAGAAGCAAAGTGGATTACAAACTAATTTTAAGAACCATCATCTGGAAAAACCAACTTTGGACTAAACTAAGAGGACTCTTTAACCAAGGAACACTGAAGAAGGCACACTGAGACTGGTAGGAAAAGCGGACACGCAAAGAGGGCTGCCCACCTCCCTGGAGCGAATGGCAGCCCGGAGAGACTCACGTGGCAGGAAGTGAGTTTAGCAGAGAGGGGAGGGTCCTGAGTCCCAGAAATAAAAGCCCCAGCCTGCAGCCCCAGAGCCTAGAAGAGGCATATGGACAGTATTTAGCTGGAAACAAGACAGAATACTATTTGTGAGAAAGAGACTGATTTCTCAGACCCAGGATTCTTTTTAAAGGGACTGCACAGAAAACCTCTCTCACAACCACTCACCCGGGGCTCCAGGGGATGGGGAGAGAGGAGAGGACTGGAGTAGCAGAAAGAGAGTGTAATCTAGGAGGCACAGGGAGAAACATTTGAGAGATAGCCACCCTAACCCCTGGAACAAGTCACTCCCCAAATCTGAAGTGAATATTGCCCTTGGAAACAGCAATACCAGCAAAGGGAAGCAGGACACCAGCCAAACAAGCTCTCCCACTGCACTCAGAGCAGAGTCACTTAGAAGGAGGGAGGTCTCGGGACTACAGTAGTGAGTGTTAGGGTCTGAGCTGCAGCGCCCCCACTCACATGGCTGAGGGCTTGCCCAAGGATGGGCGGCAGCGGGACGCAGAAGTGCAGTTCTGTCAGCAAGGGCGGAAGCCGGGTGGCCACCATTGAGGCCCAGGTGTGAGCTCAGTCTTGCCCGGCTGGGGAGGTGGGGACGTGCAAAAGTGGTCAAGCCCAGCTGCCGGCCGTCTGTAATCCAGCCTGAGAGGGAAAGGCAGCAGCCCCAGAAGGGGTGGAGACTTGCCCTTTAGCAAGGGTGCTGGAGCACAGCCTTCCCTCACCTGCGGAACTGAGGCTTGTGGCCTGACTTGGGAACCGGTTCCTCCCACAGAGGTGGAGCCAAAAGCCCAGAACAGGTGGAGTCCCACTACTGAGCCTGGGCACGCAGTCCCACCTGGCCTGTGGAGCCAAGGCTTGCAGCCCTCCCACAAGCGGGCTCCTCCAGCAAGGGCGGGGTGAAAGCCTGGAATCGGACAGAGACCCAGAGCTGAGCAAAGGTGCTCACCCTTGCCCTCAGGGACGAGCATAACATCAACTGGAGGGGGGGTGAAGTGAAGGTCAAGGCCACCGAGGCTTGTACACCCAAGCACATGATCACAGCCACTCTCATGAAGGAGAGGCGAAACCACAGAAACAGCCCCAGTGGGCAGGCACCAGCAATGCCCATACCCAAACGCCATAGGCAGCAGCAGCAGAGGGAGTGGCAGGCCTACAGACAGACAACACCTAGTGAATACAGAGGCCACATCCAGTGGACTCCAGTGGCCAAAACCTTCTTTTACACAGATGAAATGAGAAGGAAGAGAAATGCAACACAAATGAATCAAGAGAAATCCCCAGAAAAGGACCTGAATGAGTCAGATATAACCAAATTAACAGATGCAGAGTTTAAAATAACGATTGTTAGGATGCTCTAAGATATTAGAACAACAATAGATGGTCATTATGAACAACTAAATAAAGAGATAGCAAATACAAAAAAGGACATTGAAATAATTAAAAAGAATCAGAAATGACAAATACAATATCAGAAATAAAGAACACAATGGAAGGAATTAAAAGCAGGATGGATGAAGCTGAGAATCGAATCAGCGAGTTAGAGGACAAGATAAATGAAGGCACAAAAGCAGAACAGAAAAAAGAAAAGAGACTCAAAAAGTCTGAGAAAAGTCTATGAGAGCTCTGTGACAACATGAAGAGAAATAACATCCGCATCATAGGGGTTCCTGAAGAAAAAGAGAAAGAACAAGGGATAGAGACTTTGTTCAAGCATATCATAGCTGAAAACTTCCCTCAACTAAGGCAGGGAAATGTCTCACAAGTTCAAGAAGTATAGAGAACTCCATTAAAGAGAAACCCAAAAAATGTACACGAAGACACATCATAATTAAAGTACCAAAGCTAAGTGATAAATAGAAAATATTAAAAGCTGCTAGAGAAAAAAGACTATCACCTACAAAGGAGCCCCCATAAGGATGACTTCTGACTTCTCAACAGAAATACTTGAGGCCAGAAAGGAATGGCAAGAAATATTCAGAGTAATGCAGAACAAGAGCCTACAACCAAGACTACTTTATCCAGCAAGGCCATCGTTTAAAATTGAAGGAGAAATAAAAAGATTTCCTGACAAAAAAAAAAGTTAAGGAATTCACTACAACCAAACCATGGCTGCAAGAAATGCTAAGGGGCCTGTTATAAACACATCAAAGAAGAAAAAGAATATAGCAAAAGAGGAATACAGTTTTAAAGGATAAAATGGCAATAAACAATTACATATCAATAATAACCTTAAACGTAAATGGATTAAATGATCCGATCAAAAGACATAAGGTAGCTGCATGGATAAGAAAACAGGACCTGGCCCTGGCAGGTTGGCTCAGTGGTAGAGCGTCAGCCTAGCATGCAGGAGTCCCGGGTTCGATTCCCGGCCAGGGCACACAGGAGAATCACCCATCTACTTCTCCACCCCTCCCCTCTCCTTCCTCTCTGTCTCTCTCTTCCCCTCCTGCAGCCAAGGCTCCATTGGAGCAAAGATGGCCCGGGCACTGAGGATGGTTCTTTGGCCTCTGCCTCAGGCGCTAGAATGGCTCTGGATGCACCAGAGCAGCACCCCAGATGGGCAGAGCATCGCCCCCTGGTGGGCATGCCGGGTGGATCCGAGTTGGGCGCATGCAAGAGTCTGTCTGACTGTCATTCTGTTTCCAACTTCAGAAAAATAAAAAGAAAAAAAATTAAAAAAAAAACCAAAAACAGGACCCATACATATGCTGTCTACAAGAGACACGCCTTAAAACAAAAGATGCACATAGACTGAAGATAAAAGGATGGAAAAAATATTTCATGCAAATGGACATGAAAAAAAAGCTGGGGTACCAATACTTACATCAGACAAAATGGATTTTAAAACAAAGACTATAGCAAGAGATAAAGAAGGTCACTACATAATAATAAAGGGAGCAATCCAACAGGAAGATATAACCATTATAAATATCTATGCACTTAATATAGGAGCACCTAAATATATAAAGCAGACTTTGATGGATTTAAAGGGTGAGATCAACAGCAAAACTGTAATAGTAGGGGATTTCAATACCCCACTAACATCACTAGATAGATCCTAAAGAAAGAAAATTAATAAAGAAACAGCAGACTTAAAGGACATACTAGATCAACTCTATTTAATAAATATCCTGAGAACCTTTCACCCTAAAGCAGCAGAATATACATTCTTTTCAAGTGCACATGGTACATTCTCTAGGATAGACCACATGTTAGGGCACAAAATTGGTCTCAACAAATTTAAGAAAATTCAAATCATATTGAGCACTTTCTCTGATCACAATGGCATGAAACTAAAAATCAACCACAAATGAAAAACTGAAAAATACTCAAACACTTGAAAACTAAATAGCATTTTATTAAATAACGAATGGGTTAACATTGAGATCAAAGAAGAAATTAAAAATTCCTAAAAACAAATGATAACGAGCATACATCAACTCAAAATTTATGGGACACAGCAAAAGTAGTCCTGAGAGGGAAGTTCATAGCATTACAGGCATACCTCAAGAAGCTAGAAAAAGCTCAAATAAACAACTTAACCCTGCATCTAAAAGAACTACCAAAAAAAAAAAAAAAAAAAAAAAAAAAAAGCATCTAAAGCCCAGAGGTAGTAGAAGGAAGGAAATAATAGAGCAGAAATAAATGACATAGAGGCTAAAGAAACAATACAGAGGATCAATGAAACCAGGAGCTGGAATTTTGAAAAGGTAAACAAAATCGATGAACCTTTAACCAGACTCACCAAGAAAAAAAGGGAGAGGACTCAAATAAATTAAATTAGAAATGAGAATGGAAAAATAACAACTGACACAATAGAAATTCAATATATTGTAAGAAAATACTATGAAGAACTGTATACCAAAAAAACTAGACAACCTAGATGAAATGGGCAAATTTCTTGAAACATATATTCTTGCAAAATTAATCTGGAAGAGTCAGAAAACATAAACAGACCGATTACCACAAATGAGATTGAAACAGTTATCAAAAAACTCCCAAAAAAGAAAAGTCCTGGGCCTGATGCCTTCACAAGTGACTTCTACAAAATATTCAAAGAAGAACTAACTCCTATGCTTCTCAAGCTATTTCAAAAAATTCAAGAGGAAGGAAGAATTCCAAGCTCCTCTTATGAGGCAAGTATAATTCTGATTCCAAAATCAGGCAAAGACAACACAAAGAAAGAAAATTATAAGCCAATATTTCTGATGAATTTAGATGCTAAAATCCTAAACAAAATATTAGCAAACCGGATCCAGCAATATATGAAAAAAATCATACACCATGATCAAGTGGGATTTATTCTTGGGAGACAAGGTTGGTACAATATTTGCAAATCAATCAATGTGATTCATCACATAAACAAAAGGAAGGAGAAAAACCACATGATAATTTCAATAGATGCAGAAAAAGCATTTGATAAAATTCAGCACCCGCCTGATCAAGCATTGGCGCAATGGATAGAGTGTTGGACTGGGATGCAGAAGACCCAGGTTCGCGACCCAGAAGTCAACTGCTTGAGTGCGGGCTCATCTGGTTTGAGCAAAGCTCACCAGCTTGGACCCAAGGTCCCTGGCTCAAGCATGGGGTTACTTGGTCTGCTGAAGGCCCATGGTCATGGCACATATGAGAAAGCAATCAATGAACTAAGGTGTCACAATGCGCAACGAGAAACTAATGAATGATGCGTCTCATCTCTCCATTCCTGTCTGTCTGTCCCTGTCTATCCCCCTCTCTTACTCTCTCTCTGTCTCTGTAAAAAAAAAAAAAAATCCAGCACCCATTCATGATTGGAACTCTCAGCAAAGTGGGAATACAGGGAACATACCTCAACATGAAAAAGGCCATCTATGACAAACCCACAAGCCAACATCATTCTCAATGGGCAAAAATTAAAAGCAATTCCCTTAAGATCAGGAACAAGGCACCACTCTTATTCAACGCAGTTCTGGAAGTCCTAGCCACAGCAATCAGACAAGAAAAAGAAACAAAAGGCATCCAAATTGGAAAAGAAGAAGTAAAACTATCATTATTTGCAGATGATATGATATTGTATATAGAAAACCCTAAAGTCTCAGTCAAGTGGCAGGATATAAAATTAATACTCAGAAATCAGAGGCATTTTTATACACTAACAATGAACTGTCAGAAAGAGAAATTAAGGGAGCAATCCCCTTTACCATTGCAACCAAAAAAATAAAGTACCTAGGAATAAATTTAATCATGGAGATTAAAGACTTGTACTTGGAAAATTATAAAACATTGATAAAAGAAATCAGGGAAGATACAAACAAGTGAAAGCATATACCGTGCTCATGGTTAGGAAGAATAAACATCATTAAAATGGCTATATTACCCAAAGCAATCTATAAATTCAATGCAATACCAATTAAAATACCAATGACTTACTTCAAAGATATAGAACACATATTCCAAAATTTTATATGAAACCAAAAGAGAACACGAATAGCCTCAGCAATCTTGAAAAGGAAGAATAAAGTGGGAGTTATCACATTTCTGGATATCAAGTTATACTATAAGGCCATTGTACTCAAAACAGCCTGGTACTGGCATAAGAACAGGCATATAGATTAATGGAACAGAACAGAGAACCCAGAAATAAACCCACAGCTCTATGGACAACTGATATTTGACAAAAGAGGTAAGAGCATACAATGGAGTAAAGACAGCCTCTTCAACAAATGGTGTTGGGAAAATTGGACAGCTACCTGCAAAAACATGAAACTAGACCACCAACTTACACCATTCACAAAAATAAACTCAAAATGGATAAAAGACTTAAAATGGAAGCCATAAAACCATAAGCATCTTAGAAGAAAACATAGGCAGTAAGCTCTCTGACATCTCTCGCAGCAATATATTTGTCTCCATGGGCAAGGGAAATAAAAGACAGGATAAACAAATGGGACTATATCAAACTAAAAAGCTTCTGCACAGCTAAAGACAATAAGAACAGAATAGAAAGACAAACTACACAATGGGAGAATATATTTGACAATACGTTTGATAAGGGATTAATATTGATAACCAAAATTTATAAAGAACTTGTAAAACTCAATACCAGGAAGACAAACAATCCAATCAAAAAATGGGGAAAAAAATGAATAGACACTTCTCCAAAGAGGACATACAGATGGCCAATAGGCATATGAAAAAATGCTCAACATTACTAATCATTAGAGAGTATTAGAGAAATGCAAATTAAAACCGCAATGAGATATCATCTCACACTAGTCAGAATGGTGCTCATCAACAAAACAACACAGAATAAGTGCTGGCAAGGATGTGGAGAAATGGTAACCCTCCTGCACTGCTGGTGGGAATGCAGACTGGTGCAGCTGCTGTGGAAAACAGTATGGAGATTCCTCAAGAAATTAAAAATCAAACTGCCTTTTGACCCAGCTATCCCACTGTTAGGAATATACTCCAAGAACACCATAGCACTGTTTGAAAAGGAGAAATGCACCCCCATGTTTATGGCAGCATTGTTCACAATAGCAAAGATCTGGAAACAGCCCAAGTGTCCGTCAGTGGACGAGTGGATTAAAAAGCCTTGGTACTTATATATTATGGAATACTGCTCAGCCATAAGAAATCATGACATCAGATCATTTACAACAATATGGATGGACCTTGATAACTTTATACTGAGAGAAATAAGTAAATCAGAAAAAACTAAGAACTATATGATTCCATACATAGGTGGGACATTAAAATGAGACTCAGAGACATGGACAAGAGTGTGGGGGTTCTGGGGAGGGGGAGGGGAGGGAGAGGGTTGGGGGAGGGCAGAGGCACAAAGAAAACCAGTTAGAAGGTGACGGAAAACAATTGGACTTTGGGTGATGGGAATACAGCATAATCAAATGTCAAAATAATCTAGAGATGTTTTCTCTGAACATATGTACCCTGATTTATCAATGTCACCCATTAAAATTAATAAAAAAAATATTAACAGTATTTATCTTTGAGCAATAGGAGTGTGCTATGTTTAAAATTTCTTCTCTTTGCTTATATGGTGCAAAGAAGGAAACACACTTTAAAATATAAATATAAACAAAAAGCAGGAGAGATACACAAATTAAAGGAACAGAAGATAGTGCCTGAGCTGTGGTAATAGCAATGAACATGAAAAGGAAGATTCAGAAACTATATAGAAGAATTGATAGGAACTTAGCTCACCAGCCTTTGAAACTCTCTGGGGCTTCAGCATTCATTTATACTGTAGGAATTTTAGGTCAATATACTGTTTGAGTATTTATATTTAGTTCAGTTACTTTCTTTATGTTTCTCAAATGCAAGCTCCAGTCTCTTTCCCCTCCCATTTTTCCTAAATCACCCTATCTAATTCTCTCTGTTGTAAAGAGACTCCTGCACACCCTTATTTTATAATCTGTTGCTCATTCCTTAAAAAACAATGTGCCTTTCACACAGTAGATGCTCAATAGCTATCTCTTGAATAAATACTTTTTCATAGTGTTGTCCACCTGGGTACAGTTATCATTGCTTCCCACCCTCCAGCTTGTTGCTTCTCCCCTTGTGCTCCTATTAGAGGTAAATGGTGCCACCACCCACATAGTTGGCCAAACTGGAAGTCTAAGAACGCCCCGGAGTCGCCATTCACTTGCCAAGTCTCACTGGTTCTGTCTCCTTCGTATCTCTCAAGTCAGTTTTCTTCCCATCACCTTTTCTATCACTGCCCTTAAGTTCAGGCACTCATCACTACCACCACCCCGAATTGTTGCATTTGTCTTGAATACAGAATTTTACTCTTTCGTTCCATCCTCATTCTTTGGCCAACCTCCAGGGAGATCTTTACAAATTGCAACTCTGATTACATCACTACACAATTTAAAATCTTTTGAGGGCTTCCAGAGAATTCATTTAAAAAAAAATTGTTCATGGTGAGTAGACAAAATTTTTCACCATCCAATCTCTATCTTTCTTCTTCTGCCAAATAGTGACACACCAAGCCTATTGAAAATATTTGTAGTTCCTGGAACACATCCTGCTCTCATTTACCTCGGAACTCTCTCTGCCTGGAATGCTTTCTCCAATCTTCATCCTCTTTTTCTCCTGATTAAATTCTACTCCCTCTTTCCCCCAAAATTCAGCTCAGGCATCAACTCCTCTGTGAAGTCCTCCTTAGTTAGAATTTTCTGTACTCCCTTTGATCTCCCAAAACATCTCCAGCCTACTTTAATTACAGCATTTTATACCACAATGGGGCCTTTTATTCATTCCATGTCCTCCTTATTGCAATATAAGCTCCCTGGAATCACCAATCATTTCTTATTTATCCCATGCTTGGCATATAGTCGATGCTCAAAAAATATTTGTTAAATGTCTAAGTGAGTAATAGAGTACAAAGTCTAAACAGAACAGAGGAGTCCAAGTTGATGCTGAATGATTAGGAGAATTGAGATTCTGAGAACAGATATAGGCAAGTTTAGAGGCCGAGTTAATTCAGGAGAAGGTTGATGCTTTGGTTTACACATGATGAATTTAAATTGCCAGTATCCCAAGAGAAAAGATAAATATGAACATTTTTTTGTGTGTGTGATAGAAACAGAGACACAGAGAGAGACAGAGAGAGGGACAGACAGGAAGGGAGTGATGAGAAGCATCAGTTCCTCATTGTGCCACCTTAGTTCTTCATTGATTGCTTTCTCATATGTGCCTTGACTGGGAGGCTACAGCAGAGCGAGTGACTCCTTGCTCAAGCCAGTGACCTTGGGCTCAAGCCAGCAACCTTTGGGCTCAAGCCAGCAACCATGGGATCATGTCTATGGTCCCACATTCAAGCCAGCGACCCCTTGCTCAAGCCAGCAACTTTGGGCTTGAGCCAGTGCCCTTGGGCTCAAGCCAGCAACCATGGAATCATGTCTATGATCCCACATTCAAGCTAGCGACCACTTGCTCAAGCTGGTGAGACTGCGCTCAAGCCAGATGAGCCTGCGCTCAAACCAGGCCCTCTGCATCCCTGTCCACTGCTCTATCTGTGGCATCACCATCTGATCAGGTGAACCTTTTTTTTATATATATATATAACTACAGTGCTCTCATCCACGCAGACCTATGGCAAACACAACACTATGGTAGATATGGGAACACAGCTAACCCCTCAGTGGAGTGGCAGTATCCTGGGCAGTGTGAGGCTCCCATGGTCACCCCTCCTCTCAGTATTGTGTAAAAAAAAAGATAGGATTAAAATATATACCTATCTTCTTATATTTGCAAAAAGAAACACTAAAATGATAAAGCAAAACTAATAAAAATGCAGATGGAAGTAATTCTTTCCAGAGTATACTTTATTATATAGTTTTAGATTTGGTATCTTGTTAACATGATACATATCCAAAAGATAAATCAAAAAGAAAAAAGCAATCTCTAGAAACTTTTTAAAATAATTGAACATTTTATTGTTTCTAACCTTACATCAAGGTGATATAACTACACAAAGGAAATAATTACTTCAAGTTATTAACACAGTATTTTAACTATACAACCTCAGTGGAATATATGATAAAGAGCTGAGAAGAGATTATAAACCATGCATTACATAGTTTTTTAGTAAATTTATTATTAACAGTAATATTAGTATTATTTTGAAACTATTTTTTATGTAGGATAAAGCAAATAACTGTTGTTAGGAATCAAGATTTTCTACAGTAGTATATTTGTATATATCTCCTATAATGTTAAATTTGAATTGGAAATATGAGTATGAGCCTGTGATTTTTTTAATTTCCAAAAATATCTATTTCGTCGCTCTGACCATGGAGAAGGCCTAGAGGTAATGACAGCACAGATTGTGGCCTTTAAATACCACTTCCCACTTGAGAAGCCACAGCTCTTCGGAGGAATGAGTGATTCCAGATCTAGAACTTGATTATATACCTGTATATAATTATCACACAGAAATTTAATTTTCTTTTTTATTTATTTTATTTATTGATTTTGAGAGAGAAAGAGAAAGTGAGGAAGAGCGGGAAGCATCCACTTGTAGTTGCTTCTTGTATGTGCCTTGACCCAGCATTCCAGGTTTACACTATCCACTGCGCCACCATAGGTCAGGCAGATATTTAATTGTCAAATATGTCTTAGGTGAGGAGGTCTTGGGGAACACATTTGGTTTAACCAAAAGAGATGAACTTGTAAAATTAGAAAGTATATTTATTATTTTAGAAAGTGAAGTAAAGCCTGGACCTATGATGGTGCAGTGGATAAAGCATCGACTTGGAATGCTGAGGCTGCTGATTTGAAACGCTGGGCTTGCCTGGTCAAGGCACATATGAGAGTAGATGCTTCCTGCTCCTCCTCCCTGCCTTTCTCTATTTCTCTTCTCTCTATAATCAGTAAATAAAATCAAGAAAGAAAGAAAGAAAGAAAGAAAGAAAGAAAGAAAGAAAGAAAGAAAGAAAGAAAGAAAGAAAGAAAGAGAAGGAAGGAAGGAAGGAAGGAAGGAAGGAAGGAAGGAAGGAAGGAAGGAAGGAAGGAAGGAAGGAAGGAAGGAAGGAAGGAAGGAAGGAAGGAAGGAAGAAAAAAGTAAAACTACCAAATAAAGTCAATATTCCTCTTTCTCTGGGGACAAATCTTGGGAAACCAAATTATAAGCAGATACAATATGGGGAGCAACAAACCAGTGAGGGTAAAGTTAGTTGGTTAATCAAACCATGATCATCTGAGAAATACATCTCCACAGACGTAACTCGATATGCACCTGCGACATGGAGTGGTTTCTTTTGCCCCGCTCACCTGGTATTGCAGAATTAGAGACACTTTGCCTCCGTTTACTCTTGTCCACCTTCCTTCATCACACTTCTCTTCAGGCCACTCCCCTCTCTATAGGCAGCCTCTTTCTTTAGATATAGCAAGACTATCGAGTCTTAGCAGCAAAAGATCACATCTATTCCTGCAGACATATTATGCACTTATTTGTACATTATTAGTTGCCTACATTTTACATGAAAATTTAATTTCTGACTTCTCTTTAAAAAGAAAAGAAAGGAACCAAGCAACAATTAGCTGGAGTTACAGCAGCAATACACAATCCTCAGTTCAGCATGGACTCCACCCAGCCTGAGTCCCTTGCTTCTGTCACCTGTTGCTATTGGCACTGAGTTTGCAACACCAGTTTTAAGGTACTTTTGTAGAATCAATCACTCTTCTAAGCCACTGCCTTGTTCAATGGGTAACACTAAAAAGGCAATCCTTTCTAGTATCCAGGTTCAAGACCAGAGCAGGATAGCTCCCTGTTGGCCTTCTGTCTGCATTTGCACCATCTCTTGATGAGCTGCTTAAAGCCATGAAATAGTATGAGTTCGCTGAAGCGAAAGAAACTGAAGCCTGAGCCCTGGGGAAAACTTACAGTAGAAAAATGAGAGGAGGAGAAACCTCTTCAGAATGGGGGTCCTATTTGCTCTTTTCTTTCTTTTAATTTTTTTTCCTTAACAAAATCCCCCCCCCCCCCACACACACACACACACAGTTGAGAATCAGTGCTCTTTCTGAACGAAGTCTCTGTAGTCAGAAGCCCTGAAGCAAATCCTTTTCTAACCTGAAGTTTCCTGCCTCCATTCCTTCGCTGGGTTTTTGCACACGTTTGCCTTGCGACACACTGACATTACTGACATAGGCACGTGCTCAGCTGTCCCCTGTGTGTAAGCTGTGTGCAGGCTGGAACCCAAATTATTTTTGGTCCCCATTACAGATGTTAGTTTGTATTCTATATTTAACTCTGACGTAGGCACAGGCACTGGTTGCCCAGGAGACATGAATCTGGACAAACCAGAGAGAAGAATGCCGGAGGAAGGACAAATTTTGTTTCTCTGGGGTCCTGCTCACCCATAGCCTCCAACTTCATCCTCTCACTCCTGCCCCCACATGCAGAGACCTATGGTAAACACACCACCATGAGGGCATGTGGGCACAACTGACCAGCACTGGGTCGCAGCAACCAGGACAGTGGAGGCTCCGCGAGCTCCCCTCCTCTTGGCTACACTACTGACACGAGTTCTGCTGGTTCAAAGAAGCCACCTCTGGCTTTTTTGATTGGCTCAAATCTCATTAAACACTCTCAGAACCAAAAGCCAATCCATTTGCCACACTGCTTCCCATTGCACTTGTCTCTATATTTTACCTGTGTTTGATTAATGTCTGCTTCTCTCACTCTGAGGGCAAGGACTATGTCTGCTTTGTTTGTGATGTATATGGAGCATCTGATACAACGACAACTGTGTAAGTGAAGAAATCCCAGATCATTAGCAGTGGGAAGGGCCGCTGGTGGCATTCGGTTAGGTTCCCTAATTCGATGATGTGAAGTGTTGATCAGATAAGTTTGTAAATAAGATATATGTTTGCTTGCTTATAGTTTGCATTGGGTGTGAGGGACAGGCTGTAAGCAGGCCGGGTGGTTATAGCCTAAGGCTTAGATTTTTTGTTTGTTTGTTTTTTTACTCTTAGATATAATTTTTTTTAACTTTTTTTTTTTTGTATTTTTCCGAAGCTGGAAACGGGAAGAGACAGTCAGACAGACTACCGCATGCTCCCTACCGGGATCCACCCGGCACGCCCACCAGGGGGCGATGCTCTGCCCCTCTGGGGCATCGCTCTGCCATGACCAGAGCCACTCTAGCACCTGGGGCAGAGGCCAAGGAGCCATCCCCAGCGCCCGGGCCATCTTTGCTCCAATGGAGCCTTGGCTGTGGGAGGGGAAGAGAGAGACAGAGAGGAAGGAGAGGGGGAGGGGTGGAGAAGCAGATGGGAGCCTCTCCTGTGTGCCCTGGCCAGGAATTGAACCCAGGACCCCTTGCACGCCAGGCCGAAGCTCTACCACTGAGCCAACCGGCCAGGGCCTAAACTTTTTTTATTATTATTAAATTTAATGCAGTGACATTGATAAATAAGGGTACATATGTTGAGAGAAAACTTCTCCAGATTATTTTGACTGTTAATCTCGCCCTTTAAATCCATCAAAGTCTGCTCTATATTGATATATTTAGGTGCTCCCATATTAGGAGCGTAGATATTTACAACAGTTACATCTTCCTGTTGGATTGCTCCCTTTATCATTATGTAGTGACCTTCTTAATCTCTTACTATAGTCTTTGTTTGAAAGTCCATTTTGTCTGATATAAGTAATGCTATCCCAGCTTTTTTTTTTCATTTCCATTTGCATGAAATATTTTTTCCCATTCTTTTACCTTCAGTCTATGTGCATCTTTTGTTTTAAGGTGTGTCTCTTGTAGACAGCATATGTATAGGTCCTGTTTTCTTATCCATGCAGCTACCCTATGTCTTCTGATCGGATCATTTAATCCATTTACATTTAAGGTTGTTATTGATATGTAATTGTTTATTGCCATTTTATTCTTTAAAACTGTATTCCTCTTTATTTATTTATTTATTTATTTATTTATTTATATTTTTTGTATTTTTCTGAAGCTGGAAATGGGGATAGATAGTCAGACAGACTCCCGCATGGGCCCAACCGGGATCCACCTGGCACGCTCACCAGGGGGCGACGCTCTGCCCACCAGGGGGCGATGCTCTGCCCCTCCGGGGCATCGCTCTGTTGCAACCAGAGCCACTCTAGTGCCTGGGGCAGAGGCCAAGGAGCCATCCCCAGTGCCTGTGCCATCTTTTCTCCAATGGAGCCTCACTGCGGGAGGGGACGAGAGAGACAGAGAGGAAGGAGAGGGGGAGGGGTGGAGAAGCAGATGGGCACCTCTCCTGTGTGCCCTGGCCGGGAATCAAACCTGGGACTTCTGCACGCCAGGCCGACGCTCTACCACTGAGCCAACTGGCCAGGGCCACCTCTTTTGCTATATATTTTTTCTCCTTTGATGTGTTTACAACAAGCCCCTTAGCATTTCTTGCAGCCTTGGTTTGGTTGTAGTGAATTCTTTGACTTTTTTTTTGTCTGGAAATCTTTTTATTTCTCCTTCAATTTTAAATGATAGCCTTGCTGGATAAAGTAGTCTTGGTTGTAGGCTCTTCTTCTGCATTACTTTGAATATTTCTTGCCATTCCCTCTGGCCTCAAGTATTTCTGTTGAGAAGTTGGAAGTCATCCTTATGGGGAATCCTTTGTAGGTATAGTCTTTTTTTCTCTCGCAGCTTTTAATATTTTCTCTTTATCACTTAGCTTTGGTACTTTCATTATGATGTGTCTTGGTATAGATTTCTTTGGGTTTCTCTTTAATGGAGTTCTCTGTGCTTCTTGAACTTTTGAGATGTTTTCCTGCATTAATTGAGGAAAGTTTTCAGCTATGATATGCTTGAATAAAGTCTCTATCCCTTGTTCTTTCTTTTTCTTCAGGAACCCCTATGATGTGAATGTTATTTCTCTTCATGTTGTCACAGAGCTCTCTTAGAGTTTCCTCAGACTTTTTGAGTCTCTTTTCTTTTTTCTGCTCTGCTTCTATGCCTTCATTTATCTTGTCCTCTAACTCGCTGATTTGATTCTCAGCTTCATCCATCCTGCTTTTAATTCCTTCCATTGTGTTCTTTATTTCTGATATTGTATTTGTCATTTCTGACTGATTCTTTTTAATTATTTCAATGTCCTTTTTTATATTTGCTATCTATTTATTTAGGTGTTCGTAATGACCATCTATTGTTGTTCTAATATCTTAGAGCATCCTAACAATCGTTATTTTAAACTCTGCATCTGGTAATTTGCTTATATCTGACTCATTCAGGTCCTTTTCTGGGGGTTTCTCTTGATTCATTTGTGTTGCATTTCTGTGCCTTCTCATTTTGTCTGCATAAAAGAAGGTTATGGCCACTGGAGTCCACTGGGTGTGGCCTCTGTGTTCCCTAGGTGTGGTCTGTCTGCAGTCCCGCCATCCCCTGCTATTGCTGGCTAGGGCATTTGGGTATGGGCATTGCTGTGGTTTCTGCCTCTTCTTCATGGTAGTGGCTGTGATCATGTGCTCAGGTGTACAAGCCTTGTTGGCTTTGGCCTTCGCCCCACCCCTGCGGGTGGCATTATGCTCTGCCATGCAGGCAAGGGTGAGCACCTTTGCTCAGCTGCGGGTCTGTACCTGATTCCAGGATTTTGCCCCACCCCTGCAGGAGCAGCCCAATGGTAGGATGGATGAAAGCCTTGGCTCCACAGGCTGGGCGGGATTGCGTGCCCAGGCTCAGTAGCAGGACTCGCCTGTTCTGGGCTTTTGGCTCCACTTGCACGGGAGGAGCCGGCTCCCAAGTCAGGCCACAAGCCTGGGTTCCGTGGGCTGGGCAGGGCTGGGCAGGGCTGTGCTCCTGTGCCCTTACTCAAGGGCGAGTCTCCACCCCTTCCGGGGCTCCTGCCCTTCTCCCGCAGGCTGAATTGCAGGCTGCCTGCAGCTAGGCTTGACCACTGTTGCACGTCCCCTCCTCCCCAACCAGGCAAGACTGAGCTCACACCTGGGCCTCAGTGGTGGCCAGCCGGCTTCCCCCCCTTGCCGACAGAACTGCGCTTCCACGTCTCACTGCCGCCTGCCCTCGGGTGAGCCCTCAGCCATGTGGGTGGTCGCGCTGCAGCTCAGATTCTATCCCGAAAGCTCCCTCCTTCTAAACAACTCTGCTCTGAGTGCCATGGGAGACTTGTTTGGCTGATATCCTGCTTCCCTTTGCTGGTATTGTTGGTTCCAGGGGACATATTCACTTCAGATTTGGGGAGTGATTCGTCCCAGGGGTTAGGGTGGCTGTCTCTCAAAATGTTTCTTCCTGTGCCTCCTAGATCACACTGTCTTCCTGCTACTCTGGTCCTCTCCTCTCTCCCTGTCCCCTGGAGCCCCGAGTGAGTGGTTGTGAGAGAGGTTTTCTGTGTGATCTCTTTAAGAAGAATTCGGGGTCTGAGAAATCAGTCTCTTTCTTACAAACAGTATTCTGTCTTGTTTCCAGCTAAATACTGTCCATACACCTCTTCTAGGTTCTGGGGCTGCAGGCTGGGGCTTTTTTCCTGGGGCTCAGGACCCTCCCCTCTCTGCTAAACTCACTTCCCACCATGCGAGTCTCTCCCGGCTACCGTTCACTCCGGGGAGCTGGACAGCCCTCTTTGCGTGTCCGCTTTTCCTACCAGTCTCAGTGTGGCTTCTTCAGTGTTTCTTGGTTGAAGAGTCCTCTTTGTTTAGTCCAAAGTTGGTTTTTCCAGATGATGGTTCTTAAAATTAGTTTGTAATCCACTTTGGTTCTGGGAGGTGGAAGTTGGTACGTCCGCTTACTCCATTGCCATCTTGTCTCTCCTCTAACACTTAGTTTTAAGACTAAACTTTTCCCCACACCCTTGACTGATTGCATGATGTGGGGTGGTGCACTCTCATGAG
This sequence comes from Saccopteryx leptura, assembly GCF_036850995.1. Lineage (NCBI taxonomy): Eukaryota > Metazoa > Chordata > Mammalia > Chiroptera > Emballonuridae > Saccopteryx > Saccopteryx leptura. The sequence goes on along the minus strand of NC_089510.1, from coordinate 75,247,851 downwards.
GAATCCCATTATGCCTCAGATAAGTGACTTTGTATCAGAGACTTCCTTGTTTGTATATTGGATTAAAGGTTTTGGTTTCTACACTATAAAGTGGAGCAGACTAGGAGCTTGCTCTCTTGGTTCCTGAGATTAGCATTAGAGGAGAGAGCAGTGAGAAGGAGATGGTGGAGTGCTGAAGGAGAAGCCAGTTTGTGCAGAGTTTGTGCAGAGAGAAGGAGATGGCGAATAGAGGTTAATAAGGCTGGTGTGGTATGAACCTTTGATTCTAGGAAACTCAGATAAGTCAGTGGCTTTGGGAGCCCTGAATGGAAAGCGAAGTCTTTTCACACTGTGTGCATTTCTTGCCTGCCAGGTACAAGCTAGGATTAAAGCTAATGGCCCACCACTTCTTGGCTCCATTGTTTCATTACTGTCTGTCCGAATCAAATGTGAACCTGCACAGGCCAGGCAGCTGTCATGGTGGCCGTGGCTACTGGCTACATGGAGCAACCCTCCCAAATTGCATGGATTTTCATAAAGACATCTGTAGAGCCAGTTGCCACAGCCACCATCACAGCCGCCTGGCCCATGCAGGCTCGCATTGGATTCGGACAATTGGTAAAGAAACAATGGAGCCAAAAACTGATGGGCCATCATCTTTAATCCTAGCTTGCACCCGGCGGGCAAATAAAAACACACACTGGGCTCCAAAACCCGCTCACATTTAGTGCTCACAAAGCTACTGACTTATCCGAGTTTCCTAGAATCAAAGGTTCCTAGCTCACCAGACTTATTCACCTCTGTTCCCCATCTCCTTCCTTCTCCCTGCACAAACTCTGCACAAACTGACTTCTCACTCAACACTTCGCCATCTTGGCTGCTTCTCCTGGCCTCCTCCACGTGGCCTTTCTCTGTTCTCTGCTCTCTCTTCTCTCTGTTCTAATGTTAATCTCAGGAACCAAGAGCACAAGCTCTCATTCTGCCCCCATTTTATAGTGTAGAAATCCAAACCTTTAATCCAATATACAAAATAGGGAAGTCTCTGATACAAAGTCACTTATCAGAGACATGATGGGATTGCACCACCCCACATCAAAAAGGGTGGGAAAGGCTTAGTCCTAAAACCAAGCCCCAGGCTACAAGGATCCTGCCTGCCCACAGCCTGCACCCAACGCACATTAATATCACCTGGGTGACGGCCTTTTACGTGGGCAGTGCTATCTTTAACAAAGTGAGCATAATACATTTCATCCGCCCAACAATCCACCCCTATACTCACTTTACTGCCCACAATCTACATCACCGGCATCCCTGGGCAAGGAAATTAGGCACATTATACAAATTACAAGAGCACAAATCATACAGTTTCAACAATTACAAAGATACATTTCAGGAGTCTCTGAGCACTTTGCCCAAAGTGCAAAATGTCCTTGGCCTTCTTTTTAGCCATGGGAAAAGCTTCCTGGGGCAGGGGAGTGCTTCCAGCAAAGCCACCTCCACCTCCATCAGGGTATTTCACATTGTCCAAAATCCGTAAGTCCATCCAACAAAGGAGCCAGTGCCGACTCCGGTCGTAGTCCGGGAATCAGTCCATGCACATGGGGTGTCAGCCACCCCCCTCATCCCTGCCATCCTGGCAGGTCTTACACTGTCCCAAAGAGAGACACATGGCAATGGCAGTCAGCATTTCCATCTTGGCTCCGGAGAGCATGATAGTGTCCACCCTTATGCCCCCAAATCGCAGACCTACCAGGGTCATAGCAACTACTCCTTGCTGCTGGGCTCTCATCTTTTGGAGACTGAGGATCGCCACTCCAGCCCAATTCACCTCATCCTCCAAAGAAGAACTGAAAACATCAGCTCCCGTTGTGGTCTCGAGCCCCGGGCTGCTGCAGCCTTCTGCTCCGCAGACCTTGCAGCTCTGGACCGGCCTTAGCCTCAGCCCCGGCCTCCTGCTGCTGCTGGCTCTCCACAACGTCCAGGGCAATCTGCAACTCACTAACCTGTGAATCCTCCTCCAGTAGTTGCTCCATTTCCAGGCGAATCTCGCAAACCTGGTCAGGTTCCTTTTCTAGCGCTTCCTCCAGCTCCAGGGTCAGCATTTGTTTCTCCCATGTTTGCTCCAGCTCCTTCCACTGCTCGGTATGCAGGTTCCAGGCAGCCTCTTCCACAGAGCTCTTGGTTTCCTCACGCATGGCTATAAAAGTCAGCCAGCCTATGATCCCCAAAAGGACAGCCATGGGGAACCATAACAGCAGCCAGTCCTCTAGTCCACCACTCAAAGGTGGTGGTGGCTCCTTGCCGATCTGTATCGAATCCTGCCACAGACTACACCAAATGTAGAGACATCATGAAGTGTGGTTAAGACCCTAGGCTCTGAAGGCAGAATGCCTGGGTTCATCTCTAGGCTCTGTCACTCACTTAATGTCTCTGTGCCTCAACCTCTTCTGGAAAACGGAAACAATTGTTGCAGCCCATAGGGTTATTATGAGGATGAGATGATACGTATAACGTGTTTTAAACAGTTGTAAGGCCAGTGGCCAGGGCCACTATCACAGCAGCCGCCTGGCCCATGCAGGTTCGCATTGGATTCGGACAGTCGGTAATGAAACAATGGAGCCAAAAACTGGTGGGCCATCATCTTTAATCCTAGCTTGCACCCGGCGGGCAAGTAAAAACACACACTGGGCTCCAAAACCCACTCATTCAGTGCTCACAAAGCTACTGACTTATCCGAGTTTCCTAGAATCAAAGGTCTCAAGCTCACCAGCCTTATTCACCTCTGTTCCCCATCTCCTTCCTTCTCCCTGCACAAACTCTGCACTAACTGGCTTCTCACTCAACACTCCACCATCTTGGCTGCCTCTCCTGGCCTCCTCCACGTGGCCTTTCTCTGCTCTCTGCTCTCTGCTGTCTAATGCTAATCTCAGGAACCAAGAGCGCGAGCTCCTGTTCTGCCCCCATTTTATAGTGTAGAAATCCAAACCTTTAATCCAATATACAAAATAGGGAAGTCTCTAATACAAAGTCACTTTCTGAGGCATGATAGGATTGTACCATCCCACATCAAAAAGGGTGGGAAAGGCTTAGTCCTAAAACCAAGCCCTAGGCTACAAGGATTCTGCCTGCCTTTAGCCCACCCCCAACACACATTAATATCACCTGGGTGATGGCCTCCTCGTGGGCAGCGTCATCTTTAACAAAGTAAGCATAATATATTTTATCTGCTCAACACGCCCATCTGCTTCTCCACCCTTCTCCCTCTTCTTTCTCTCTATCTCTCTCTTCCCATCCTGCAACCAAGGCTCCATTGGAGCAAGATTGGCGTGGTTGCTGAGGATGGCTCCATAGCCTCCACCTCAAGTGCTAGAGTGGCTCTGGCTACAACAGAGCAACTGCCCAGATGGGTAGGTAGAGCATCGCCCCCTGGTGGACATGCTGGGTCCATCCCCGTCAGGCGCATGCAGGAGTCTGTCTGACTGCCTCCCTGCTTCTAACTTCGAAAAAATACAAAAAAATAAAAATAAAAATAAAAAAAGAGAGAGAGAGAGAGAGAGCATCTTTCTTTTATTTTTAGAGCCATACACCATGATTCTGAGAACAACAGTCTAAAGATAAAAAAAAAACTTTCAAGGCCCTTAACATGAACATTTTTTCAACCAGTTTTAAAATATATGTTCTTCAAGAACATTTAAAATGCTACTTTTGGTGAACTTTTCTCCATATGTAGAGTTATCTACCGCCATTAAAAAAAAATCAGCCTGACCAGGCAGTGGCACAGTGGATAGAGCATCGGATTGGGATGAAGAAGACCCAGGTTCGAGACCCCGAGATCACCAGCTTAAGCGTGGGCTCATCTGGTTTGAGCAAAGCTCACCAGCTTGGACCCAAGGTCACTGGCTTGAGCAAGGGGTTACTCGGTCTGCTGCAGCCCCCGGTCAAGGCACATATGAGAAAGCAATCAATGAACAACTAAAGTGCCACAACAATGAAAAACTGATGATTGATGCTTCTCATCTCTCTTCATTCCTGTCTGTTTGTCCCTATCTATCCCTCTCTCTCTCACTCTCTCTCTGTCTCTGTAAAAAAAAAAAAGAAAAGAAAAAAAATCAATCCAAGGAAAAGGTAAGACCTCAACTGGTTGAATTCCAAAATGACAGTTTGAGCTAAAAATAGCTTGCCAGTGTTAAGAATCTGTTCTCTGAATTTAAATGGCTCGTCTCTCTCCTAGAGGACAACACTCACTGTGTTCTTTGGCAAGCTCGGACTCTGGGAAAGTACACTCACATTTTCTCTGGATTCATTTCTACTTGGTGTTCAGAGTAAAAGTAATCAACCACAGTTTTGGGTTCTACACATACACTTTGTTAAGTGTAATGAACATAATTATCTCTAGTTTTTCTTAGTAGAAGGTCTGTGTGGGGGACAGGGTGTGGGTGTGTGTAAAGCCAGTAGCCACGGCCACCATCACAGCCACCTGGCTCATGCAGGTTCGCATTAGATTTGGACAGACAGTAATGAAACAATGGAGTCAAGAACTAGTGAGCCATCATCTTTATCCTAGCTTTGACCCAGCGGGCAAGAAATACACACAGTGGGAAAACACTTCCTTTTCCATTCAGGGCTCCCAAAGCCACTGACTTATCTGAGTTTCCTAGAATCAAAGGTTTCTAGCTCACCAGCTTTATTCACCTCTGTTCTCCATCTCCTTCTCTCTACACAAACTGCACAAACTGGCTTCTCCTTCAGCATTCTGCCATCTTGGCTGCTTCTCCTCTCCTCCACATGGCCTTTCTCTGCTCTCCTCTCTGGTCTCCTCCTAGAACGTAATCCCTCTTCCCCAGAACAACGTGATCTCTCTTTCTTTTAAAACCCTTTCACACGAAAGCTCTCCCCCAACACATATTAACATAATCACGTCCATCCCAAGCAAGAAGGGCAACTAATATTATCACCTGGGTGATGGGCTTCCACGTGGGCAGCACCATCTTTAACAAAGTGAGTATAATATATTTTATCTGCCCAACAGTGTGTAATTCAGGTTTGTGTGGATAATCTTAAAGATATCCATAAGAACTTGAGGTATGTTTTTTTTTTGTTTGTTTGGTTTTTTTTACAGAGGCAGAGATGGACAGGGACAGACAGACAGGAACGGAGAGAGATGAGAAGCATCAATCATCAGTTTCTCATTGCGCGTTGCGACTTCTTAGTTGTTCATTGATTGCTTTCTCACATGTGCCTTGACCGCGGGCCTTCAGCAGACCGAGTAACCCCCTGCTGGAGCCAGCGACCTTGGGTCTAAGCTGGTGAGCTCTTTGCTCAAGCCAGATGAGACCGCGCTCAAGCTGGCGACCTCGGGGTCTCGAACCTGGGTCCTTCTGCATCCCAGTCCGACGCTCTATCCACTGCACCACCACCTGGTCAGGCTTGAGGTATGTTTGGAAATAAATTTTACCTTTTCCCCCTGCCTCTCCCCGACTATGCTATCGCTTACTTTATTTTCTCCTAATTATCACTGAAAGATTCTATGCTTTTTAATTTCAAAAACAATTTCTATTCTTTTCTCTGGAACTGTGGGATAATTTTCCACATGGTAGTAAACACCAGAAGAAGAGAATAAGAAACATGTTGCAGGTTCAATGTGTGGTAAAATGACATTTCAAAATGGATTGTATTACATGTACTTATATTTTTTTTAATTTTTTGCTCTAGATTTTATTTATTCATTTTTAGAAAGAGACAGAGAAGGGGAGGGAGCAGGAAACATGCACGCCCTTATGTGCCTTGACCAGGTAAGCCTGAGGTTTCAAACCCGGGACCTCAGTGTTCTGGGTTGATGCTTTATCCACTGCGCCATCACAAGTAAGGCTAAAATTCTTTTTTTTTTTTTTTTTTTTCAGAGACAGAGAGAGTCAGAGAGAGGGATAGACAAGGACAGACAGACAGGAACGGCGAGAGATGAGAAGCATCAATCATCAGTTTTTCGTTGTGACACCTTAGTTGTTCATTGATTGCTTTCTCATATGTGCCTTGACCGGGGGCCTTCAGCAGACCGAGTAACCCCTTGCTCGAGCCAGCGACCTTGGGTTCAAGCTGGTGAGCTTTCCTCAAACCAGATGACCCTGGGTCTTCCGCATCCCAGTCCGATGCTCTATCCACTGTGCCACTGCCTGGTCAGGCTAAAATTCTTTTTAATACCACAAAAAGTAGAAGTGTATGGGCACCAAGGGAAGACACAGCAAGGTGATGGCCATATACAAACCAAGGAACCAAGAGTAACCTCATCAGAAACCAAACCTGCCAGCACTTTGATCCTGGAGTTCAACGTTTCAGAACTGTGAAAAAAATGAAATTTCTGTTGCAATATTCTGTTGTAGCAGCCCTAGCAGACTAATACAGAGTTTGGCACTTGGTTTAGAACAGGGGTCCCCAAACTTTTTACACAGGGGGCCAGTTCACTGTCCCTCAGACCATTGGAGGGCCGGACTATAAAAAAAACTATGAACAAATCCCTATGCACACTGCACATATCTTATTTTAAAGTAAAAAAAACAAAACGGGAACAAATACAATATTTAAAATAAAGAACAAGTAAATTTAAATCAACAAACTGACCAGTATTTAAATGGGAATTATGCTCCTGTCACTGACCACCAATGAAAGAGGCGCCCCTTCCAGAAGTGCGGCAGGGGCCGGATAAATGGCCTCAGGGGGCCGCATGTGGCCCACAGGCTGTAGTTTGGGGACCCCTGGTTTAGAATTTCTGAGTTCTTATTAAAGAACAGACTTTCAAATGGTCACACTCTTTTCCAAGTAGTTACATTTTCTTTTCTTTCTTTCTTCCTTTCTTCCTTTCTTCCTTTCTTTCTTTCTTTCTTTCTTTCTTTCTTTCTTTCTTTCTTTCTTTCTTTCTTTCTCTTCTTTCTTTTCCTTCCTTCTTTCCTTCTTTCCTTCCTCCCTCCCTCCCTCCCTCCCTTCCTTCCTTCCTTCCTTCCTTCCTTCCTTCCTTCCTTCCTTCCTTCCTTTCTTTCTTCTTTCAAGCAAGAGAAGGGGAGATAGAGAGAGAGAGACTCCTGCATGCGCCCCCAGTGGGATCCACCTGGCAACCATCTGGGACTAATGGTCAAGTCATCCAAGCTATCCTCAGCATCCAGGGCCAATGCTCTAACAAATTGAGCCACTGGCTGCGAGAGGAGAAGAGGGAGAGAAGGGAGAGAGAGAGGAGGAGAGAAGCAGATGGTCATTTCTCATGTGTGCCTGACCAAAGCTTGAACCCGGGACATCCGCAGGCTTGGCCAAGGCTCTATCCACTGAGCTAGCCAGTCAGGGCCTCAAATGGTTACATTTTTAAATGGTGAAACTGTTCTTACTCTTTTGTACTTCGCTTCTCCATTTAAAGTGAGACTGACTCCATCCCTATGTTTTATTGTTATTTAAAACAAATGCTTGGTATTGAATGTCCATGGATATTTACAGAGTGCTAAATTTTATACAAATATTCAGAAGTCGCTGTCTGAGCATGCTGAGTGATTTCAGATAAAATGGCTAATAATAGCAATAAAATTAACATAGCTGTTGACACTGAGTGTTCACAGTGTAGCAGACACTATTTTAAGTACTTTTCTTGTTTTGATTCATCTAATTCTCACAATAATTGTGTCAGGAGTTACTATTGTTATCTTCATTTCACAGGTAAGAAAACCAGGCACAAGAAAGTTAAAGCCCTGGCTGGGTTGCTCAGTTGGTTATAATGTGGTCTTGGTACTCCAAGGTGGTGGGTTTGATTCTCCAAGAATCAACCAATTTATTTATGCAAACAATGCATAAATAAGCAGAACAACAAATCGATGTTTCTCTCTCTCTCTCTGTCTCTCCTTTCCTCTCTCTCTAAATCAACCAATAAAAATAAAATTTAAAGAAGGTTAAGTAACTTGTACAAGGTTTTGTAGCTAGAAAATTCAGAACCGAGATTGATACAACTGGAATTGGCCTAGTTTACCTTGGTACTTGTCCTTATTATTAACATCCTGATAAGAAGTGTTACCATTTGACAATATATTCAGAACAATTTGCTTATTTTCAGATGCAACTCAAAATTTAAATAGAATATAAGTTCTGTGATGAAACTAAATGCTGCATGTGATCTTGTGAGTCAACAGCAAGATACTAGTATTTGTCTTCAAACTGAAGCTTTCTTTCCTTTTTCCCACCCCAGTATCATTGAAGAGATTATACTCCAGTTTGCAGATATCTGACCAAGCATCCCTCATAAGATTCTAATATCTAAGCCAAAAATATAGTTTCTGAGTCTAGAAAGCTAAGGACTACCCGTTGGACCCTAGAGAGCCACTTTATAAAGCTCTGTTTGAGTGGTCTATTGTTCTCTCTCCAGTTCATTTCTATTTTATTCTCTAATACTTATCTTTATTGCAAAAGTCTGAACTGTGCTTCTGTGCCAAGACCCTGTCAAGTTATACTCTAGATTAAATTTTCTTAGTCTGGTGTATAAACTTTGAAAACCAGAGAACAAAATCTTCCTCTCTCTTTTTCTTGTTCTTTATGTGATGAACTATAGTGATACACACACAGAAAGTTCTCAATAAACAGTTCTGAGCTGAAGAAAAAAAATGCCCTTGGCACCATTCCCAGAATTAACTACAACAAAAATTTAACTTCATGTATGAATGGTACAAATGGATGTCGTAGAAGGGGGAACACAAGAAGGCTTAAGGGAAATGGAGCAAAATTCTGTGAACAATTCTTTAACTCATAGGATAAGAATGTGGTAAGTATGTGCACTGTTCTGGGAAAAGGGTCTTCAGCAATTAAATAGTTAAACACGGAGTGAATGCAGGCAGCATCTGCAGAGAGTGTTTACAGGAAGTATGGAGTCAATGACTTGTGCTGGCAGGAAATAGGGGAGGAGAAGGGGGAGGGAGAGGGGAGCAGGGTGCTTGGAGGGGAAGCTTGCTCGTTGTTCTCTGCCTGGAAGACTTACTCTTACAAACTGAAGCAAGATATTGGCCAGAGATCTTCTCCCATTGTCACAGAAAGAATGAAAAGATGCTGCATGCAGACACAGTGAAGCCAAAGTTGAGAGATTCAGGAACTGTGCCCAGAATACATCTGGAACTTCTAACATTTGTATGAAGGAACATAAAGTCAGAACTGAGAGAGCTGGACATCTAGAAATACAGTTGATAAAGCCTTCTCAACCTAACACCTAATATTTATTTAGCAATTTTTACATGCTGTAAGGCCAGTACCTGTTTCCACCATCACAGCCACCTGGCCCGTGCAGGTTCACATTTGATTGGGACAGACGGTAATGAAACAACAGAGCCAAGAACTGGTGGGCCATTACCTTTAATCCTAGTTCTTACCCTGCAGGCAAGAAATACACACAGTGAGAAAACACTTCCCTTTCCATTCAGGGCTCCCAAAGCTACTGACTCATCCGAGTTTCCTAGAATCAAAGGTTTCTAGCTCACCAGCCTTATTCACCTCTGTTCCCCATCTCCTTCTCTCTGCACAAACTGGCTTCTCCTTCACCACTCCCCCATCTTTGCTGCTTCTCCTCTGCAATGCTAATTTCAGGAACCCATAGAATGCCCTATTTTATAGTGTAGAAATCAAAACCTTTAAGCCTAAATACAAATAAGGAAGTCTCTGATACAAAGTCACTTATCTGAGGCATAAATGGGATTCCTCATGAGAGTGCATCACCCACATCATGCAACAGTCAAGGGTGTGGATAAAAGCTTACCTTTCAAAAGATTTTATTATTATAAGGGCGGGAAAGTCTTAGGCTTAAAACTAAGCCTTAGGCTATAATGACTTCGCTGGTTTACAGCCTGTCTCCCACATTGAATTCAAACTATAAGCGAGCAAACATATATATCAAATTTACAAACTTATTAGACCAACACATGCCAAGAGCTACATTAAATGTTTTGTAATTTTTATCTCATTTAACATTCATGAATTCTCTTTGTATTAAAAAGTATTCATTTTCTAAGTGAGCAAACTGAGGCTTTGCAGGTTAAGTAGGTTGCTCCTGTCAAAGTACACATTTTTAAAAGTTAGCAACATAATCTTCATACAAATATATAATGTCCAAGATATATGTTGGGCAAATGAGTTTGCTCACTTTCATTGTTAAAAAATGGCACTGGGCAGCCACAAATGTGCTTGCCCTCCAAGCAGGGCAGTTGATTGCAAATTGTGGATTGCATTCCTGCTTGGGAGGGGCCATTGTTTTGCTAATGTTTGTTGGAGAAGGGGTCTTCTGTGGCCCAGGTAGTTTTGCAGAGACCAGGTGTAAAGCCAGGAGCCACGGCTGCCACGATCAAAGCAGCCCGGCCCATGCAGGTTCACATTGGATTCAGACAGTCGGTAAAGAAACAATGGAGCCACGAACTGGTGGGCCATAGTCTTTAATTCTAGCTTGCACCCGGCGGGCAAGTAAAAACACACACTGGGCTCCAGAACCCACTCATTCAGTGCTCACAAAGCCACTGACTTATCCGAGTTTCCTAGAATCAAAGGTTTCTAGCTCACCAGCCTTATTCTCCTCAGTTCTCCATCTCCTTCCTTATCCCAGATACAAACTCTACACAAACTGGCATCTCACTCAGTACTCCGCCATCTTGGCTGCTTCTCCTGGCCTACTCCACGTGGCCGCCTCCTGCTCTCTGCTCTGCTCTCTCCTCTAATGATAATCTCAGGAGCCAAGAGAGCAAGCTCTCGTTCTGCCCCCATTTTATAGTGTAGAAATCCAAACCTTTAATCCAATATACAAAACAGGGAAGTCTCTAATACAGACACTTCTCTGAGGCATGATTGGATTGTACCACCCCACATCAAAACGGGTGGGAAAGGCTTAATCCCAAAACCAAGCCCCAGGCTACAAGGATTCTACCTGCCCACAGAGACACACATTAATATCACCTGGACGACGGCCTCCTCATGGGCAGTGCCGTCTTTAACAAAGTGAGCATAATATATTTTATCTGCCCAACAATCCACCCCTATGCTCACTTTACTACCCACCAATTTACATCACCAGCATCCCCGTGCAAGGAAATTAGGCACATTACACAAATTACAACATGACAAATCATACAGTTTCAACAATCACAAAGGTACACTTCACCAGTCTCTGAGCACTTTGCCCAAAGCGCAAAATGTCCTTGGCCTTCTTTCTAGCCATGGGAGAAGCTTCCCGGGGCAGGGGAGTGCTTCCAGCAAAGCCACCCCCCACCCCCATCAGGGTATTTCACATTGTCCAAAATCCGTATCCATAAATTCATCCAACAAAGGAGCCAATGCCCACTCCAGTCGTAGTCCAGGAAATCAGTCCACGCACATGGGGCATCAGCCACCCCCCTCATCCCTGCCATCCTGGCAGGTCTTACACTGTCCCAAAGAGGAGCACGTGGCAATGGCAGTCAGCATTTCCATCTCTGCTCCGGAGAGCATGCCCAGCCCTATGTCCCAAAATCACAGACCTACCAGGGCCGTAGTAGGTGATCCTTCCAGCTGGGCTCTCAATTTATGGAGACTGTGGATTGCAACTCCAGCCCGATTCTCCTCATCCTCCAAAGAGGAACTGAAAACACCAGCTCAGGCTGCCGGGCTCGAGCCTCCGTCCGCTGCCGCCTTCTGTTCTGCAGACCTTGCAGCTCCGGACCCGGCCTCAGCTCCAGCCTCAGCCTCAGCCCCAGCCTCCTGCCGCTGCTGGCTCTCTGCAACATCTAGGGAAAGCTGCAACTCACGAACCTCTGAATCCTCCTCCAGCGTTTGCTCCATTTCCAGGCGAATCTCGAACACCTGGTCGTCCTCGTCCTCCAGTACTTCCTCCAGGTCCAGGGTCAGCATTGGTTTCTCCTGCATTTGCTCCAGCTCCTTCCACTGCTCGGTTTGCAGGTCCCAGGCAGCCTTTTCCACAGAGCTCTCAGTTTCCCCACGCATGGCTGTAAAAGTCAGCCAGCCTACGGTCCCCAAAAGGACAGCCATGGGGAACCCTAACACTAGCCAGTCCTCTACTCCACTACTCAAAGGCTCCTTGCCGATTTGTATCGAATCCTGCCACAGACTACGCCAAATGTAAAGCCAGGAGCCACGGCTGTCACTATCAAAGCAGCCCGGCCCATGCAGGTTCACATTGGATTCAGACAGTCGGTAAAGAAACAACGGAGCCACGAACTGGTGGGCCATAGTCTTTAATCCTAGCTTGCACCCGGCGGGCAAGTAAAAACACACACTGGGCTCCAGAACCCACTCATTCAGTGCTCACAAAGCTACTGATTTATCCGAGTTTCCTAGAATCAAAGGTTTCTAGCTCACCAGCCTTATTCTCCTCAGTTCCCCATCTCCTTCCTTATCCCAGATACAAACTCTGCACAAACTGACATTTCACTCAGTACTCTGCCATCTTGGCTGCTTCTCCTGGCCTACTCCACATTGCCGCCTCCTGCTCTCTGCTCTGCTCTCTCCTCTAATGATAATCTCAGGAGCCAAGAGAGCAAGCTCTCATTCTGCCCCCATTTTATAGTGTAGAAATCCAAACCTTTAATCCAATATACAAAACAGGGAAGTCTCTAATACAGACACTTCTCTGAGGCATGATTGGATTGTACCGCCCCACATCAAAACGGGTGGGAAAGGCCTAATCCCAAAACCAAGCCCCAGGCTACAAGGATTCTACCTGCCCACAGAGACACACATTAATATCACCTGGGCGATGGCCTCCTCATGGGCAGCGCTGTCTTTAACAAAGTGAGCATAATATATTTTATCTGCCCAACACCAGGGAGAATGCAGAGTGCTGAAGGAGAAGCCATGTTTGATAGAGAGAGAACATGTGCAGATGGAGATCCAGAGCTGAGGGGCTTTGCAAGCTCCACTGAGGGTGGTGGAGCCTTTGATTCTAGGAAGAACCAGAGAAGATTCTCCTGGTTTTGGAACGGAGAATGAGTCAGGGCTTTGGTAGCTCTGAATGAAAAGGGAAGTGTTTTTCCTGTGTGTTTGCTTGTTGGAATGGTGCGAGACTTTAATAAAGGAATGACTCACCATTTTTTGGCTCCACTATTTCTTTACCGTTTGTTCGAATTCAATGAGAACCTGCATGTGCATTGCCATGACAGTGGTGGCCCCTGGCCTTACAATGTACTTATCTCATTATGAAAAAACAATCCTGTTCAAAGGGAATATTGGAGATTGTTGGGCAGATAAAATATATTATGCTCACTTTGTTAAAGATGGCGTTGCCCACGTGGAGGCCGTCACCCAGGTAATATTAATGTGTGTTGGTGGCGGGCTGTGGGCAGGCAGGATCCCTGTAGCCTGAGGCTTGGTTTTAGGATTAAGCCTTTCCCACCCTTTTTGATGTGGGGTGGTACAATCCCATCATGCCTTAGATAAGTGACTTTGTATCAGAGACTTCCCTATTTTGTATATTGGATTAAAGGTTATGAATCTACAGTATAAAATGAGGGCAGAATGGGAGCTTGCTCTCTTGGTTCCTGAGATTAGCATTAGAGAGCAGAGAGTAGAGAAAGGTCACGTGGAGGAAGCCAGGAGAAGCAGCCAAGATGGTGGAGTGTTGAGTGAGAAGCCAGTTTGTGCAGAGTTTGTACAGGGAGAAGGAAGGAGATGGGGAACAGAGGTGAATAAGTCTGGTGAGCTAGAAACCTTTGATCCTAGGAAACTCGGATAAGTCAGTAGCTTTGTGAGCACTGAATGTGAGTGGGTTTTGGAGCCCAGTGTGTGTTTTTACTTGCCCGCTGGGTGCAAGCTAGGATTAAAGATGATGGCCCATCAGTTTTTGGCTCCGTTGTTTCTTTACCGACTGTCCGAATCCAATGTGAACCTGCATGGGCCAGGCTGCTGTGATGGCAGCCCTGGCTACTGGCTTTACAGAGATGTTATGCATGTGTTGGTCAAATAATTTTGTTGTTGTTTTTGTTTGTTTTTCTTTCCTTTCTTTACAGAGACAGAGTGTAAAGCCAGAAGCCAAGGCCAGGGCCACTATCACAGCCGCCGCCAGTCCCATGCAAGTTCGCATTGGATTCGGACAGTCGGTAAAGAAACCATGGAGCCAAAAACTGGTGGGCCATAGTCTTTAATCTAGCTTGCACCCGGCGGGCAAGTAAAAATACACACTGGGCTCCAAAACCCAGTCACATTCAGTGCTCACAAAGCTACTGATTTATCCGAGTTTCCTAGAATCAAAGGTTTCTAGCTCACCAGCCTTATTCTCCTCAATTCCCCATCTCCTTCCTTATCCCAGATACAAACTCTGCACAAACTGGCATCTCACTCAGCACTCCACCATCTTGGCTGCTTCTCCTGGCCTCCTCCACGTGGCCTTTCCCTGCTCTCCTCTGCTCTCTTCTAATGATAATCTCAGGAACCAAGAGCCCAAACTCTCATTCCGTCCCCATTTTATAGTGTAGAAATCCAAACCCTTAATCCAATATACAAAACAGGGAAGTCTCTAATACAAAGTCACCCTCTGAGGCATGATAGGATTGTACCGCCCTACATCAAAAGGGTGGGAAAGGCTTAATCCCAAAACCAAGCCCCAGGCTAAAGGATTCTGCCTGCCTTTAGCCCACCCCAACACACATTAATATCACCTGGGCAACGGCCTCCTCCTGTTATCTTTAACAAAGTGAGCATAATACATTTTATCTGCCCAACACAGAGTCAGAGAAAGGGATAGATAGGGACAGACAGATAGGAATGGAGAAAGATGAGAAGCATCAATCATCAGTTTTTTTGCTGTGACATCTTAGTTGTTCATTGATTGCTTTCTCATATGCACCTTGACCGTGGGCCTTCAGCAGACCGAGTAACCCCTTGCTCGAGCCAGCCACCTTGGGTCCAAGCTGGTGAGATTTTGCTCAAACCAGATGAACCCGTGCTCAAGCTGGCGACCTTGGGGTCTTGAACCTGGGTCCTTCTGCATCCCAGTGCAATGCTCCATCCACTGTGCCACTGCCTAGTCAGGCGGTCAAATAAGTTTGTAAATATTGTAAATATAATGTACGTTTACTCACTTATAGTTTGCATTGGGTGTGGGAGACAGACTGTAAGTTGGCAAAGTCCTTATAGCCTAAGGCTTAGTTTTAAGACTAAGCCTTTCCCACCCTTTTAATACTAAGATCTGTTCAACATCTTTCTAATATTAAGATTGTCTCAAAGCTAAGCTTTTCCCCACACCCTTGACTATTACATGATGGGGGGTGTTGCACTCTTATGAGGAATTCAATTTATGCCTCCAGATAAGTGGTTTTGTATCAGAGACTTCCTTATTTGTAATATTGGTTTAAAGGCTTTAATTTTCTACACTATAAAATAAAGCAGTGGGGGGGGGGGGCTCTCCCTCTTGGTTCCTGCTGTTGGGCAGATAAAATGTATTATGCTCACTTTGTTAAAGATAACACGAGGAGGCCATCGCCCAGGTGATATTAATGTGTGTTGGGGTGGGCTAAAGGCAGGCAGAATCCTTGTAACCTGGGGCTTGGTTTTGGGATTAAGGCTTTCCACCCTTTTTGCTGTGGGGTGGTACAATCCAATCAGGCCTCACAGAAGTGACTGTATTGGAGACTTCCCTATTTTGTATATTGGATTAGAGGTTGTGAAGCTACAATATAGAATGGGGGCAGAACAGGAGTTTAGGCTCTTGGTTCCTGAGATTATCATTAGAAGAGAGAGCAGAGGAGAGCAGAGAAAGGCTACGTGGAGGAGGCCAGGAGAAGCAGCCAAGATGGTGGAGTGCTGAGTGAGATGCCAGTTTGTGTAGAGTTTGTATTTGGGATAAGGAAGGAGATGGGGAACAGAGGTGAATAAGTCTGGTGAGCTAGAAACCTTTGATTCTAGGAAACTCGGTTAAGTCAGTGGCTTTGTGAGCACTGAATGTGACTGGGCTTTGGAGCCCAGTGTGTGTTTTTACTTGCCCGCCGGGTGCAAGCTAGAATTAAAAACTATGGCCCATCAGTTTTTGGCTCCACTGTTTCTTTACCGACTGTCCGAATCCAATGTGAACCTGCATGGGCTAGGCTGCTCTGATGGTGGCTCTGGCTGTGGCTTCTGGCTTTACACCTGCCATCAGGATTGCAGAGGAGAAGCAGCCAAGATGGCAGAGTGGTGAAGGAGAAGCCAGTGTGTGCAAAGAGAAGGAGATGGGAAACAGAGGTGAATAAGACTGGTGGGGCCTTTGATTCTAGAAGACTCGGAGTGGTCAGTGACTTTGGGAGCCCTGAATGGAAAGGGAAGTGTTTTCCCACTGTGTGTATTTACTCGCTTGCCTAGTGCGAGCTAGGATTGAAGACAATGGCCTACCAGTTCTTGGCTCCGTTGTTTTATTACCATCTGTCCAAATTCAATGGGAACCTGCATGTGAATGGCCATAACGGCGGCCCCTGGCCATACAGCGTGCCTGTGCGCAAGTGTGTATATGCCTTACCAAAGGAAGAAAAGAATGCTGGATAAAACTGCAAAGTAAGATAGAGAACAGAAAAGTGACTAATGTTCTGCAGAGTAATAAAAGCAAAACATTTAGAGCTCTTTTCTATTGGACATAAATCTGTATAGGATAAAATAATTTGAAATTTAACCTTGTAGAAATTAATATCTACTTTTTTTTTTTTTTTCTGAAGCTGGAAACAGGGAGAGACAGTCAGACAGACTCCCGCATGCGCCCGACCGGGATCCACCCGGCACGCCCACCAGGGGCGATGCTCTGCCCACCAGGGGGCGATGCTCTGCCCCTCTGGGGCGTCACTCTGTCGCGACCAGAGCCACTCTAGCGCCTGGGGTAGAGGCCAAGGAGCCATCCCCAGCGCCCGGGCCATCTTTGCTCCAATGGAGCCTTGGCTGCGGGAGGAGAAGAGAGAGAGAGGAAGGAGGGGGGTGGTAGAGAAGCAGATGGGCGCTTCTCCTATGTGCCCTGGCTGGGAATCGAACCCGGGTCCCCCGCACGCCAGGCTGATGCTCTACCGCTGAGCCAACCGGCCAGCGCCTAATATCTACTTTTAAAGATACTGTCTCAGCACTATCTACGTCCCCTAATGATGGGAATGTTTCACAGTGGCATTGTCCAGTTAGGTAGCCTCAGGCCACATTGAACATTTAGTTTAGCCCTTAATATGTGACTAGTGTGACTCAAGACCTGAATTTTAATTAGTTTAAATTTAAACAGTAACACATGGCCAATGACTGCTATATTAGAATGTGTTAGATGACACAGTGCTATGATTTTGGCAGAGCACATTCTGCAGGTGAGTCACACATGCAGTAAACTTGGAGAAGCACTGTTGTAGGCAATACTGACAACGGTTCTCAGTTGTTTGTGACAACATTTTAAAAAGTTCTGCTATATTCCATATTCCTCTGGAATTCACTTTCTGAAAAGGGCAAATGTAGTCTTACTGATACCATTTTGCAGTCAGGTAACTGAGGGTTAAATGCTGAAGGCAACACAGTTAGTCAGTGGTAAGAGTTGGATTTGGACCCAGGTATGTCTGCTTGAAAGATTGAAATCTCACATGCTCAGAGGCTAGGTAGGTCAAACCGGTGGGTCAAGTGCTTTGATCATAAAACAAACTAAAAGCAGCAAGTCTAGATCCAGTTGCGTATAGTCCAGAATTGTCAGACTATGTCATTCTTTCATGAAAATCCATAATTCTGAACATTTATGTAGATATTCTTTATTTTAAAAGGATTTTATTTATTGATATTACAGAGAAAGAAGAGGGGTTGGGGGGGGCAAGAAGTATCAATTCATAGTTGCTTTACTGTAGTTGTTCATTGATTGCTTATAGTATGTGCTTTGACTGGGCAAGCCCAGGGTTTCAAGCCCTAACTCAGCATTCCAGGTCAATGCTTTACCCACTGAGCCCTCACAGGCCAAGCTAAAATAGTCTTGATTTTTTAAAAATCTATACTATAGACCCAACAAAACAACTATTCGGTCCTGATAGGGCCCATAGACCACCAGTTTTCCATTCCAGAGCTCATCGATGTGAAAGCTCTCATGTTTGCCCTGTTGCTCCTCTATATCTTCCAGGCAGAGCCAAGAGCTAATCACAGCAATGCGACCCTTCAATATTTGTCACATATCACTAAATGATTATTTATATATTTGTCTGCTCAACTAGATTGCAAGTCCCTGCAGGAGAGGGACATCTACTCGGCTATCTACTGCCAGTATAACACTGGGAAATAGCATTGAATGCATGATATTTGAATGAGTATGCATAAAAATTTGAAGCTTAAATAAATAGAGTGGCTATAGGCTATTTCGTTTTCACTTTAAATTTCTACGGATCAAACTGGTTCTTATTTGCTTGTTATTGTTTTTAAACCTAGGCTCAGACTTCTACACAAATATTAATCCTAAAATAATCTCAAAGTAATAATGGCAACCATATTCTAAAAGCCTGTTATGTAAGGTTTCTCTGTACATTATCTTATTTCACCCCTCCAATAGTCCTGTGAAGTGAATATTACTATCTCTCTTTTACTGAAGAGAAAACAGATTGAGAATTGTTAAGTAATGAGCCCAAAGTGACACAGCTCACAACTCTGTTGCCTCCTGTATTAATTCTTTGGGAGCTCTGCTCAGTAACTCCCCGTTTTTGTTTTTGTATTTTTCTGAAGTGAGATGCAGGAAGGCAGAGAGACAGACTCCTGCGTGTGCCCAACCGGGATCCACCCGGCATGCTCACCATGGGGCGATGCTCTACCCATCTGGGCTGTTGCTCTGTTGCAACCAGAGCCATTCTAGTGCCTGAGGTGGAAGCCATGGAGCTATCCTCAGCACTCTGGCCAACTTTGCTCCAATGGAGCCTTGGCTGTGGGAGGGAAAGAGAGAGAGAGAGGAAGGAGAGGGGAAAGGGTGGAGAAGAAGATGGGAGCTTCTCCTGTGTGCCCTAGCTGGGAATTGAACCCAGGACTTCCACATGTTGGGCTGATGCTCTACCACTGAGCTAGCCAGCCAGGGCTCCCCTGTCCTTTTTTAAGTCTATCTGGAAAAAGTCTACTCCTTTGTTGAAAAGGTCTGGAGTGTGCATGAAGAAGGTGAGCAGGTCAGGTCCCCTGGGGGGAGAGGCTTTCTCAGTGGGAGCAGTCTAACAGAACCAAACAGATCAATCAGAGGAGAGGGCAGCTGGGGAAGTGCAGAACCGGTGTTGGTGAAGCCAGACGGGAGGTCTGAGCTGGTCATATGTCAAGAAGGAAAGCCTCGAAAGAAGAATCCAAAGCCAGAGAATCTGAGAGAAATAGCTTAGGGAGGACAGATTGTGCCTGCATCAGAGGGACATGCTGGCTTTCTTCACGTGGTCTCTCAAGGTTAATACCTGGCACAGTCACAAGAAGGCACACACACTGAAATATTGGGTGCAGAGCCAGGCATCAATGCAGGGGCTTACTCAGTATTCAGGGATTGATTCATTGTCATAAAATAGTCCATAAAGGATTCAGTAATAGATGCCTCTTACCATTCAAATTCAGCCAGAAATTCATAAAATTTGAAAAAGCTAACACAACCCAGTGAGTGTTTTAAATTGTAATTTCCCCCTTCCTTGCCCTTTTTCTACACCACCAGTTTCTTCATCCTAAGGAGATGTTACCACTCAACATATATTAATCCATTTATTTGTTTTAAGGATCAAACTAAAATCTGTTTGCACACACATAGAATACTGATTATTCTCAAGGAAGACATTATCAAGCTGGAGAAATTCAATAAATAAATAAATAAATAAAAGAGAATGACCTCTAGGGGTTTGAACTCTGAGCCCTAAGTCTGTGGGGAAGACTCGGGAGAGTGGTGTGATCCAGTCCCAGAAAGTCAGGAGAAAAAGAAACTATGTGATCAGATGCAGAATTTCCCATCAAATTCCATACCAAAAGTGCACATGATGTGAAGCTTGGATCTTACAATCTTAAAACGCTTAAAAATCCATTATACTACAATCTTACACACTTATACTAAATGTGTGGAATCTTTTGCCCAAGAAGTGATTCAGGTTGAATATAGAAATTGTCTAAAAAAAAGATTTATATTCAATCATGAAATCCATAATGGGTTATTAAGGAAATCAAAGAGCAAATATATTCTTGACTCTCTATAGTTGGCAACATATTGCTTCTCAGCCTTTTGACTAAGATCAAGTGTATAGTTGCCATCCTAGAGGGAAGTGTGCTCAAGAACAAAAAGTTCCTATATCTCACATAAAATATTTTAAAATGTTGATTCAAGCATAAAATGATTTCTGTATCTTCAAAGAATTTCCCCAGAAAATAACATTTGTTTAATGTTTCCAATTCCAGTTGAAAAGTAAATAAATGAATTTCAATAATGCCAAAACATACATATTTCAGAGAACACAATAGTAAAAACTTATTCTGAAATAGTAGAATCACCAACAGAAATAGAATACCTGAGATGCATGCCAGCATTTAATTTTCTAACATTAGGTTGAGTTTATTTCAGAACAGAATAAAATTCAGCTGTATGAGCTTTTCCCTCAACCCCACAATTGTTGCTTCCACAAAATAAAAAATACTTCTTAATGTAAAAGTTGTAAAGCTTTCACTTTTATGGATATAAAAGTTGAAATTAATGTGACAAATCTATTTCATTAGAAACAAATGAGTTAACCATATTGATTGGTACCCCCCAGGCTTATTTCTTAATTAATTTTTTAAATGACTTATTTTCCAAGGAATATAAAATATTCCTTCTTGAAAAGATCCCAGCCCTGGCCAGTTGGCTCAGCGGTAGAGCGTCAGCCCAGTGTATGAAAGTCCCACGTTCGATTCCCGGGCAGGGCACACAGGAGAAGCGTCCATCTGCTTCTCCACCCCTCCCCCTCTCCTTCCTCTCTGTCTCTCTCTTCCCCTCCTGCAGTCGAGGCTCCATTAGAGCAAAGTTGGCCCAGGCACTGAGGATGGCTCCGTGGCCTTTACCTCAGGCACTAGAATGGCTCTGGTTACAACAGAGCAACAGCCCAGATGGACCAAGCATCGCCCCCAGTGGGCATGCCAAATGGATTCCGGTCGGGTGCAGGTGGCAGTCTGTCTCTCTGCCTCCCCACTTCTCACTTCAGAAAAATCAAAAAAAAAAAAAAAAAAGAAAAGAAAAAGGAAATATCCCAATATTTCCTGTGATTGCATTTAAGGTAAACTAAGTCTTTCTATTAACTTTATCAAAATAATTTTATAAAATACAGCCAGCACCACCGCACAATTTTTCCCCAGATAAACACTGTAGCATATATAAGTCTACATATAGGGTTTTTTTAATCCAGTAATTAAAAGCAGAGCTGCAAAGAAGTGTAGGTGGTGGGGGAGTTCTTTACTGTGAAGTCTGGTTTTCTGTGAAGTGAAATTTCATCAAACTGAATGTGTTATGAATTTTAAATCTATTTGATGCTGAAAGGGAAAAACTAAGTATGCTGTCCTTTCTTGTAGGCTTGTCTTTAGATGGGTCTTGTCATTACCTTGACAACCCTTACAAATGCCAACTGACATCAAGAAAAGAGGAAAAATACTGCTGAGAGTATACACTCCATGCATTATAGATCATTCTGAGGACTTAGAATTCTTAGGCACATGCAAGCATTAAATGGTTTTAAGATGAGCACAAACAATCTTCCACTTCACAAACATTATTCATGAACATTTTAAGGACTTGCAAATATGAAAAAATCATTTTGAGTTTTAAATTTAAACAAAACACAATTTGGCTAATGGCTTAGTTGTTCTGTCTCAGTAACTGCCAAGTCCACTAAATTATTGGCACTAGTAAATCTCACAAACAAATGGAGACTGCCTTTTTCTTTTAAAAGTATATTTTCCCGACAGTTTATTATAAAACATCCAGTCAT
This sequence comes from Saccopteryx leptura, assembly GCF_036850995.1. NCBI lineage: Eukaryota > Metazoa > Chordata > Mammalia > Chiroptera > Emballonuridae > Saccopteryx > Saccopteryx leptura. The sequence goes on along the minus strand of NC_089510.1, from coordinate 75,225,970 downwards.
AGAACGTTGAAAAAATGTTATAATGAGCAACCATATACCTATTACCCAGGGTCTTCTAATAGTATTTTACTTCCATTAGTATGATAAGTATTTAGCTTTATCACATTATCTATCTATCTATCTATCTATTTATCTATCTATCTATCATCATCATACAACTACATATCTCTCTATCCATCTATCCCTTATCCATACTTTCATCCATCTCATTTTTGATAATTTCAAATATCAAAACTACAAGCATAAATACACTTCTCCCTAAATATTTTATCATGGATAACATTAACTAGAATTCAATAGGATTTCTTTTGATATAAGATTTACAAACAATGAAATGCACAAATTTTAAGTGTACATTTGCTTAGTTTTTAAAAATGTATAAAATCTCTTATCAGATATAAAACATTACTATCACCCCATATAACTCTTTCCATTTAATCCCCACCCCACCCACCCTCCATTGACAACCAGTCTTCTGATTTCTGACAGTATTTTTAAGAGCTTTGTAATAGGGCTAATTACTTCTTTTTTAAAAAATGACTTCAGAGAGATAGGAAGAGAGAGAGAGAAATACCAATTTGTTGTTCTACTTATTTATGTATTCATTGGTTGATTCTTGTATGTGCCCTGACCAGGGATCAAACCCCCAACCATAGTGTATCAGGATGATGCTCTAACCACCTAAGCTACCCAGCCAGGGCTAGGGATGATTACCTCTCCGAGCTGTCTCCCTTAAACTGTCCCAAGGACTTCATTCATCCTTCCAATCACAACTGCACATACTGAGTGCATAGAGTATTAGTGTGCCTAGCATTTACTGTTCCCCTCTCACAGATTTCCCCCGACTTCAGCCATGTCATCACCATGCACCACCTCCAGATATGAAAGGCAAATCAGAACAGGCTACATAATTTTCAAGGCTCAGTGAAAAACAAATATGGAAGACCCTTGTTCAAAATTTCAAGATAGTGACAGCCAAGCATTAAACTAAGCACAGGGCTCTTCTAAGCACAGGGCCTTTTTGATTGCACAGTCTGCACATTCATGGACCTGGCTCCAATCAACATATTTTTTTCTTTCTGGAAACTAAAATATTTATTCATTTAGCTGCATAGCTTTATAAAGAAAAGTAACAAAGACAACTGACTTAAATATAGAAATTCTTAGGTGTCTTAAGGTCTACCAATTTCAACATTTGCTGAATAGGGCAGGCTGAAGTGGGTAGCAAAATTGCCTCTTAGTTTCCCTTTCTTTCCTTAGTAGCTGAATCAATGAATATCTTTATAAACAAAGTCAGTAAAGGTTAATTGTTTCACAGGATCGCATAACATGAAACTAGTCACCTCTATCCTGGTGGTAACTATATAAAGAAGTCACCATATTTACTTTTTTTTTTTTTTTTTTTTTTTTTTTTTGAGAAAGAGAGAGAGAGAGGAAGGGAGAGAGATGAGAAGCATCTCATTAGTTGTGGCATTTTAGTTGTTCGTTTATTTCTTCTCATATGTGCCTTGACCACGGGGCTGCAGCTGAGCCAGCGACCCTTTGCTTAAGCCAGTGAACTTGGGCTCTAACCAGCAACAATGTCTACATCCCACGCTCAAGCTTTCGACCTCAGGGTTTCAAATCTGGCACCTCAGTGTCCCAGATTTATACTCTAGCCATTGTGCCACCACTGGTCAGGTGCTATATTTACATTTTAATTCACTAGCTTCTTAGGGAACATATTTCACTAAAAATAAAAAGCAATTCTCTATTCAAAAAGTTAAAAAACATCTAGAAGAAAATACAAACATGCATTCTAATCATGAAGCAGTGTAATAAGGCAGTAGATGACTTTCTGGCTGGAGATAACAACAAAATATTTTAAAATGATAAACAAGTGGGCCCTGGTAGGTTGGCTCAGTGGTAGAGCTTTGGCCTGGTGTGTGGATGTCCTGGGTTCCATTTCTGGTCCGGGCACACAGGAGAAGCACCCATCTGCTCCTCCACCCTTCCCCCTCTCCCTTTTCTCTATCTTTCTTTTCCCCTCCCGCAGTCAAGGCTCCATGGAGCAAGTTGGACCAGGTGTTTAGGATGGCACCATGGCCTCACCTCAGGCCCTAAAATATCTCCGGTTGCAACAGAGCAACAGCCCCAGATGGGCAGAGCATTGCCCCCTAGTGGTCTTGCCGGGTGAATCCCCATTGGATGCATGTGGGGGTCTGCCTCTCTGCCTCCCTGCTTCTCACTTAAGAAAAATACAAAAAAAAATATGAATAAAATAAAATAAAATAATGTATGTCAAATATACTGTTACATGAAACCTAGCATAGAAAGTATCACTTGCTCAGGAGAACTGCTGGGCTGGTGAACATGAGGAGGTGCTGGGGAAGCGGTCTGTGTGGAGCGGGCCTGGAAGCTCCACACCGTCCCCACACCCGTCCCCACACCCGTCCCCACACCTTCCCTGTGGGTTTCTTCCATCTGGCTGTTCCTGCATTCAGCTGGCAACAGAAGAACATCCAAACCTGCCTCTCTCTTTCCTTGCATGGCTAATCCCCTAATCATTAAGCCCTCAGAATAAATTAGGTTCTGGTCAGCATCCAACAGTCTTAGGAACAAAGCCTTGGGTCTTAGCGACAGGACCATTTTCCTATTTTGCATTTTTTACAACTTCTCCAAATCTTTAGAAAGAGCAGACTTGTTTTTTCTATATTCTGACATCACGTAGATAAAAATCACAGTGTGGGATTTTTGGGGGGTTTTTTGTTTTGTTTTGTTTTGTTTTTCCCTGAAGTGAGAAGCAGGAAGGCAGAGAGACAGACTCCCTCATGAGCCCGACCGGGATCCACCTGGCATGTCCACCAGGGGCGATGCTCTGCCCATCTGGGGTGCTGCTCCATTGCAATCAGAGCCATTCTAGCGCCTGAGGTGGAGGCCACTGAGCCATCCTCAGAGCCCGGGCCAACTCTGGTCCAATGTAGCCTTGGCTGCAGGAGGGGAAGAGAGAGACAGAGAGAAAGGAGAAGGGGAAGGGTGGATAAGAAGATGGGTGCTTCTCCTGTGTGCCTGGCCTGGAATTGAACCTGGGACTTCTGCATACTGGGCCAACACTCTACTGCTGAGCCAACCGGCCAGGGCCTTTTCTTTTTTTTTAATTTTTGGTTTTTTAATTTTTTTGACAGAGAGAGAGTCAGAGAGAGGGACAGATAGGGACAGACAGGAAGGGAGAGAGATGAGAAGCATCAATTCTCAATTCTTTGTTGCAGCTCCTTAGTTGTTCAGTGATTGCTTTCTCACATGTGCCTTGACCGAGGAGGGGGACTACAGCAGAGCGAGTAACCCCTTGCTGAAGCCAGAGACCTTGGGCTTCAAACCAGAGACCATGGGGTCATGTCTATGATCCCACATTCAAGGCAGCAACCCAGTGCTCAAGCTGTTGAGCCTGCACTCAAGCCGGCGATCTTGGGTTTGAATCTGGGTCCTCGGCATCCCAGTCCAATGCTCCATCCACTGTGCCACCGCCTGGTCAGATCATAACATTTTTCTTAATTCAGGAGAAACCAGTTGTGGGTTTAGAAGTTGTCTGTTTCTTTCAAATGACTCTGCAATGTTCTCTGGTTAGCAATGAATCAATGGAATTTTTAGCCATTCTTCCCTTTACATAATTGGAATCCCTTATTAATGTCAACAGAACAGCTAGATGAACTGATTCATAGTCTGAGGCTTTCAACAAAGAGCTTCTATTGTCTTGGAGCTTGGGGCCCTGGCTGGCTGGTCCATAAAAGTACTCTAATTATTCAACCTAGAAGCACCCCAATCAAAACATTTAACAGCCTGACCAGGCAGTGGTGCAGTGGATACAGTGTCAGACTGGGATGCAGAGGACACATGTTCGAAACCCCAAGGTCACCAGCTTGAGCCCAAGGTCACTGGCTTGAGCAAGGGGTCACTCAGTCTGCTGTAGCCAGGCCCCCCCCCCCCCCAGTCAAGGCACATATGAAAAAGCAATCAATGAACAACTAAGGTGCCACAACAAAGAATTGATGCTTCTCATCTCTCTCTCTCTTCCTCTCTGTCCCTATCTGTTCCTCTCTCTCTTTCTGTCTCTGTCACAAAAAAAGGAAAGATTAACAACTGTTATGCTGTGGCCCAATTGATCAAATTGTAAGTCAACCATAGGAGCCAAGCTGAGTTGTGGAATTGCTCTTTTAGCAGCTGGATGGTGAGGGAAGGTCGAGAGGACATGGTGAAGGGTCAAGCTAGTGGGAAGCAGAGAGGTACTTATTTGGTGGGTTTATATAGTAGTTATATGACAATATTTATATGGGTGTATCAACATTTCAGCCTGGGGATATCCCTGTTGGTGTCCATGGCTTACCCTGGCAGGTGAATCTGGCTCGAACTTTCTTAGTAGCCCATTCCCCTAAGGCAGAAAGTAGACTTATAAACAGAGTTAGATTAATCAGGGATCTTCCCTCTGATTTTTCTTTCTTTTTTTATTTTAATTTATTGTGTTTACATAGATTCCAGTGCCCCACTGAATACACCCCCCTCCCCCGTGTTCCCCTCAACATCCCCCTTGCCCCCCTCCCCCCAATGCCCTCCCCCCTTCCCTCCAGGATTTGCTTTCCCGCTCTCTATAATACGGTGTTATGTGTATATAATTTCAACGATCTCTTTCCCTTCTTTGATCCCATCCTCTCATCCCCTTTCCCTCTGTCCACTTTCTCTCTGGTCCCTTTGATCCCGCCTCTGTCTCTATTCCGTTCCTCTGTTCACATTGTTCATTAGATTCCTCAAATGAGTGAGGTCAGATGATATTTTTCTTTCTCTGCCTGGCTTACTTTACTTAATATAATAGTTTTCAGGTCCATCCATCCCTCTGATTTTTCTATTTGGAGCTGCAGAAGCAGTACCTCCCCCCGCCCCCTGCCATGCTCCCACCATGTGTTGTATTCTTGTAAGACTACCAAGACTATCAAACCAGGGTTTTTCAGGGTTCTGACTACTTTCAAAGTATACTGGGACAGCTTTTCTAGATTTATGATCCTTTTTTACTCCAGGATCTCCACACACATTCTTTTTTTAAAATAAACTTTATTTTTAGAGCAGTTTTAGGTTCTAAAGTACAGAGATATCCCATATACTCTCTGCCTCCACACCTACATTATCTCCCCCCAACTATCAACATTATGAAACTAGAGTGGTTAGTGTGTTACAATCAATGATCCTACACTGTCACCTGAAGTCCATCGTTTACATCACGGTTCACGCTTGGTATTTTACATTCTATGGGTGTTGACAAATGTATAATTCATATATCCATCATTATAATATAATACAAAATAGTTTCACTGCCCTAAAAATCCTGTGTTTTACCTATTCATTTCTCCCTCTCCCCTATCTCTGGTAACCACTGATCCTTTCATTATCTCCATAGTTCAGCCTTTTCTAGAATGTCATATACGTAGTTAGAATCATATGGTATGTTGTCTTTTCAGATTGGCTTCTTTCATTTAATAACATGCAGTTAAGTTTCCTCCACATCTTTTTATGACTTGATAGCTCATTTCTTTTTCTTTTTCTTATCTGGTCACAACCCGGGACCCACCCCAGGTCAGTGACAGCACTAATGCCTCCAGATACTCGCAAGCTTAGAGCTCCCCACACTGGGGCTGGCCAGGTCCCATCCGCTGCCTGTCAGGCCTGGCAGACTGACAGGGCGGGGACTGGTGAGCACCCACCAGATATAGCTCACTTCTCTTTCTTTCTTTCTTTCTTTCTTTCTTTCTTTCTTTCTTTCTTTCTTTCTTTCTTTCTTTCTTTCTTTCTTTCTTTCTTTCTTTCTTACAGAGACAGAGAGAGGGATAGATAGGGACAGACAGGAACAGAGAGAGATGAGAAGCATCAATCATCAGTTTTCATTGAGACACCTTAGTTGTTCATTGATTGCTTTCTCATATGTGCCTTGACCGTGGGCCTTCAGCAGACCGAGTAACCCCTTGCTTGAACCAGCGACCTTGGGTCCAAGCTGGTGAGCTTTTGTTCAAACCAGGTGAGCCTGTGCTCAAGCTGGTGACCTCGGGGTCTCGAAGTTGAATCCTCTGCATCCCAGTCCGACACTCCATCCACTGCGCCACCGCCTGATCAGGCTAGCTCATTTTTTTTTAGCACTGAATAAATATTCCATTGACTGGTTGTACTATACTTTCTTTATTTATGTAGTGAAGGAGATCTCGGTTGTTTCCAAGTTTTGGCAATGAAGTAAACCTGAAGTAAACATCTGTGTGTAGGTTTTTGTGTAGATGTAAATTTTAACTCATTTGGGTAAATGCCAAGGAGTGTGATTACTGTATCATATAGTAAGAGTATGGTTAGCTTTATAAGCAACCACCAAACTGTCTCCCAGAGTGGCTGTGCCATTTTGCATTCACATCAGCAGTGAATGAGACTTCCTTTGCTCCACATCCACGTCAACATATAGTGTTGTCAGTGTTTTGGATTTTACCCATTCTAGTGGGTGTGTTGTGTTATCTCATTTTAATTTGCAATTCCCTAATGACATATTATATTGAGCATCTTCTCATATGCTTATTTGACATCTGTATATCTACTATGGTTAGTCATCTGTTCAGGTCTTTTGCCCATTTTTAAATTAAATTGTTTGTTTTCTTGTTAAATTTTAAAGGTATTTTTTTGTATACTTTGGATAACAGTCTTTTATCAGATATATATTTCCAGTCTCTTATCAGATATACCTTTCACAAGTATGGGTTGTCTTCTCATTCTCATAACAGTGACTTTTGCATAGGCATTATTCATTTTTGTCATTCAAGAAATAGTCTATTTAACTGAGAGGACAACTCATCAGATAAGAAGATCTCTGCCTTCATGGAACCTAAATTTTAATGCAGCAAATGACAATAAAAAAAAAAAATGAATAAACATATAATAGACATTTAAAGTGGAGATAGTTGTTGGGGAGAAAATTCAAACAAGGTAAAGGATTAGAGAGTGACTGGGAAAAGCTCATTCTGGCTGTTGTATAGACCTATTGGAGCCAAAGTAGAATAGACCATTATGGGAACAAGAGGAGAAGTGGGAGACTTTTTAGGAGTCTATTGCAGTAACACAAGCAAGACATGATATGGGTACAGACTAGAGTGGAAGGAGTGGAGGCGGTGAGACATACCGTGTTTTTCACACCATAGGATGCACCTGACCATAGACGCACCTAGGGTTTTAAGAAGGAAAATAAGAAAAAAAACATTCTGAACCAAATGGTGTGTTAAAATATTTAATAAAATACCGTATTTTTTGCTCCATAAGATGTAGGGGGAGGGGGAAGTGCGAGTGCGTCTTATAGAGCGAAAAATACGGTATCCAGATTCTGGACACTTGTTAAAAGCAGAGCTGACATTCACTTGCTCATGGTTTGGGTATAAGAGAAACAAAGGATTCAGGGATGGAAGCTAGGTTTGGACCTGTGGAACCAGTGAACAGAGGTGAAACGAGGAGGGGAGTGGAAGCAAGGGGGTAGGAGGAGCCAGCGAGGGCGTGGAACAGTCGAGTGAGTTGCCCAGTGGGCCATTGTGATTCAAGTTGAAAGGTTACAGTTGGAAATATTTTAAAAATTTGGAGTCTTCAATATATGAAAATGTGCTGAATACCTTTGTAAGCCTTCCAGATTCTCTCTCCATGCCTCTCCACCGTGATCTCAGCCTCCGTACAGACTTGGATTAAGCCATGGACTCCAGCCCTCTGGTTTCCAGTTGGAGTCAGCCAGTCCGGCAGCAGGTCAGAAAAGAGGAGATCACGGTGAGATAGTTTATTCCGCCAGCTCCCTCCCTGCGGTTTCTCTGCAGTTGTAAGTCCTTCCATGAAAATTTACAGCAGGTCTCCACATGGCCGTCTCTCTCCAGATGCATAACTGCTTGCTCCCTTCAGCTCTTCAAGTCTCCTTATTCCCTCAGAGTACTGCTACAATTAGTTATACCTTTATAACTACAATAGTTCCCACCCACCCATCCACAATTTCACTTTCCCTGGTTTCCATTACCCATGGTCAACCCCAGTCCAAAAATATTACATGGAAAATTCCAGAAATAAACAATACATAAGTTTTAAATGGCATGCCTTTCTGAGTAGTGTGATGAAATCTTGTGCCATCCCACTTTATTCCACCCAGACGTGAATCATCTCTTTGTCCCCATATCCTCAGGTTGTAAACACTCCCCACCTGTTACTCACTTAGTTGCTGTCTGGGTTATCAGATCTACTGTCCCGGTATTGCAGTGCTTGTGTTCAAGTAACCCTTATTTTTGATAGATATGTGAATTCCAAACTGCCCTCTTGATGTTCCACTTATCTGTCAGACCTCACCCTTACTTACTGGACTATCACACCTGAGACAGAGGAATTCCAAGAAGCTAACAAGCTACCCCAAGAAAGAGCATTCCAGAAAGCTAAAATCCTAAAACCGTAAAAGGGAACATGCCAGAACTTTTGCCTCAGTATCCCCTCAGGCTCTCCCAAACACTATATAATTCACCCCTAGTCTGTAACTGGTGCTCTTCTCCCTGGTAGAAGTGCCCGGCAGGGTTCCTTTCTTCCTTTTAATAAAGCCTGTTACTCTGGTCTTCGGACTCCTATGGATTCCAACATTTGGTGCCAAAACCCGGGATGGGGTACTGGTTGCCTGAACGATCCCTCTTTGCCGTCCAAACTTACAACCAGGGAAGCAATGGGCAGCGGCAGCTCGTCCTGGCTTACTCCCTCATTCTGTTTGGACATGTAATTGTAGGTCGATTGGCCGGCTGTCTAACCCTGTCCTGAACCCCTGCTGGACCAGAAAGGTAAGGAGTTTCTCCCTTCCACTTCCTGGCTTCTCTTTTCCACAAAATTTTCACTGGTAGGACGGTTTTCTCTGACACGCCTCACATTTTGAGGGGTTTGACCTTCAATCTCAGTGGACTGCACGAAAGACTAGGTGCCTAGCCAAACCTCTCCACTCTCTCGGACTTCTCATCCTCAGAGCTCCCTGACAGATGGTGACGACCTCTATCAGGGACGACTCCCCCACACAGAGATTCTCTCCTCTTGGGACAGTGACAAAAGGTGGGGACGCCCCCTCTTGCTCACCTGTCTCCACTATGGGCTCTTCAGAGTCTAAGCCTTCCAACCAGACCCCTCTAGGATGTCTTATAAAAAACCTCACTAAGTTTGGCCTCTCTGACCTTAAGCCAAAAAAACTCATTTTCTTCTGTAACATGACGTGGCCCCAATACAAATTAGACAATGACTCCCATTGGCCTGAAAAAGGACATTTGATTACCATATCCTAAGAAATCTTGACAATCTTTGCCACCAGACAGGGAGGGCATCAGAAATCCCTTACATGTAGGCTTCCTTTTACTTTTGCTCCTGTCCTTAATTTCTGTGCCGCTCGTTCTACATGCAGGCTGTTTTTGGCCAAAGAAACCTCACCTAAAACCTCTGCTCCTAATCTTTCCTTCTCCATGGACTCCCAACTCTCTCCTTCTCCTGCCTGACTCCCAGGCATGCCCTTTTCTTGGGATCCCTCTCTGGTCCCTTTGCAAATCTTTTTCACTTGAGTCTCTTCCCTCCAAGAGCCCCCTCCCTTCGCAGAACCCTGTTTCTCATTCACCTGCAAATACCACACTCTTTCTTCTCCCCTGCTGGCCAGGGCCCCTCCCTTCTCCACAGTGTTCTTTTTTTTTTTTTTTCTGAAGTTGGAAACAAGGAGGCAGTCAGACAGACTCCCACATGCGCCTGACTGGGATCCACCTGGCATGCCCACCAGGGGGCGATGCTCTGCCCATCTGGGGTGTCGCTCTGTTGCAATCAGAGCCATTCTAGCACCTGAGGCAGAGGCCACAGAGCCATCCTCAGCACCTGGGCCAACTTTGCTCCAATGGAGCCTTGGCTGCAGGAGGGGAAGAGAGAGACAGAGAGGAAGGAGAGGGGAAGGGGTGGAGGAGCAGATGGGCACTTCTCCTGTGTGCCCTGGCCAGGAATCAAACCCAGGACTCCTGCACGCCAGGCTGATGCTCTACCACTGAGCCAACTGGCCAGGGCCCTCCACAGTGTTCTTAAACCCCTCCTCCCTCCTTACAGATGGACAGCTCTGTCTCTTTTTCTTCTTCAATCCATTCTTACTTCTCCTCAGAGACTGACTGTGCCTTCCACTACCCCTCGTCCTCTCCCCTCTCTTCAGAGCTCTAAATCTTTTTAACTCCTCTGACCACGTGGTGCCACCACCAATTTAATCTCCTCCTCCTCCTCCTGAAGATTCTGACTGTTGGGCAGATAAAATATTTTATGCTTACTTTGTTAAAGATGGCACTGCCCACGAGGAGGCCGTTGCCCAGGTGATATTAATGTGTGTTGGGGGTGGGCTAAAGGCAGGCAGAATCACTGTAGCTTGGGGCTTGGTTTTGGGATTAAGCCTTTCCCACCCGTTTTGATGTGGGGTGGTACAATCCCATCATGTCTCTGATAAGTGACTTTGTATTAGAGACTTCCCTATTTTGTATATTGGATTAATGGTTTGGATTTCTACACTATAAAATAGGGGTAGAACGGGAGCTTGCGCTTGGTTCCTGAGATTATCATGAGAGGGGAGAGCAGAGAGCAGAGAAAGGCCACGTGGAGGAGGCCAGGAGAAGCAGCCAAGATGGCGGAGTGTTGAGTGAGAAGCCAGTTTGTGCAGTTTGTGCAGGGAGAAGGAAGGAGATGGGGAACAGAGGTGAATAAGTCTGGTGAGCTAGAAACCTTTGATTCTAGGAAACTTGGATAAATCAGTAGCTTTGTGAGCACTGAATGTGAGTGGGTTTTGGAGCCCAGTGTGTGTTTTTACTTGCCCACTGGGTGCAAGCTAGAATTAAAAATAATGGCCCATCAGTTTTTGGCTCCATTGTTTCTTTATCGACTGTCCGAATCCAATGCGAACCTGCATGGGCCGGGCTTCTGTGATAGTGGCCGTGCCTGCTGGCTTTACACTGACCCTCCTTCTTTTCCATCCAGCTGCTCACTGTCCATTGTCTGCTTTCTCTCTTCCTCGCCTCTATGCTGGCAACTCGCTACCATCTTGAAAAACTTAAAAAAAAAAAACACAGAATTATATCTTAAACTATGTAAGTAATCTGTCTTGTCTCTTTGTCAGAAAATATCTCTAGTATAATTTTTTTTAATACTTTATTTATTTTTTAGAAAGGAGAGACAGAGAGAGAGAGAAAGAGAGGAAGAGAGAGAGAGAGAGATAGGGAAGGAGCAGGAAGCATCAACTCCCATATATGCCTTGACCAGGCAAAACCAGGGTTTCGAACCAGCGACCTCAGTGTTCCAGGTTGATGCTCTATCCACTGCGCCACCACATCTTGTATAATTTTAATTGAAACAAGTAAAGTGTGCTCATTTAAATTCCTTAATTCATAATGTGTATCTGAAGTCTTTGTTTAATGTGTAACTGTGTCTGTTTCTGAGGCCTTAAACCAATAATTATCTGACTCTTAAATCAAAGTTTACTCATCCCCACAGACTCTCCCTGCAATATCCCCATCTTTCCTGTTCAAAAACCTTCAGGGCTTATCACCTCATACAAGCCTTACATCTAATCAATGAGGCAGTAGTTCCCCTCCATCCAGTAGTCTCTAATCTCTTCAGGTTACTGTCACACATTCCCTCAAACACCACTAACTTCACAATCTTAAACCTCAAGAATGCCTTCTTTACCATTCCTCTACACCTTGACTCTTATTTCCTGTTTGCATTTACCTTTATTTAGACTGACCTGGACACTAATGCAGCCCAGCAACTTACATGGACTATTTAACCCCAGGGGATCAGAAAAAGCACACACCTATTTGGGCAGGCACTAGCTCAGGATTTAACAACATGCAATCTCAAAACTAGTACTCTCTTACAATATGTAGATAACCTACTCCTCTACAGCCCCTCCCTGCCTGCCTCAAGGAGACACACCACCACCCTTCTTAACTTCCTCACCATGAAGGGATATCGTGTTTTCTCTGTTAAGGCTCAACTTCATCTATCTAGGTGTAAAGCCAGTATCCAAGGCCACCATCCAGCAGACCGGCCCATGCAGGTTTGCACTGGATTCAGACAGATGGTAAAGAAACAATGGAACCAAAAACTGGTAGGCCATCATCTTTAATCCTAGCTTGCACCCGGCAGGCAAGTAAAAACACACACTGGGCTCCAAAACCCACTCATTCAGTGCTCACAAAGCTACTGACTTTATCCGGGTTTCCTAGAATCAAAGGTTTCTAGCTCACCAGACTTATTCACCTCTGTTCCCCATCTCCTTCCTTCTCCCTGCACAAACTAGCTTCTCACTCAGCACTCCACCATCTTGGCTGCTTCTCCTGGCCTCCTCCACGTGGCCTTTCTCTTCTCTCCTTTCTCTGCTCTCTCCTCTCTAATGCTAATCTCAGGAACCGAGAGAGCAAGCTCCTGTTCTGCCCCCATTTTATAGTGTAGAAATCAAAACCTTTAATCCAATATACAAAATAGGGAAGTTTATAATACAAAGTCACTTATCTGAGGCATGATGGGATTGTACCACCCACATCAAAAAGGGTGGGAAAGGCTTAGTCCTAAAACCAAGCCCCAGGCTGCAAGAATCCTGCCTGCCCACAGCCCACCCCCAACACACATTAATATCACCTGGGCAACAGGCTTCCATGTGGGCAGTACCATCTTTAACAAAGTGAGCATAATATATTTTATTTGCCCAACACTAGGCATCACCTTAACCCCCACCACCTGAAGTCTCACCCTAAATCGAATTCAGAACCTCCACAGTCTCCAACCACCTACCACCACATATCAAATTCGTTCTTTCCTCATTCTAATAGGCTTCTTTAAACAATGAATTTCCAATTTTGTTCTCTTAGTCAAGCCCCTCAGTGAGATCTTCTGAGCATGGCTTTTAAGGTCTTTAATGGCCAAGGAAGTAACATAAAAGGCAAATAAGACCCAAAAGAAGTCAGGAAATATCAGCTTTTGGCATATGCTCTTAAAGGCTTCAGTACCCTAAAAGGTTTCATAGGATTCCATCAGGGTCCTGCTCCAGCGTGGAAAGAAAGGTCATTGAACTGAAGCCTGCCAGGCTTCCTGGCCCCATCAAGGGACACATCATTGCTGTGGAAAGAGGGACACGAGAAGGTAAGCTGCCCCCTTGCTCCATGGAGGGAGAGTTCAGTCTCTTTTAGCCCTGCACCAGCTACCTGTCACCTGACCTTGTCCAGCATGCTGGGAATTGCCACTGAAGGTCCAAGGACATCGTTCATGAGCCTAAGGTATTTCTTCCAAGTAGTAGATAAACTGGTCTCATTTCTTGTAAACACAAGGGCCATCTACTATGCCTCGCTTGAATATTTAAGTTTTATTTATCCCTCAAAGATCTCTACTGTGGATATTGACAGTCTGATTTTATTGTTTTATTTAATGTATAGTATCTCCTTTATTCCTCTTCTCTCAATGCCCCATGCCTATTGTAGGCTGGGACCTGCTGCTAATTCCAGCTAGAAGCAGTGGTCACTAGAACTAAAACTCTAACTGCAAAGTATAGAAATGTAACCACCCTTTCCGTAAGCACTTGCAGGATTTACAGGTTACTCAAAAAATAGTTCAAAGACTGTCCAAGAGGTGCTTCCAGCATTACATCACCCAAGGACTGACTTTCACGTGGACAGGTCCACACACTGTGATCCTGACAACTTCTGCTGCTGCTAAGGGTGACTTTTTTTATCCACCCTGACCATCTGGAGCTCAGAAACAAAGAAACAAAACCGACCCCTTGTCCTTCTATTCTCTATTCACCTCTCAACCTGCCTCACCCAATCACGGGCTTTCTACTCGTGTGGGACCAACACCTATATGTGTCTCCCTACTAATTGGACAGAAACCTGTACTCTATTCTATCTCACCCCAAATATCAATCTAATCCCACCCCATAAGCCTCTTCCAGTTTCTAGGAATCTAAGGAAGATTGACTACCGTCAATCTAAGGACCAAAAAAGATATACAGGTACTTTCTTTTCTTGTTGCTTTAAAAATTTCTATAAAAGTAGGTCTAGGGGCAGGGGGACTGGCCACTTCCCTGTCTTATTCCTACTCTCTCTCTCTCTCTCTCTGAAGCCCAGCGAATTCATAAAAAACAAACCGAGATATGGAATCAGTGGTTTCACACAAACTGGGTGTCTTAACTCTTGCCTTTCATTGGTCCACTCACTCTCCTATTTATTTTTCTAACTTTTGAACCCTGCCTCTTATGTTTGTTCACTAGTTTCTTTTTTTTTTTTTTTTAATTTTTTTTTTTTAGATTTTATTCATTCATTTTTAGAGAGAGAGAGAAAGGGAGAGAGAAGGGGGGAGGAGCAGGAAGCATCAACTCCCATAAGTGCCTTGACCAGGCAAGCCCAGGGTTTCGAACCGGCAACCTCAGGGTTCCAGGTTGACGCTTTATCCACTGCGCCACCACAGGTCAGACTGTTCACTAGTTTCTTACAGAACCGCATGCAGACTTTCGCCAATCAGAAAATTGGAAAAATCTACCTAACCCGACACAACAACCCTGAAACCTGCCCTCACAAAACAGAAAAATCTGAAACCCTATATCAGCAAACCTCCTAAATCCTATCTTTCAACCCCTATAGGTCCCCTAAGCCTAAAGCTCTCCCGTATCCCTGAAGAACTAGGAGAATGAATAGCATTCACCTCTTAATGCTTCTTAGTCTTTTTACCCTTCACATAGTAAGGGGACAAGATCGGTGGGTCTTCTTGGCTGAAGAAGAGCCTACAAATGGACATGAAACATTTCTCTTAGCTCAAACTAACTGCTCTCTCCAGGGCTGCCAGGAAAAATATCTCTAACTTTACCATGGAAGAACTTTCACCCCCGCTATACAACCCTCCTTATCTCTGCATTCCTGATCTCCAAATATTTGCCCCCTTCTTTTTATCAAGTTCCTACAGGCCCGGATGAGAGAAATCTCTAGGATTACCTACAATCAAATGCTCCTACACTCCTATTCCCCAATACCCCAAGGAGAACTTCACGAGGGAAATATCAAATAGGCAGGGATGACAGCAGGAAGAAGCCGCCCCTCAGCCCAGAAGTTCCCTCCTGAATGTTCCCAAACCCCCTTCCTTTTAAACCACACATACTCAGTCCTTCTAAAAACTTACACCAACAGGTTTCCTGTCTCTAGAAATCTCCACATGTCCTCCCATTTGAGAGGAACCAGACCAGCACGTCTCATGAGACTCATCCAGGAGACCATGTATCATCATGTCACTCTGTCCACTCGGCACTTGCAGCAAGCAATTCACAATTATTACCTTGCAAATTATTTTTACTTCTTTACTCAGGTTTTCGAGGACATTGCCTGGTTCAGACCTCTCAGCATGGAAATTGACGACCTCCTTAACTGGATGGAGGACTTGCCTTGGCAAGGTTCTTTTCTTGAGTTCTTTCCAGAAGAAGCAATAATTTTCCAATTTTTTCTCCTCTTTCTCATCACCCCTCACTGTATATTATAAAATTAATTACTGCCTTTCTTTTATATGTAACCACAGAGTTGAGAAATGATAGATACGTGAATTCCAAACTGCCCTCTTGATGTTCCGCTTATCTGTCAGACCTCACCCTTACTGGATTACTGCCCCTAAGACAGAGGATTTCCAAGAAGCTGACAAGCCACCCCAAGAAAGAGTATTCCAGAAAGCTGAAATTCTAAAACCGTAAAGGGAACATACCAGAACTTTGTCTCAGTATCCCCTCAGGCTCTCCCAAACACTATATAATTTGCCCCTAGTCTGTAACCAGAGCTCTTCTCCCGGGGAGAAGTGTCCGGAAAGGTTCCTTTCTTCCTTTCAATAAAGCCTGTTACTCTGGTCTTTCGGACTCCCATGGATTCCAACAATTTTATTTTATTTATTTTTTTTTTCCTTTTTTTTTTTTTTTCCTGAAGCTGGAAACGGGGAGAGACAGTCAGACAGACTCCCGCATGCGCCCGACCGGGATCCACCCGGCACGCCCACCAGGGGCGACGCTCTGCCCACCAGGGGGCGACGCTCCACCTCTCCGGGGCGTCGCTCTGCCGTGACCAGAGCCACTCCAGCGCCTGGGGCAGAGGCCAAGGAGCCATCCCCAGCGCCCGGGCCATCCTTGCTCCAATGGAGCCCTGGCTGCGGGAGGGGAAGAGAGAGACAGAGAGGAAGGAGGGGGTGGGGGTGGAGAAGCAAATGGGAGCTTCTCCCATGTGCCCTGGCCGGGAATCGAACCTGGGTCCCCCGCACGCCAGGCCGACTCTCTACCGCCGAGCCAACCGGCCAGGGCCACCAACAATTTTATTTAATAATGATCCCAAAGTACAGGAGTGTAATACTGGCCACTTGAATATGAAAAAGAGAAGTGTAAGGTGCTTCCTTTAAGTAAAAACTTAACTATATACAGGAAAACAAAATCATACATACACACACACACACACACACACACACACACAGTATATATAGAATTTAGTACTACCTGCAGTTTCAGGCATCCATTGAGGGTCTTGGAATTTGTTGGGCAGATAAAATATATTATGCTCACTTTGTTAAAAATGGCGCTGCCCACATGGAAGCCCGTCGCCCAGGTGATATTAATGTGTGTTGGGGGTGGGCTGTGGGCAGGCAGGATCCTTGTAGCCTGGGGCTTGGTTTTAGGACTAAGCCTTTCCCACCCTTTTTGATGTGGGGTTGTACAATCCCATCATGCCTCAGATAAGTGACTTTGTATTAGAGACTTCCCTATTTTGTATATTAGATTAAAGGTTTTGATTTCTGCACTATAAAGTGGGGCAGACTGGAAGCTTGCTCTCTCGGTTCCTGAGATTAGCATTAGAGGAGAGAGCAGAGAGGAGAGAAGAAGGAGGCCATGTGGAGGAGCCAGGAGAAGCAGCCAAGATGGTGGAGTGCTGAGTGAGAAGCCAGTTAGTGCAGAGTTTGTGCAGAGAGAAGGAGATGGGGAACAGAGGTCAATAAGTCTGGTGAGCTAGAAACCTTTGATTCTAGGAAACTCGGATAAGTCAGTAGCTTTGTGAGCACTGAATGTGAGTGGGTTTTGGAGCCCAGAGTGTGTTTTTTCTTGCCTGCCGGGTGCAAGCTAGGATTAAAGATGATGGCCTACCAGTTCGTGGCTCCGTTGTTTCATTTCCGTCTGTCCGAATCCAATGCGAACCTGCGTGGCATGACAGCTATGACAGTGGCTGTGGATACTGGCTTCACAGAATATATGCCTTGCAGAAAAGGAGAAACTACTTTCTGTCTTCTGTTGGGGCCTTGACTGAATTTAAGTCCCCAGGATTGGATGAGATCATTTAGGGAGTGAGAAGAGATGGAAAAGAGATTTGAGGACAGACTCCTAGGACAGACACTCTTTAGAAGCTGGAAAAAGAAGATCTGTGAAGGGAAGGTCAGTGAGACAGGAGAAAATCAGCAATGTGTGATGTCTCAGTGGTGGCTCAGAAGGTAGGTTCAAGAAGGAGCTCTGGGCCCTGGCCAGTTGCTCAGTGATAGAGCTTATGGACGTCCCAGGTTCAATTCCTGGTCAGGGCACACAGGAGAAGCAACCATCTGCTTTTCCCCCCTCTCTCTCTTCCTTCTCCCCCTCTTGCCCTCCTGCAGCCAGTGGCTTGATTGGTTCAGCATGGCCCTAGGCACTAGAGATAGCTTGGCTTGTCTGACCACATCAGTCTCAGGCACTAAAAATAGCTCGGTACTCAAGCATAGGCCCTAGATGGGGTTGCCAGGTGGATCCCTGTTGGGCAGTGTTGGGCAGATAAAATATGTATTATGCTCACTTTGTTAAAGTGGCGCTGCCCACGTGGAGGCCGTTGCCCAGGTGATATTAATGTGTGTCTCTGTGGGCAGGCAGACTCCTTGTAGCCTGGGGCTTGGTTTTGGGATTAAGCCTTTCCCACCCTTTTTTGATGTGGGGTGGTACAATCCAATTATGCCTCAGAGAAGTGACTTTGTATTAGAGACTTCCCTATTTTGTATATTGGATTAAGGGTTTGGATTTCTACACTATAAAATGGGGACGGAGCGGGAGCTTGCTCTCTTGGTTCCTGGGATGATTAGCATGAGAGAGCAGAGGGAGCAGAGCAGAGAGGAGAAAGAGGCCACGTGGAGTAGGCCAGGAGAAGCTTCCAAGATGGCAGAGTGCTGAGTGAGATGCCAGTTTGTGTAGAGTTTGTATCTGGGATAAGGAAGGAGATGGGGAACTGAGGAGAATAAGGCTGGTGAGCTAGAAACCTTTGATTCTAGGAAACTCGGATAAGTCAGTAGCTTTGTGAGCACTGAATGTGAGTGGGTTTTGGAGCCCAGTGTGTGTTTTTACTTGCCCGCGGGGCTCTGCTGTTTCTTTACCGACTGTCCGAATCCAATATGAACCTGCACGGCTGTGATAGTGGCCGTGGATACTGGCTTTACAATCCCGGTCAGGGCAAATGCAGGAGTTTGCTTCACTATATCCCCTCCTCTCACTTAAAAAAAAAAATGCTCTTTCTTCCTGGGACTCCCAAACACCTCTCACTTCCCCTGCTTATTATTCCTGACTCCTTTTTGCCTCAGGTGAATTCACTTTGCAATTTGACTGCTGAGGGCATATCAGCTGATATGTTGTCTGTATTTGAACCCTAAGAAGAAGATGGTTTGGATTACCAGAAGCTCCCAGCAGCTATGCAAGTCTGCAGATGGGAGGGTGAGGAGAAACCAAGAGGAACCCAAGAGATGTGGACACACAGGCACACACAATTAACTTAAAACCTTTCACCATACTGTACTGTGAATATAGCCAAGGCAAAAAGTATTTATTTCTTTTCTTCTTAATGCTCTTTTTATTTATTTGAGAAAGAGAGAGAGAGAGAGCAGGAACATCTATCTCGTCCTGTATGTGCTCGCACTGGGGATTGAGCTGGCAACCTCTGCCCTTCAGTAAGATTCTCTAACCAGCTGACCTGTCTGCCCAGAGCAAGGCAGAAAGTATTTCATATTCACCATTGTTGCTGAGTACCTACCACGACATTCAGTACACTGTGGCAGCTCAATAGATTCTCTTTTTGATGAATAAACATTTTTTTAAATGGCTTATTGTAATGTAGTTATACTATGCTTCTACTGCATGAAGGCCCCTTTATAGAATTGACAACTAATTCTTTGAATTGCCCTATTATAATATGTCTCTGATTATGTTTTTCTATACTACGTAATGCCTGGGTGCAAATAATATCTTTTTTATTTTTTTATACAGAATTGCATTGAGAAGATGACAGCAGAAACTGCAGAAACAAAGAATGTGGATTTTAGTTACTTGGGCTCTGGGGCCATCAGATAAATATATTGGTACTGTACTTCTAACAATGACCTGCTTTGTTTCAAGTGCAAAACTGCTATTCAGTAATATTTTGGTGTCATTCCCAGAAACCACATTTCAGATAATTGGCAAGTTTTTGCAGAAGCACTTCTGTATTTGCACCCTCCATGTTAGTGTGCTTCACTGATTTCCTTGACGCTCTGTATCCTATCCTGACTCAGTATAGGGGAAAAATACCTTCTTCTACTAAGTGGAGTTTGAATCCTGGCTGTGCCACATTCACAAGCTATAATTTTGTGAAAGAGCTTAACTGCTTTGAGTCTTAGTTTCCTTATCTATAAAATGAGTTTAATAGTACAGTTGTTCCTCATTATTCATGAATTCATGTTTGTAAATTCGTCAAACTGGTACAATTGGTTTGTGATCCGCAGATGAGTACTTGCCGGACATTTGCACTCATTCATAAACATGTGTAGTGCAATGAAAACTTTGAGTGGCCCAACACACACGGCACCAGCTGAATTCAAAGAAGGTGATGCCTTCTTGTCTCAACTCACATTGGAACAAATACCTTTTTTTGTGATCTATTTAGTGCCACATTGTTGCATCTTTGTGCTTTTTCATTTAAAATGGCCTGAGTGTAGTGTTGAAGTACTGTTCAGTGGACACTTCCTGAGCACAAAAATACTGTGATATACCTTATGGAGATAATATATGTGTTAGCTAAACTTCGTTGAGGAATTAGTTATAGTGTTACTGGCAGTTAGTTCAATGTTTTACAATTGACAATATATTAAATAAGGTGTCTTTCAACAGAAACACACTAAAGAAAAAGGTTATGCATTGATTGGTTGATGAAAATATTGTGGTTAGAGGCTCACAGAGTTTTAATCCTGTGTTCTCCTTAGAAATGATTGTTCAATATTGGCTAATTCAGTGTTTACCATGAATTTCAAAAGGTAGTTGGGATTTAGATTAGGGCCCACATTAAAGACCTCATTTTTAACATAATTACCTCTTTAAAGAACTTGTCTTCAAATACACTTGCATTTTGAAGTAACTGGGGGTTAGGACTTCAGCATATAAATTTTAGGGAGACCCAATTCAGCCCATGACACAAACTATTCAATTTTATTTCCAATATCTGATTCTAGCTAGCCAAAATGGCTGCTCAACATTCCCTGAGGTTTCCTTGTCTCTGGGATTTGCTCATAATTTTGTATCCTTACAGCATTCCCTATCTTTGCACATCAAAGTCAAATCTACCTTTCAAAACCAACACATTTTCTGAAGAGAATGAGCTAAAAAGGGGAAAGGTAGAAAGCTGGGGAGATTGTTGCTGTTGGGGCTAATTTTTATAGGTTTATACACATATATTCAAGGCTTATATAATGTTGTATATTGTTAGGTCCTGACACAAAAGTCTGTTCAAAATATTAGTGGAACAGGAGAGTCACAGTGTCTGGGGAAAAGCTGGGATAACACTCTAACAAAACAGTGATATTGCATGTATTCTAGAACCTTTTCGCAATAGCACATTTGAAATTTTCAGTGGGGCTGTGAAAAAATTTTGCAGCAATGGCCACTGAACATAAGATGTCCTATTTCCAAGTGTATTGATGACATCATTTGGGATGTGAAATACTGCAACCTAACTTGTCAAAAACAGATCTCTAGCAGGCATCCAACTGAGAATCCTGGGCTGATGTATGTGCCTGAACAAGAGGTAGCAACCTAAAACTTACTTCAGCTTGTGCCTTTTCACTTCATTTTGGTTTTGGCTTTCTGGAGTCTGATCATCCAAGGGAACTTGAGGCAATCATTGCATGAGTCTACAAAGAAGAAAATAAAAGCCAGAACTAGTAGCTGTGTATATGTAGTAAGGAGGGTATAGTTTGGAGAAGCATTATAATGTGATATTCATAGGGCAAGGTACAGAGGAGATTGAGATCCCCTAGAAAAACACAGAGTTTGAATTTTGGAAGGGAAAAATAATTTCAAT